>NC_134445.1:2838022-3183943 GCF_030867145.1 Opisthocomus hoazin
TCGCCCCCCATTGCTGCGGGGGTTTGGGGGGGGGATGCTCACGGGTGGGGGGTGGCGCGGGGTCCGTGGGTGCTGGGGGGGGGGCGCAGGGGGGCTGTGGGTGCTGCGTGGCGCCGGGTTCCTCCCCCCCCGCAGCGCCGCGGGGGGGGGGGGGGCCGGGGGGATTAATTATTGATGCCCGACGCTGCTAATGAGGGCGGTAATGGAGTCACCCGACACCCCCGGACACGCGTGGGCGCCCGGCCGTGACCGCCTGGCACGGCGGGGGCCCCCCCCCGACCCCCCCTGTGACCATCTGGCACACGTGGGTGCCCCCCCCGGCACCCACACGCGGGGACCCCTCCCCCGACCCCCCCCCCCCCCCCACGTGACAGCCTGGCACCCGCGGGTGCCCACCACCCCCACCCTGGCACCCACACGTGGGTGCCCCCCGCCCCGTGACCGGCCTCGCACCCCCTGTGCCCCCCCCCCGTGGGTCGCAGCTCTGGGTCCAACACATTTATTGGGGGGGGGGGCCCCCCGAGGCCGCCCCCCCCCCCACATTAAATACAAACCAAAGCCGGGCCCCCCCCGCGCTCGCCTGTGCCCCCCCCCCCCGCCCCCTGCGTTAGTGCAACCCCCCCTGGGGACACCCCGCGGGGACAGCTGGGGACACAGGGGGGGGTCGTGGGGGTTGGGTGCCCCCCCGTGTGTGTCGTGTCGTCCCCCCCCCCCCCCCAAACTTCGGGCACGGGGGTCAGTGCAAAGTTGAGGTGCCCGCGGCGGGGAGGGCACGGGCAGTGCAGCACGCGTCGGCCGCGCCGGGGTGACACCGCCAGCGGGTGACACCGCGACAGGGTGACACTGCAGCCGGGTGACACTGCAGCCAGGTGACACCACAAGCCGGGGTGACACCCGTGACAGGGTGTCACTGCGACAGGGTGTCACTGTGATGGGGGTGACACCCGCGAGTGGGTGACACCACGATATGGTGGACACCCTGACAGGGTGGCACCACGACAGGGTGACACCACGATAGGGGTGACACTTGCAGCCAGGTGACACCACAGTCGGGTGACACCGTGACAGGGTGTCACTGCGACTGGGTGACACCGTGATGGGGTGACACTTGCAGCCAGGTGACACCACGACTGGGTGACACCACAGCCGTGTGACACTGTGGCCGGGTGACACCATGATGGGGTGACACCACAGCTGGGTGATGCCACGACCAGGTGTCATTGCGACGGGGTGACACCACGACAGGGTGACACTGCAGCCAGGTGACACTGCAGCTGTGTGACACTGTGACAGGGTGACACTGCGACTGGGTGTCACTGTGAAGGGGTGACACTGCAGCTGTGTGACACCACAAAGGGGTTGATGCCACGACCGGGTGACACCGCATGCCGGGGTGACACCGCAGCCAGGTGACACCGCAACAGGGTGACACCACAGCTGGCTGACACCATGATGGGGTGACGCCGCGACTGGGTGAACACCGTGACAGGGTGACACCGTGACAAAGTGCCACCACGCTGTGTGCGCCCCCCAAGTCCCGTGCCAGGCGCTGGCACCGGTGCCCAGCGCGGGTGACGGTGACAGCACGGCGGTGCCCGGCAGGGTGTTGTCCATCCCACCGCTGTCCCGGTTGTCACAGCAGCGATGCCACCAGCACGGCGGTGCCCGGCCCGGTGCGGGTGTCCCGGCCCGGCGGCGGTGCCAGCTGACGGCGGCTGCACCCCGGCAGCGGGCTGTGCCCAGGCTGGTGCCACCCGGCGGTGGCAGTGTCCAGGGTGCTGGTGCCCAGCTCGGCATCACCCCGTGTGCCAGCGGTGCCCGTCCCGGTGGTACCCAGCCCGGTGGTGACACCTGTCCTGGTTGGTACCCAGTCCATGGTGATGACTGGCATGGTGGTACCCAGTCCGGTGGTGATGCCAGGCATGGTGGCACCCGTCCGGTGGTGATGGCCGTCCTGGTGGTACCCGGGTCCGGTGGTGATGCCAGGCACGGCGGTACCCCTGCCCAGTGGTGATGTCTGTCCCCGGCGGTACCCAGTCCTGGTGGTGATGCCCCATCCCAGTGGTACCCAGTCCGGTGGTGATGGCCAGCACGGTGGTACCCCGCTCTGGTGGTGATGCCCGTCCTGGCAGTACCCACTCCGGTGGTGATGCCATGCATGGTGGCACCCAGTCTGGTGGTGATGTCTGTCCCAGTGGTACCCAGTCTGGTGGTGATGCCCATCCCAGTGGTACCCAGTCCGGTGGTGATGGCTGGCATGGTGGCACCCAGTCTGGTGGTGATGTCTGTCCCAGTGGTACCCAGTCCGGTGGTGATGCCCATCCCGGTGGTACCCAGTCCGATGGTGATGGCCAGCACGGTAGGTACCTGCTCTGGTGGTGATGCCCATCCGGTGGTACCCAGTCCGGTGGTGATGGCCGGCACAGTGGTACCCGCTCTGGTGGTGATGCCCGTCCTGGCGGTACCCAGTCTGGTGGTGATGCCAATTCTGGTGGTACCCAGTCCGGTGGTGATGCCATGCATGGTGGCACCCAGTCCGGTGGTGATGTCTGTCCCAGTGGTACCCCGCTCTGGTGGTGATGCCCATCCTGGTGGCACCCAGTCCGATGGTGATGGCCAGCACAGCGGTACCCGCTCCGGTGGTGATACCCATCCCAGTGGTACCCCAGTCCGATGGTGATGCCATGCATGGTGGCACCCAGTCCGGTGGTGGTGCCCCACCCCAGCGGTGGTGGGACTGTCGCCGCCCGGCCCGATGGCGTCCAGCGTGGGTGGCGGTGCCCGGCCCGGGGGTGCCCAGGCGGGGCGCGGCCGGCGGGGCGGTGCGGGTGATGCCCGCGGGACGGCTCCGCGGGTGACGCCCCGCGGTGCGCGGGGCCCCGTCAGGCCTCCGAGGCCGCCTGGGGCTTCAGCTGCGCCTTCTCCATGGCCCGTGCCGTAGGGCCCCGCGCGCTTGAAGAAGCCCAGCTGGGGGGGGGGGTCAGGGGGGGCCCCGGCCTGGCCCCCCCCCCCCCCCCAGCTCCTGGGACCCCCCGTGTCCCCTATGCCCCCCCCATAGTGCCCTGTGCCCACCATGTCCTTGTGCCCCCCGTGTCCCTTCTGCGCCCATGTCCCCTGTGCCCCCCCACATGGTACCCATGTCCTTGTGCCCCCCCCCATGTCCCTGTGCCCCCCCGATGCTGCCCTGTGCCCCCCACGTCCCCTGTGCCCCCCCCATAGTGCCCTGTGCCCCCCATGTCCCCTATGCCCCCCCGATGCTGCCCTGTGCCCCCCATGTCCCCTGTGCCCCCCCCATAGTGCCCTGTGTCCCCTGTGACCCCACGTCCCCCGTGCCCCTCATGGTGCCCATGTCCTTGTGCCCCCCCCAATATCCCTCGGGCCCCCCATTTCCCCTGTGCCCCCCCATGTCCTCAATGTCCCCTGTGCCCCCCCCATGTTCCTGCACCCTCCATGTCCCCTGTGCCCCCCCCGTGTCCCCTGTACCCCCCCATGCTGCCCTCCGCCCCATGTCCCTTGCACGCTCCCCACGTCCCCTGTACCCCCCTCACGGTGCCCCTGTCCCTGAGCCCCCCATGTCCTCCGTGCCCCCCCCGGTGCCACGTCCCCTGCACCCCCCCCGTGCCCCCCAGCCCCCCGTGCCCCCCGCACCCACCTTGTAGAGGCCGTAAGCAGAGCAGGGCGAGCAGCAGCAGCCCCAGCAGCACCGCCAGCACCACCACCCACACCGGGACCCCCGGGCTGCCCTCGGCGCGCGCCCACTGCAGCCCCCGTCACCACCTGCCACCCGTGGGGTCACTCGCGGGTCACCCATGGTGTCACCCACAGCGTCACCCCTGTGCCCACTGCAGCCCCGTCACCACCTGCCACCCGTGGGATCACCCGTGGGTCACCCCGCGCCCACTGCAGCCCCGTCACCACCTGCCACCCACAGCGTCACCCACGGTGTCACCCCACAGCGTCACCCTGTGCCCACTGCAGCCCCGTCACCACCTGCCACCCATGGGGTCACCCGCCGGGTCACCCACGGTGTCACCCACAGTGTCACCCCATGCCCACTGCAGCCCCGTCACCACCTGCCACCCACAGCGTCACCCGCGGGGTCACCCACGGTGTCACCCTGCACCCACTGCAGCCCCGTCACACCTGCCACCCACAGCGTCACCCGCGGGGTCACCCACGGTGTCACCCCGCACCCACTGCAGCCCAGTCACCACCTGCCACCCACAGCGTCACCCGCAGGGGGTCACCCACGGTGTCACCCCCGCACCCACTGCAGCCCAGTCACCACCTGCCACCCACAGCGTCACCCGTGGGGTCACCCCACACCCACTGCAAGCCCCGTCACCACCTGCCACCCGTGGGGTCACCCGCCAGGTCACCCACGGTGTCACCCACAGCATCACCTGTGCCCACTGCAGCCCTGTCACCATCTGCCACCCACAGCGTCACCCGTGGGGTCACCCAAAGCATCACCCCGCGCCCCCAGTGGCCCCGTCACCTCCCGTGACCCCCAGGGTCACGCACCGTGCCACCCGCAGCGTCACCCACCGCGTCTACCCTGTGCCCTGTCACCACCTGCCACCCGTGGGGCCCACCCCACCGTGCCACCCTGTCCCCCCTGTCCCCCCGTGTCCCCGTCACCTGCAGGCGCTGGCTGGGGGTAGTGTTGGGGCCGGACGCGGTACGGCAGCCGCAGCACCCCGGTACTCGGCCTCACAGCGCAGCGCCTGCGCCCGCACCTCCCGCTGCGGCACCCGCCGTCAGCACCCACGGACGCCCACCGACACCCGTGGGCACCCACGGACACGCGCGGGGCACCCACAAGCATCCGCAAACACCCGCAGGACACCCACGGGCCCCCGTGGACACCCACAGACACCCACGGGGCACCCACGAATACCCACGAGCACCCACCAACACCCGTGGGCACCCACCAACGACCCATGGGGTACCCACAGAGCACCCACAGACACCCACGAATACCCAAGAGCACCCACCAACACCCGTGGGCACCCACCAACACCCATGGGGCACCCACAGACACCCATGGACACCCCACAGACACGCACGGGGCACCCACAAATACGCTACGGGCACCCACCACACCCGTGGGCACCCACCAACACCCATGGGGTACCCACAGAGCACCCACAGACACCCACGGGGCACCCACGAATACCCAAGAGCACCCACCAACACCCGTGGGCACCCACCAACACCCATGGGGCACCCACAGACCACCCATGGACACCCACAGACATGCACGGGGCACCCACAAATACCCACGAGCACCCACCAACACCCATGGGCACCACAGAGCACCCACAGACACCCACGGGGCACCCACGAATACCCATGAGCACCCACCGACACCCATGGGCACCCACGGACACCCATGGGGCACCCACAAGCATCTGCAGGACACCCACAGACCCCCCACCGGACACGCACAGGGCACCCACCGACACCCGTGGGACACCCACCAACACCCGTGGACACCCACAGAGCACCCACAGACACCCAGAGGGCACCCACGAATACCCACAAGCACCCACTGACACCTGTGGGGACCCACGGACACCCACAGACCCCCCACGGACATGCACAGGGCACCCACCGACACCCACAAGCACCCACCAACACCCCGTGGGCACCCACAGAGCACCCACAGGGCACCCACCCCGGGGATTGGGGGACGAGGGGGGTCCCAGCTGGGGGGTCAGGATGCTGGGGGGGTCCCAGGGGCTTGTTTGGGTGCTGGGGCAGGGATGCAGGTGCTGGGGGTGCTCGGGGGGGGGTCTCAGGGGGGTCCCAGGGAGGTGCAGGGGGTCTTGGGGGAGTCCCAGGGGGTCTTGGGGGGTTCTCGGGGGGGCTTGAGGGGTCTCAGGAGGTTCCGTGGGGATCTTGGAGGTCTTGAGGGGTCTCAGAGGGGTCCCAGGGAGTATCAGGGGGGTCTTGGGGGGTCCAGGGAGTCTCGAAGGGTCCCGGGGGGTCCCAGGAGGTCTCGAGGGGTCCCCAGAAGGTTCCATGGGGATCTTGGGGAGGTCTTGAGGGGTCCTCAGAGGGGTCTCAGGGGGGTCCCAGGGGGTCTCAGGAGGTTTTGGGGGTCCCAGGAGGTCTCAAGGGGTCCTAGGGGGTCTCAGGAGGTCTTGAGGGGTCTCAGGGGGTCCCAGGAAGTCTCAGGGGGACCCAGGAGGTCCCAGGGAGTCACAGGGTGTTCCCAGGGCATCCTGGGGGGGGTGTCGGAGGTTCCCAGGGGGTCCCGGGGGTGTCTCGGGGGGGGGTCCCAGGGCATCCTGGGGGGGTCTCGAAGGGTCCTGGGGGGTCCCGGGGGTGTCTCGGGGGGGTCCCAAGGCATCCTGGGGGGGTCTCGGAGGGTCCTGGGGGGTCCCGGGGGTGTCTCAGGGGGGTCCCAGGGCATCCTGGGGGGGGTCTCGAAGGGTCCTGGGGGGTCCCAGGGGTGACTCGGGGGGGTCCCAGGGGCATCCTGGGGGGGGTCTCAGAGAGTCCCAGGGGGTCGCAGGGGATCCAAGGGGGGTCGCAGGGGTCACGGGGGGGTCCGGGAGGTTGCGGGGGGTCCCAGGGGGTCCTGGGGGGTCACGGGGTGTCCCAGGGCACCCCCGGGGGGGGGTCGCGGGGGGGGTCCGGGGGTCTCACCTGCCGCAGGGAGGGGGCCCAGAGGCGGAAGGCCAGGCGCAGGCTCACCCCGCTGGTGCTTCTCCAGCCCCCCCATGGGGCAGCTCAGCCGGAAGCACTCGGCCTCGGGGCACCCCTGGGACCCCCCCCCGTGTCACCCACTGAGGGGACACCCGGCCCCCCCGGCGTCACCCACGGGGGGGCCACCCCCCCACCTCCCCCCGTCAGCCACCATGGGGACACCCGGGCCCCTTGGGTGTCACCCAGCCCTCCCCCATATGTCACTCACATCGGGGGACACCCAACCCCCCCCCCATCACCCACCTTGGGGACACCCAGGCCCTCGGTGTCACCCACCCTGGGGACACCCAGCCCCTCAGTGTCACCTGCCTTGGGGACACCCGTCCCCCCCCACGTCACCCACCCTGGGGACACCGAACCCCTTGGGTGTCACCTGCCTTGGGGACACCCGGCCCCCCCCATCACCCACCCTGGGGACACCCAGCTCCCCGGTGTCACCCACCCTGGGGACACCCGGCCCCCCCCATCACCCACCCTGGGACACCTGGCCCCCCCACATCACCAGTCTTAGGGACACCGAACCCCTTGGGTGTCACCTGCCTTGGGGACACCCGGCCCCACCCCTGTCTCCCACCCTGGGGACACCGAACCCCTTGGGTGTCACCTGCTTGGGGACACGCCAGCCCTGGGGGTGCCACGGGGCAGGGGAGGGGATGATGATGACAGGGACAAGGGGGGGGGGACGGGACACGGGGCCCCGCGGGCACTGACCAGGGTGTTGGGGGGGCGCGGGGGGGGCCGCTGCCCCGCGTGTCCCGTGTGTCCCTGGTGACCGTGTCCCCCGTGTCCCCCGCGTCCCGGCGCTGCAGGGACGTGCGTCTCGGGGCCTCTGCTCCTGGGGGGGGCTCAGCTCTGGGGACAGCCCTGTCGTCCCCCCCCCCCCCGCCGGCACCCAGTGCCACCCCCTGCCCCCCCCCAACGGCGCTCGCTGTCCCCACCACCACCCAGTGCCACCCCAGGTCCCCTCCCGGCATCCCCAGCCCGCCCAGTCCCCCCTGTAGTGACCCTCATGTCACCAGTGCCACCTGCCTCGTGCCACCCCGTGCCCCCAGTCTGCCCACCACCTCCCATTGCTCCCCAGTGCCCCCAGTGTCCCCCAGTGCTCCATCTCCCAGTGCCACCCAACGTCCCCCAGCACCCTCCAGTGTCCCAGTGTCCCCCAGTGCCCCCCAGTGCTCCATCTCCCAGTGCCACCCAATGTTCCCAGTGCCACCCAATGCCCCCAGCACCCTCCAGTGCCCCCAGTGCCCCCCAGTGCTCCATCTCCCAGTGCCACCCAACGTCCCTAGTGCCACCCAATGCCCCCAGCACCCTCCAGTGCTCCATCTCCCAGTGCCACCCAACGTCCCTAGTGCCACCCAATGCCCCCAGCACCCTCCAGTGCTCCCACTCCCCCCCCTGTGCTCTATCTCCCAGTGCCACCCAAAGTCCCCAGTCCTCCCAGTGCCACCCAGTGCCCCCAGTGCCCCCAGTCCCCGTGGCACATTCACCGCCAGGCGCAGGCTGTCCAGGGGGTGGCTGGCGGAGCAGTTGGGGGGGTCCCGAGTGGCCGGTGACGTAGAGGAGGGGGTGGCCCCGGTAGCTCAGGGGACAGCTCAGCTCCAGGGTGCCGTGGCTGATGGCACTGGGACCCTCGTTCACCACCTGATGGCACCCGGAGGGGGGGGGACATGGCAGCGTGGGGGGACACCCCAGGCATGGGGACATGGCACCCGCCATGGCACCCACGGGGTCAGGGACACGGGCACCTACGGGGCTGGGGACAGGGGTGACCTTGGGGTCAGGGACACAGGGACCCCCCAGAGCTGGGGACAGGGGCACCCCTGGTTTAGGGGACATGGGGACCCCCAGAGCTGGGGACATGGGCACCCTGGGGTCAGGGACAGGGGCACCCCCGTTTAGGGGACATGGGGACCCCCCAGAGCTGGGGACAGGGGCACCCCTGGGGTCAGGGACAAGGGCACCCTTGCTTTTGGGGACACGGGTACTTGTGGCATCAGGGACATGGGGGTCCTCAGGGTGGGGGACCTGGGGACCCACGGGGCTGGGGACAGGGGCACCCATAGGAGCCCCCCCAGAGCTGGAGACATGGGCACACCCTGGGTTTGGGGACACGGTACTGGAGGGCCATGGGGGACAGGGGACAAGGGGGTCCCCAGCGTTGGGGACACGGGGACCCACAGGGACAGGGGCACCCACAGGGACCCCCCCCAGACATGGGGACAGGGGCACCCCGGTTTGGGGACACGGGTATCTGCAGGGTCAGGGACAGGGGGACCCCCAGGGCTGAGGACTCAGGGACCCCCCCCAGGGGCTGGGGACATGGGGGTCCCCAGCGTTGGGGACATGGGGACCCACAGGGACAGGGGCACCCACAGGGACCCCCCCCCCAGACATGGGGACACGGGCACCCCTGGGTTTGGGGACACGAGTATCTGCAGGGTCAGGGACAGGGGGGCCCCCAGGGCAGGGGACATGGGGACCCCCCCGGGTCAGGGCCGCGGGCACCCCTGCGGGTGGGGGCCACGGGGCCCCCCAGGGTGGGGGCCAACCCCCCCCCCCACCTCATAGACGTGCTCCACGGGCGGCCCCAGGTCCTGCAGGCCGCTGGGGGGGCGGCTGGGGACATCCAGCCCCCCTCGGGGATGGGTGACAACGTCGGGCCCGGGACACCCTGGGGGGGCACAGGCGGGGTCAGGCAGTGCCCCGGGACCCCCCCCCCCCCCCCCCCCCGGGACCCCCCCCCGCTCACCCAAAGGCCGACAGGCGGGTGGCCGCCCGCACCTCCAGCGGCAACCGTCACCAACCTCGCTCTGCGAGTTGTTGGCGTTCTTGCTGCCGGCACACGGGGGGGTCACCCCAAGGGACCCCCCCCCACCCCAAGCTTGAGACCCCCCCCAGTGTGACACCCCCCCCCTCCAAGCCCATATGGGACCCCCCTTGCTTTTGGGACCCCCCCTATGGAGATCTCCAGATGGGACATCACAGGCTGGACACACCCCCCCCTCCCCGGGTGCCCCAGGTGGGACCCCCCCCAGCGTGACACCCCGCAAACCCAAATGGGACCCCCCCTCACTTTTGGGATCCCCCCCCCAGAAGGTCCCCAGATGGGACACCACAGGCTGGAGCCCCCCCACCTCCCCCTCCAGGACCCTCAACCCCCAGGGTGCCCCAGGTGGGACCCCCCCCACCTCTGGGACCCCCCCTCAATGTCCCCAGATGGGATGTAGCAGGCTGCACCCCCCCACCCCAGGGTGCCCAAGGTGGGACCCCCACCCCAGAGCCCCCCCACTGGGGTCCCTTCACTCCAGACCCCCCCCAGGTAGGATCTCCCCTGACAACCTCCCCCCCCCCCCCGGGACACTTCCCCTGTGACCCCTTAGCTGGGACCCCCACCCCCAGACCCCCATCCCCAGGACCCCCACCCCGAGGTGCCCCAGGTGGGACCCCCCCCCACAGGACCCCCACCCCGGGGTGCCCCCCCCGGGCCCCCCCACCTGCGGATCTGCAGCTCGAAGCGGATGCTCTTGCTGCTGTCGCTGAGGTGGGGGGATGGTGAAGCGCAGCCCACCCCAGATCTGCGGGCAGAGGGGAGGGGGTCACGCCGGGCCCCTCGCCGCCCCCCGACCCCCCCCGTGCCCCCCCCACTCACGCTGGCGCCCGCCTTCATGGGGTTGCCCAGTCGCAGATGAGGGGGCTCGAGCCATTGCCCCCCCCGAGCTCACAGCTCAGCGCAGAGAAGTTCTGGGGGGCGGGGGGGGGATGTCAGGGGTGCTGGCACCCGCGGGGGGGCCAAGGGGCACCCACGGGCACCCACCCCTGTGCACCCCCCCACACCTGGGGGCACCCACCCCCTACTTGGGGTCCCCTTGTGCACCCGCCCCATGCCTGGGGGCACTCCCAGACAGTCCTGGACCCCCCCTCATGCACCCACCCCATAGCCAGGAGCACCCCCAGACCCCCCCCCCCGACTCCCGCTTGCACCCATCCCCACACCTAGGGGCACCCCCAGACACCCCGACCCCCCCCTCGCATCCACCCCCATACCCAGGGGCAGCCCCAGGCACCCCTGGACCCCCCCACACACCCCCCCTCACCCCCCAGGGGGCACCCCCAGACACCCCCTTTCGACCCCCCCATACACCCACCCCATACCCAGGGGCACCCCCAGACCCCCCCCCACGCCCCCCCCACCCCCAGGGACACCCCCAGCCCCCCCCTGCCAGGGGCACCCCCCAGACCCCCCCCACTCCCCCCCCCCTCAGGGACATCCCCAGGCACCCCCTTCGACCCCCCCATACACCCACCTCACACCCAGGGGCACCCCCAGACCCCCCTCATGCACACACCCTACCCCCCAGACCCCCCCCCCCGACCCCCCCATACACCCACCCCATACCCAGGGGCACACCCAGACCCCCCCCACGCCCCGCCCACCCCCAGGGGCACCCCCAGACCTCCCCCACTCCCCCCCCAACACCCAGGGACACCCCCAGACACCCCCCCTCGACCCCCCCATACACCCCACTCCCTACCCAGGGGCACCCCCAGTCCCCCCCACGCCCTCCCCCACACCCAGGGACACCCCCAGGCACCCCCTTCGACCCCCCCCATACACGCACCCCATACCCAGGGGCACCCCCAGACCTCCCCCATTGCCCCCACACACACCCAGGGGCACCCCCAGTCCCCCCCCCACGCTCCTCCCCACTCCCAGAGGCACCCCCCAGCCCACCTCCCCGCCCCTCCCCACTCCCCCAGGGGCACCCCCAGACCCCCCCCCCCCCTCGACCCCCCCATACACCCACTCCATACCCAGGGGCACCCCCAGTCCCCCCACGCTCCCCCCCACCACCCCCGGGGCACCCCCAGACCCCCCCCTGCCCCCTCCCCACCCCCCCAGGGGCACCCCCAGTCCTCCCCTTCCCCCCCCCACCCCCAGGGGCACCCCCAGTCCCCCCCCCACGCCCCCCCCCCCACCCCCAGGGGCACCCCCAGCCCCCCCCCCCCGCCCCTCCCCACCCCCTCAGGGGCACCCCCAGTCCCCCCCCTTCCCCCCCCCAGCCCCCCCCACGCACCCCGTGCGGCCGCAGCACCCCGGTGTAGCTGGGGCGTGCGGGGGGGGCCGCAGGTGCAGCTCGGCCTCGTACGCCCCCCCCTCGCCCTGGTTGCGGGCGCGGAAGGTCACGTTCAGGCTGTTGCGGTCCCCCAGGTAGACGGCCCGGCGGTCCCTGCGGGGACCCCCGCGTCACGGCCACCCCGGCCGCGTCCCCAGGGTCCCCCCGAGACCCCCCCGGCCCCCCCCCCGGGCCCCCCCCGGACCCCCTTACGCGGCCGCCTCCAGCTGCAGGTCGGGCACGCAGACGTTGTCCTCGCCGCAGTCCAGCTGGATGTGAGCCTGGGGGGGGGGACACGGGGACGTGGGGACACGGGGGGACAGAGGGGGTGGGACACGGGGGACGTGGGGACACGGGGGGACAGAGGGGGACAGGAGGGGGGGAGACGGGGGCGAGGGGGTCATGGGGACACGGGGACGTGGGGACACGGGGGGACAGAGGGGGACAGGAGGGGGGAGACGGGGGTGAGGGGGGCATGGGACACGGGGACGTGGGGACACGGGGACACAGAGGGGGACGGGGGGGGAGACGGGGGCGAGGGAGGCATGGGGACACGGGGACATGGGGACACGGGGGGACCGGGGGGACAGGAGGGGGGAGAAGGGGGGGCATGGGGACATGGGGACACAGGGGCGATGGGGGACATGGGGACACGGGGACGTGGGGACACGGGGGGATGCGCGGACATGGGGGGACAGGAGGGGGGGAGACGGGGGCGAGGGGGGCATGGGGACACGGGGACGTGGGGACGTGGGGACACGGGGGGACGTGGGGACACGGGGGGACGGGGGGGAGACGGGGGCGAGGGGAGCATGGGGACACGGGGACGTGGGGACACGGAGCGACACGGGGACACGGGGGGACAGGAGGCGGGGAGATGGGGGTGAGGGGGGCATGGGACACGGGGATGTGGGGACACGGGGGGACAGAGGGGGATGGGGGGGAGACGGGGGCGAGGGGGGCATGGGGACACAGGGACGTGGGGACACGGGGGGACAGACGGGGACAGGAGTGCCAGGGGGTGGGTCATGGTGTCATGGACTGGGACAGGGTGCCCTGGGGTGACATTGGGTGCCGTGGGGTGGCACTGGCTGCTAAGGGGTGGGATGGGGTGGTGGCACACAGTGCCCTGGGGTGACACTGGGTGCCATGGGGTGGGACACGGTGCTAGGGGGTGGGTCACGGTGCCCCGGGGTGACACTGGGTGCCATGGACTGGGACAGGGTGCTGGGGGGTGACACTGGGTGCCATGGGGTGGGTCATGGTGCCATGGACTGGGACAGGGTGCTGGGGGGTGACACTGGGTGCCATGGGGAGGGACAGGGTTGCCCTGGGGTGATGATGGGTGCCATGGACTGGGACACGGTGCCAGGGGGTGACACTGGGTACCATGGGGTTGGGTCATGGTGCCATGGACTGGGACAGGGTGCTGGGGGGTGACACTGGGTGCCATGGGGTGGCTCTGGGTGCTAAGGGGTGGGACGAGGGGGTGTCACACAGTGCCCTCGGGTGACACTGGGTGCCCTGGGCTGGGACAGGGTGCCCTGGGGTGACACTGGGTGCCATGGGGCGGGACACGGTGCCAGGGGGTGGGTCACGGTGCCATGGACTGGGGACACAGTGCCAGGGGGTGACACTGGGTGCCATGGGGTGGAACACGGTGCCAGGGGGTGGGACACGGTGCCATGGACTGGGACCGGGTGCCGGGGGGTACCACTGGGTGCCATGGGGTGACACTGGCTGCCGTGGGGAGGGACAGGGTATCCTGGGGTGCCAGTGGGTGCCATGGGGTGCCCCAGGGTGCCCGGGGAAGGGGGGGGGGGGGTACCTTGGCCTCCAGCCGGGTGCGGGTCTGGGGGGCCAGCACCGGGTGCAGCCCGTGGGTGTCGGGGGGAGCACGGGGGTCCAGGGCGAAGCTCAACCCCACGGCGATGGGCGACAGCTTATCCCGAAACTCCGACTCGTTCTGCCGTGGGGTGGGGGGGGGACACACACAGACACATGGGTGGGTGTCGGGGGTGGGGGGTCCCAGTGGGTGGCCCCCCCACCCACCTCCAGCCCCGACGTACCCGCAGGAAGACGGCCATGGTGCGGCAGCGGGTGCCAGCGCCGTTGGGGACGGGCAGGGTGAGGGTGCGGGTGGGTTGCCCCCCCGGGAGGAAAAGCGCCCGGCGCCCCCCCGCAGCCTTCGCCCCATCCACGCTCAGCTCCACCGAGAAACCTTGGGTGGGGGGCACCCACGTCAGGGACCCCGGCGTCCAGAGGACGCCGGGGTCCCTGACGTGGGTGCCCCCCCCCCCCCCACTCACCGATGGAACCCGGCAGGTGACGCCCCGAAGCGTTGAGGCAGAAGCTGACGTTGATGCTGGGGGGGGGGACACGACACCCATGGGACCCCCCCCGCCCCGTGGGTGCCCCAGCATCCAGGTGTCACCCTCCCCATCCCCAATCCTAATTGTCCCCTCTCCCCCCGTGTCCCCACTGCTCCTCAGGGTCTTCCCCTCCCCAGGCATTGGGTGGTCTCCTTGGTGTCCCCCCATGTCCCCTGGTGCCACCAAGCCCCCCCCCACTCCAGACCCCTCGCTGCCCCCAGCCCTGCCTGAGACCCCTCCCCGTGCCCCCCACCCCCGTGTCCCCAAGGTGTCCCCAAAGCCACCACACCCCATTAGTCCCCATCCATGCCATCCTCTGGTGCCCCACTCCCACGTCCTTTGACCCCCTGAGACCCCCCCCAGACAATGGGTGCCCCCCTGTAACCCTCCCCGCCCAGTGCCCCTGCTGTCCCCACGTGACCCCCTGCTGTCCCCAAGGCCACCCAAGAACCCCCCTCAGTGTCCCTGCTGTCCCCACATGACCCACT
This sequence comes from Opisthocomus hoazin, assembly GCF_030867145.1. Taxonomy (NCBI): domain Eukaryota; kingdom Metazoa; phylum Chordata; class Aves; order Opisthocomiformes; family Opisthocomidae; genus Opisthocomus; species Opisthocomus hoazin. The sequence continues at coordinate 2,852,717 of NC_134445.1, forward strand.
GATGTCCCCAAGGCCACCTGAGAACCTGGTGACACCCTGGGTGTCCCCAACCCCTCCATACCCCTATTTAGCCCGTGCCCCCCTAACTCAGAGACCCCACCAGACCCCTCAGGGTGCCCGTCACCCCCCGCTGTCACCCACCAGGGGACGTGGTGGCCGGTGGCCAGGACACAGCCGCGTTCCTCGGGGTTGAACATGGTGGGGAAGACGCTGAGCGCGGCGCTGGCGTGGACGATGGGGCGGCCCCTGGGGACAGGGTGTCAGGGACACCCCGGGGACACCCCCCCGGGGACACCCCACCGGGGACACCCCCCCAGCTGGCAGCACCCACCTGTACACCACGGCCGTGTCCACCCCGAAGGCGCCCACCAGCAGGTCTGCGGGGAGAAGGGGACGGTGGGGTCACCAGACATGGGGTGACACGGCCAGGATGGGTGGCAGTGGTGGTGGGCACCCATGGGGAGGGTGTCTGGGGCTGGGTGTCCCTTGCCATGGGGTGGCACAGCCAGGCTGGGTGTGTCCCCAGCCATGGAGCACCCATAGGGTGTCATTGATGGGTCTGGGTGTCCCCTGCTATGGGGTGGCACGGCCAGGCAGGGTGTCCCCAGCCATTGGGCACCCATGGGTGACATGGATGAGACTGGGTGTCCCTGGTCACAGAGCACCCATGGGTGACATGGAAGGGTCTGGGTGTCCCTAGCCATGGAGAACGTATGGGTGACATGGATGGGTCTGAGTGTCCCCAAGCATTGGGCACCCATGGGAAAGCAGGGATGGGTCTGGGTGTCCCCTGCTATGGGGTGGCATGGCCAGGCTGGGTGTCCCCAACCACTGGGCACCCATGGGTGACATGGATGGGTCTGGGTATCCCCTGGCCATGGAATGGCACTTCCAGGCTGGGTGTCCCCAGCCATGGAGCACCCATGGGTGACATGGATGGGTCTGGGTGTCCCTGGTCATGGAGCACCCATGGGTGACATAGAAGGATCTGGGTATCCCTGGCCATGGAGAACCCATGGGTGACATGGATGGGTCTGGGTGTCCCCAACCATTGGACACCCATGGGAAGGCAGGGATGGGTCTGAGTGTCCCCAGCCATGGAGCACCCATGGGTGACATGGATGGGTCTGGGTGTCCCTGGCCATGGAATGGCACTTCCAGGCTGGGTGTCCCCAGCCATGGAGCACCCATGGGTGACATGGAAGGGTCTGGGTGTCCCTGGTCATGGAGAACCCATGGGTGACATAGATGGGTCTGAGTGTCCCCAGCCATGGAGCACCCATTGGAGACATGGATGGGTCTGAGTGTCCCCAGCCATGGAGCACCCATGGGTGACATGGATGGGTCTGGGTGTCCCTGGCCACGGGGTGCATGGCCAGGCGGGGTGTCCCCAGCCACGGAGCCCCCCCGGGGTGGGACCCCGGCGTGGGTGCCCCATGGGCGGGGTGGGGGGGGTCCCTTACCTGGGTAGCCGTTGCCGTCCAGGTCGGTGGCCCCGCGCAGGGCGGCTCCGAAGAAGTCGGGGTGCCGGCCGGGCGCCCAGTGCCCCCGCAGCACCTGGGCGGGCTGGGGGTGCAGCCCGGCCCCCCCCCCCGCTGTAGATGTAGACCAGGCCCTGCCGGCCCTCGGCACCCAGCGGGGCCCCCACCGCCACGTCTGCGGCACGCCGCTCAGGGGGGGCACGGGGGGCACGACCCCCCTGCACCCCCTCTGCCACCCCTACAGCCTGGGCACCCCCTGTGCACCCCCTCACCCTGGGCACCCCCCCGCACCCCCTCTGCCACCCTGCAGCCCAGGCAACCCCTGCACCCCCTCTGTGCCCCCCCCCACCCTGGGCACCCCCCTGCACCCCCTCTGCCACCCTACAGCCCGGGCACCCCCTGTGCACCCCCTCACCCTGGGCACCCCCCAGCACCCCCTCTGCCACCCTACAGCCTGGGCACCCCTCTGCACCTGCTCTGTGCCCCCCCCCTCACCCTGGGCACCCCCCCTGCACCCCCTGTGCCCCCCCCCACCCTGGGCACCTCTCAGCACCCCCCTGCCACCCTACAGCCCAGACACCCCTCTGCACCCCCTGTGCCCCCCCCCTTACCCAGGGCACCCCCCTGCACCCCCTGTGCCCCCCCATCACCCTGAGCAACCCCCCACACCCCCTTTGCCACCCTACAGCCCGGGTACTCCCTGGAACCCCCTAATGACCCCCACTTCACCTTGGGCACCCCCTGTGCCCCCCCCTCGCCCTTGGGCACCCCCCTGCACCCCCTGTGCCCCCCCCTCACCCTGGCCACCCCTCTGCACCCCCACTGCCACCCTACAGCTCGGGCACCCCCCCTGCACCCCCCCTCACCCTGGGCACCCCCCTGCACCCCCTGTGCCCCCCCCTGCACCCCCTGTGCCCCCCCCCTCACCCTGGGCACCCCCCAGCACCCCCTCTGCCACCCTACAGCCTGGGCACCCCTGGCACTCCCTGTGCCCCCCCCTCCATCACCTTGGCACCCCCTGCACCCCCTGTGCCCCCCCCGTAACCCTGCCACCCCTCTGCACCCCACGCACTCTCCTGTGCCCCCCCCCACTCCGGGCACCCCCTGCCCCCCCCCCCCCCCCACTGTGCCCCCCCAGCCACCTCTCTGCACCCCACGCACTCTCCCATGCCCCCCCCCGGCACCCCCTGCACCCCCTGCGCCACCCTATAGCCTGCCCCCCCCCCACCCACTGTGCCCCCCCCCGTGCCCCCCCCAGCACCCACCGTTGAAGCCGTCCAGGTCAAGGTCCCCCAGGGGGGCGATGGCGCTGCCGAAGCGCCCGAACTCCTGGGGTCCGGTGAGGGCCATGGCGGGGGTGGGGGCCATGGCCGGGGGGGGGGCCATGGCGGGGGTGGGTGCTGGGGGGGGGCCGGGCAGGGCCCCCCCGGGCAGCTGCAGGTACAGGTACACCCTGCCCACCTCCTGCACCCGCCCCTCCCCCGTCCGCGCCATGAAGAGGGGGGCCCCCACCAGCAGGTCGGCCAGGCTGCGGGGGGGGGGGGGTGTCAGCTGCTGTCAGCCCCCCCCCCCTCAGCCCGCGGACCCCCGGTCAGGGGTGGGGGGCACCCATGGGTGCCCGGCGGGAGCAGCTGTAGGGGGTGGGGGGGGCACTCACCCGTCGTTGTTGACGTCGGTGGCTGCCACCGCGTAGCCGAAGTAGGCTGCCATCTGAGGGGGGGGCAACGGGGGGGTCGGGGGGGGTCGGGGGGGCACCCCCAGCCTGCGTGGGGGCCCCCCACCCTGCATGGGGGCTCCCCCCGACACCACACAGGCACCCCCCCCCCCCCCCCCCCCCCCGTGGGTGCTCCCACCATGCACGGGTCCCCCCCCCCCCCCCCAGAGGTGCCCCCCCAGGCACAAGTACCCCCCCCCCCCCATACATGGGTGCTCCCATCCTCTGTGGGAGCCCCCCCCCCATTCAGCCCCCCCCTCTGCACCCAGTGGGGGCACCCAGTGCCCCCCACCCTGCCTGCCCCCCCCCGGAACCCCCCCCCACACCCCACCTGCTCCCCTGAGAAGTTGTAGAGGGACCTCATGTTGGTGCCATTGAGGATGGTGACCTGGGGGGGGGACACGGGGGGGGACACTGCAGCAGCGCCAGGGGACCCAGGCAGCCGCGTCTGTGTCCCCCCCCCCACCCCGGGGCCGCCCGTGTCCCCCCCCCAGCCTTACGTAGCCGTAGGTGAGGTTGCCCTTGGGGACACCGGCCACGAAGTCTGCGAGGGACAAAGTGACCCCATCAGGGGGGTGCCCGGGGGGGGCTGTGACCCCCCCCCCCGTGTCACCCCCCCCCCCCGTGTCACCCCCCCCCCCCCGTGTCACCCCCCCCCCGGCACCCCTGGTGGCACCCACCTTGTGTCGTGTCCCCGCTGAACTCACCGACCCGCCACCGAGTAGCCTGGGGGGGGGGGGGAGAGGTGTCACCGGCATTGTCACCCATGTCACTGTGCCCCCCCCCCGTGCCACTGACACCGCCCTGACCCCCGCGTCCCCCCTGCCCTTGTGCCCCCCCGTGTCCCTGTGCCCCACGTCCCTTCTCTATCCCCTCGTGTCCCCGTCCCCTCCTGTCCCCACGCCCTGTGTCCCTGTCTCCCCGTGTCCCCATCCCGTGTCCTCACGCCCCCCATGACCCCACGCCCATGTCCCCATCCCCCACGACCCTGTCCCTCCATGTCTCCAAGTCCTCACGCCCGTGTCCCCCATGTCCCCCCATTGTCCCCATGCTCCCGTCCTCCCATGTCCCACATGTCCCCATGTCCCCCATGCCCATGTGTCCCATGTTCCTGTCCCTCCATGTCCCTGTGCCTGTTCCTCCATGTCCCCATGCCCATGTCCCCATGCGTCCCATGTCCCTGTCCCTCCATGTCCCCATGCCCATGCCCCTGTCCCCCGTGTCCCCATGTGGCCCATGTTCTCCAAGTCCCCATGGCCCTGTCCCCCCATGGCCCTCCATGTCCCCCATGTCCCTCCATGTCCCCATGTCCTATGTCCCTGTTCCTCCATGTCCCCATGTTCCTGTCCCTCCGTGTCCCTCCATGTCCCATCTCTCCATGACCTTGTCCCTCCATGTCCCCATGCTCATGTGTCCCATTTCCCATGTCCCCATGACCCTGTCCCCCCATGTCCCCCCATGTCCCGTCTCTCCATGCCCTTGTCCCTCCATGTCCCCATGCTCATGTGTCCCATTTGTCCCATTTCCCACATCCCCATGCCCCTGTCCCCCCATTTCCCATGTCCCCATGACCCTGCCCCCCCATGTCCCATCTCTCTATGCCCTTGTCCCTCCATGTCCCCATGCCCATGCCCCTGTCCCCCATGTCCCCATGCCCCTGTCCCCCCATTTCCCATGTCCCCACACCCCCGTCCCTCCATGTCCCCATGCCCATGTCCCCACGCCCCCGTCCCCGTGCCCCCTGTCCCCCCATTTCCCATGTCCCCATGACCCTGTCCCCACGTCCCCATGCCCATGCCCCCGCCCCCCACGTCCCCATGCCCATGTCCCCACGCCCCCGTCCCCGTGCCCCCTGTCCCCCCATTTCCCATGTCCCCACACCCCTGTCCCCCACGTCCCCATGCCCATGTCCCCACGCCCCCGTCCCCGTGCCCCCTGTCCCCCCATTTCCCATGTCCCCACACCCCTGTCCCCACGTCCCCATGCCCATGCCCCTGTCCCCCATGTCCCCATGCCCCTGTCCCCCCATGCCCCATGTCCCCACACCCCTGTCCCTCCATGTCCCCATGCCCATGCCCCTGTCCCCCACGTCCCCATGCCCATGTCCCCACACCCCCTGTCCCCGTGCCCCGTCCCCCCATTTCCCATGTCCCCACGTCCTCATGCCCATGCCCCTGTCCCTCCATGTCCCCATGCCCCTGTCCCCCCATGCCCCATGTCCCCACACCCCTGTCCCTCCATGTCCCCATGCCCATGCCCCTGTCCCCCACGTCCCCACACCCATGTCCCCACGCCCCGGTCCCCGCGCCCCCTGTCCCCCGTCCCCGGGCAGACCCATGTAGCTGTCATCGTGGTGGGGGCCGCCTGGCGCGTCTGCAGCTGCCCGGCCACCTCCTGGATGAAGTACTCGGGGTAGCTGGCGGCCGCGATCTGCTCCTGCGTCGCCGACATCACCTGCCCTGGGGGCGCGGGCGGCCCCTCAGCACCCCGGGGTGCTGCCCGCCGCCCCCGGATGGGCGCCCAGGGCGGGCAGGGGGGTATAGGGACAGGCAGGGGTGTACAGGGACAGGCAGGGGACAGGCAGCGGTGTATAGGGGACAGGCAGGGGTGTACAGGGACAGGCAGGGGACAGGCAGGGGACAGGCAGGGGTGTACAGGGGACAGGCAAGGACAGGTAGGGACAGGCAAGGACAGGCAGGGGACAGGCAGGGACAGGCAGGGGTGTATAGGGGACAGGTAGGGGTGTATAGGGGACAGGCAAGGACAGGCAGGGACAGGCAGGGATGTATAGGGGACAGGCAGGGGTGTATAGGGGACAGGCAGGGGACAGGCAAGGACAGGCAAGGACAGGTAGGGGACAGGCAGGGGACAGGCAGGGACAGGCAGGGACAGGCAGGGGACAGGCAGGGGACAGGCAGGGGTGTATAGGGCACAGGCAGGGGACAGGCAGGGACAGGCAGGGACAGGCAGGGGTGTATAGGGGACAGGCAGGGGACAGGCAGGGGTGTATAGGGGACAGGCAGGGGACAGGCAGGGGATAGGCAGGGGATAGGCAGCGGACAGGCAGGGGATAGGCAGGGACAGGCAGGGGACAGGCAGGGGTGTATAGGGGACAGGCAAGGACAGGCAGGGGCAGGCAGGGGCAGGCAGGGGACAGGCAGGGGTGTATAGGGGACAGGCAGGGGACAGGCAGGGGTGTATAGGGGACAGGCAAGGACAGGCAGGGACAGGCAGGGGACAGGCAGGGGCAGGCAGGGGACAGGCAGGGGACAGGCAGGGGCTGGGGTCTCACCTTGCCAGAAGTAGCTGCCAGGTCCCCCCAGCAGCACCCGTCCCGTCTGTGGAGAGACAGAGGGGGGGGCCCCATCCTCAGCCTGGGGCACCCACCAGGCCCCCCCGCACCCCCAGACCCCTACCTACCCCCCCACCCCCATACCCCCCCCCCCCGGCCCCCACAGACCCCCTGTGACCTCCAATGTACCCCCACAGCCCATTATTCCCACACACCCCTGCCCCCCCCGTGCCCCCCAACCCTAGCTACCCCCGGCCTATGGGTCCTGGCCCCCCCATCCCCACGACGCCCCCCCCCCCCCCCCCCCCCGCCCCCAGTGCCCCCCGCTGTGCCCCCACCTGCGTGAACTCAGCGCTGAAGCCCCCCTGGCAGTAGCCCTGCCCGGCCGCAGAGTTCAGGTCTGTGGGGAGAGAGGGGGCAGCGGTTGAGGGGGTTGGGGGGGCCCATGGGTGCTGGCTGGGGGGCTACGGGGGTCTCACCCCCCCAGGACACCAGGCTGGGGGGGCCCAGGGTCCCATGGGTGTCAGCCTGGGGGCCACGAGGGTGTCATCCCCCGGGGCGCTGCACTGGGGGGGCCCAGAGTCCTATGGGTGCTGGCTGGGGGGCTATGGGGGTCTCACCCCCCAGGGTGTTGTGCTGGGGGGGCCTGGGGTCCCATGGGTGCCAGCCTGGGGGCAATGGGGGGTGTCACCCCCCGGGGTGCCAGGCAGGGAGGATGCCTGGGGGGGGTCCCTGGGTGCCGGACGAGGTCTGGGGGGGGGTCACCTTGGGGGTGCTGGGCATGGTGGGGGGTGATTCCCAGGGACCCACGGGCACCAGGCAGGGGGTTCTGGGGGTGCCACCCATGGGTGCCAGGCTGGGGGGTGCCTGGGGGTCTGGGGGCGCGGGGGGGGGGCGTGGGGGGGGTCCCACCTGAGCGGCAGGGCGCGTACTCCACGAACTTGGAGAAGTTGCCGATGGAGAGGAAGCAAGTGCCCACCGGCTCCCGGCCCCCCCCCTCCTCCTTGGGGGGGCTCCAGCTGTACAGCGGGGCGCAGGCCTGGGGGGGGGGGCAACGGGGGGGGCCGTGGGGGGGGGGCAGCACAGGAGGTCCGCAGATGGATGGACCCCTGCCCCCTCTGCCCCCTGCTCCCTCCATGGCCCCTGCTCCCTCCCCCGGTGCCCCCCCCCCCCCACCCCCACGCCCCCCGTGCCCCCCCCCCGCGCCCCCCCCATACCAAGATGGAGGCGTTGTGGGCCCGCACCGTGGCCCCGAACCACTGCAGGGACTTGAACTCGACGGGGTCGGGGGTCTCCGTGCTGTTGCCCCCGAAGTCGTGGGTGCGGGTCCCTGGGGGGGGTGGGGGGGGGCAGGGGTCAGGGGCCGGCACCCACTGCCGCAGCACCCGTGGGACCCCCGCCCGGCACCCGCTGCTCCCCCCGGGTTTATCATTAACCAGGCGGGGCAGGAGCCCGGCTGCGGTGCCAAGGCCATGGGGGGGGCCGGGGGGGCACGGCCGGGGGGGGGGGGCGATGACGTGGGGCTGGGCTGGGGGGGCTGCTGGAGGTGCCCACGGGGGGCTGGGGGTCATGTCCCCGTCCTCGGCCACGCCCACCCTTGTCCCCATGCCTGGGGGGTCGTCCCCACCCGTGTCCCCATCCCTGTCCCCCACCCATGTCCCCACCCTGTGGCCATACCCAGGGGGTCCTGTCCCCACCCCTGTCCCCCTCCTCATCCGCCACCCGTGACCCCATCTCCATACCTGGGGGGTCCCATCCCCACCCGTGTCCTCGTCCCCCACCCATGTCCCCGTGCTGTCCCCATGCCCAGGGGGGGCTCCACATCCCCACCCATGTCCCCATGCTGTCCCCATGCTGGGGGGGGTCCCATCCCCACCCGTGTCCTTGTCTTTGTCCCCCACCCGTGTCCCCACGCCGTCCCCATGCCCAGGGGGTCCCATCCCCACCCGTGTCCCCCTCTCTCACCCGTGTCCCCATGTCCAGGGGGTCCTGTTCCCACCCACATCCCTGTCCCCCACCCGTGTCCCCACGCTGTCCCCATGCTGGGGGGGTCCCATCCCCACCCGTGTCCCCGTCCCCGTACCGATGTGGTCGAACTCGATGGGGGTGCAGTCATCGCCGGGGGGCCAGGGGCAGTGGTAGACGGCCCCCCCCTGGGTGACATTGGCCTGGCTCGTGTTGGCCTTGGGGGCACCCACCAGGATGCCGACGCTGGGTGGGGGGGGTAGGTGAGTGGGATGCTCCCATGGGGGGGGGGGGCTGTCCCCGTGGGGACACCGTGGCCGTCACCCCCCGGGGATGGAGGGGACCCGGGGGCCCTGGCGTGGCGGTGTCCTGTGGGGGGGACACCCCCCCCCCCCCCCGCTTTTTGTCGTGCCCCCCCCGTCCCGCGGGTCCCACGGGCCCCTCTGACTCAGCCCACGGGGCCGGGCCTGGGTGACCCCTTCCGGCTCCGGGGGGGGAGGAAGCGCCGGGGGGGGGGGGGGGGGCCACCCACCATGGGGGGTGCGGGCACCCACCCCCCGGTCCTGAGTAGGGGGGACACGCCGGGGGTGCCCCGCAGTTTGCCCCCGGACGCCTGGGTCCCCCCCGGGTGCGGGTCACGCGTGGGCGGGGGGGGGGCGGGCAAGGGCCGTGCCCGGACGCCCGGGTCCCCCCCGACCCCCCGAGGGCAGCTCCCGGCTCCGGTTACAGGAAACGCTCCGGTCGGGGGCAACGGGGCCCCGGGACCCCCGGAGGGGGCCGGGGCGGGGGGGGCCGGAGCCGGGACCGGGGCTCAGCCCCCGCCCGGTGCCCTCAGCCCCGTCCAGACCCCCGGGGCCGCCCCGCTCCCGGTTCCCGTTACCTCACCCCGTTCCCGGTTCCCGCCGCGGTCCCCGTTCCCGTTCTCCCCGTCCCGGTTCCAGTTTCCTTTTTCCCTTTCCCGGTCCCGTTTCCAGTTCCCGTTCCCCCGCCCAGTTCCCCGGTCCCGTTACCCGGTCCCGTTACCCACCGCCCCGCTCCCGCTCCCCATCCCGCTCCCGGTCCCGGTCCCGGTCCCGATCCCGCTCCCGGTCCCCAGCCCGGTCCCGCTCCCGCCCGGGCTCCGTCCCGCTCCCGGTGGCCGCTCCCCTCCCCGTCCCCCCCCCCCCCCCCCCCACCTCGGTGCCCGCTCCCCGTCCCCCGCCCGGTTCCCGAGGCCGCTCCCGGTGTCCGGCCCCATCCCGGGGCCGCTCCCGGTACCTGCGGGGCCGGGGCAGGTAAAAGTCCAGGGCGAAGCCGAAGAGGGACCCGGGGGCCCCGCGGAAGGCGACGGGCCCCGCCGCCTCCAGGTTGAAGGCAGCGGCGGGCGGCGGCAGCAGCAGCGGCAGCAGCAGCGGCAGCACCGACCGGTACCGGGAGCGGGGCCGGGAGCGGGGCCGGGGGCGGCGCGGGGGGGCCGCGGCCGGGGCCATGGCGGAGCGGGGCTGCCCGGGCTCGGCGCTGCCTCCCGCTCCCGAGTCCCCTCGGAAAGTGCCCGGGGGGGGCCCGGCCCGCCCCGCCCCGCCGTGACTCACCGGGGAGGAGCCAGAGCCCCGCCGGGCACCGGCACCGGCACCGGCAGCGGCACCGCGGCGGGCGGGGGGCCCGGAGAGCGCGGGGGGGGCGCCGGGACGGCGGGGACCGGGGCACGCCGGGGGCACTGGGACATCCCAGGGGCACTGGGACACCCGAGGGGCACTGGGACAGCAGGGACTGGGACACCCCGGGGACACTGGGACAGCAGGGATGGGGACACGCGAGGGGCACTGGGACACCCCGGGGGCACTGGGACATCAGGGATGGGGACACCCCAGGGACACTGGGACACCCCAGTGGCACTGGGACAGCAGAGATGGGGACACCCCGGGGACACTGGGACACCTCGGGGGCACTGGGACAGCAGGGACACTGGGACAGCAGGGATGGGGACACGCGGGGGGCACTGGGACACCTCGGGGGCACTGGGACAGCAGGGACTGGGGTACCTAAAGAGCACTGGGACACCCCAGGGACACTGGGACAGCAGACTGGAACACGCGAGAGGCACTGGGACACCCGAGGGGCACTGGGACAGCAGGGACTGGGCCACCTCGGCGGCACTGGGACATCCTGGGGGCACTGGGACATCAGGGATGGGGACACACAAGGGGCACTGGGACACTCCGGGGGCACTGGGACATCAGGGACTGGGACATCCGAGGGGCACTGCGACACCCCGGGGGCACTGGGACATTGGGGATGGGGACACCTGAGGGACACAAAGGACACTGGATACTGGGGACCAGATCACTTGAGGGGCACCAGGACACTGGGAACAGGGACACCAGGGACGAGGATACCCAAGGGGAACTGGGACACTGGGAACAAAGACACTGGTGGGACACTGGTGGGACCAGGACATCAGGAATGGGGACACCCGAGGGGACCGGGACACTGGGAAGGACTGTGACACTGGGAACAAAGACACTGGTAGGACCCGGACACCAGGGATGGGGACACCGGAGGAGACTGGGACACTGGGAACAGCGACACTGGGCACCAGGACACTGGAGGGGGACTGGGACACTGGGAAGGACTGGGACACCAGGAACTGGGACAATGGGGGACACCCCTGGGGGAACGGGACACTGCGGGGGACACCGAGAGACCAGGGAAGACGCGGGCCTGGGTGACAACGGGACACTGGGGGGACTGGGACACTGGGGAGGGATGAGGCGACACAGGACACTGAGGACACTGGGTGTACTGGGACACCGAGGGGACACTGGGACACAGGACACTGGGGGTACTGGGACACTGCGGGGAGGGGGGGAACTGGGACACTGGGGGGGGATGTGGGGACACAGGACACTGAGGACACTGAGAGGACACTGGGACACTGGGGGGGGGGCCCGGGTGGGACAGGCACGAGGGGCCACGGGGGGACACTGGGGGCCGGGGGGGGGGGGGCACTGGGAGACATGGGGGGTGCACTGGGGGACAGGGGGGGACACTGGGGGCCACGGGGGGGGCACTGGGGAGGAGGGGCAGGGGTGGGACAGAGGGGGACAGGAGCGGGGCAGGGCCGAGGGGCTGGGGACAGCGGTGACAAGGAAGGGGACACGGCGGGGGCGGGGGGGGGGGGGGGGCCGGCTCCGGCTGCCGCTTCCCGGAAGGAAACAGCGGAAACGGAGCCGGAGCTGGAGCCGTTCCCACGCGGCGGGGGAGGGGGGTCCTGGACCCCCCACGGGGGACACACGAGGGGACACGGCGGGGGGGGGGGCACCCCAGCACCCCACACCCCTGCCCCGGTGCTGGCTCCGCGTGCGAGGGGCGGCCGTGCCCCCCCCCCCCCATCACCTCTGCTGTCCCCACGCGAGCGTGCAAGGCTCTCCCTGCCCACGCGTGTGCAAGCCCCCCCCCCCCCCAAGGGCCCCCCCCACCTCCCGCCACGCGAGCGTGCGAACGCCGCGTGCTCGCCGCACCCCCGCCACGCGCGCTCGGCGTCTGCATGCTAAGGGTGGGACCCCCTGGGTGGGTCAAGGGGACCCCCTTGGGTGGCGGGGGGACCCCCCCCCACCCTAGCTGGCCCCCCCTGTGCGAGGCGGGGGTCGGGGGCGTGCGAGGGGGCCGAGGGCCTCGCACGCCCGCGCCGGCCGCATTCCTGCGCCGCTGATGCAATGGCGGCTGCTGCAGCTGGGCCGGGGGCTCGGGGGGCTCGGGGGGCTCGGGGGGCTCGGGGGGGGGGGGGCCCAGGTGTTTGGGGGCTCCCCCCTCCCTAGGCCTGGGTTCTCTGCCCAGCACCCTGCTCTGGGGGCTGCGCCGCTGCCCCCCCTGCGTGGGGGTGGGGGGAAGCGTGGGGGCTGGGACACGCGTGGGGGTGCGGGGGCCCCCCCGGGGGGGACAATGGGGACGTTTCCGCGGCCGGGGGGGGGGGGGGGGGGAAGTGACGGGCGAGCGGCGAACAATGCGCTGGCGCCGGGGCCCTTCCTGCCCTCGCACGGCCTCGCACGCCCGCCCGCGCGGGCAGCGCCCTCGGGCACACGCGTGTGCCCTGACACCGACCCTGTGCACACGCGTGTGCCCTGACACCAACCCTGTGAACACGCATGTGCCCTGACACCGACCCTGTGCACGCGCGTGTGCCCTGACACCATCCCCGTGCACACACGTGTGCCCTGACACCATCCCCTGTGCACACGTGTGCCCTGACACCATCCCCTGTGCACACGTGTGTCCCCTGACACCATCCCCGTGCACACACGTGTGCCCTGACACCGACCCTGTGCACATGCGTGCCCCCTGACATCGAGCCCTGTGCACATGCGTGTCCCCTGACACCACCCCCTGTGCAAACACACGTGACCTGACACCACCCCCTGTGCACACGCGTGTGCCCTGACACCATCCGTGTCCCCGTGCGAGCGCTGCCCGCGGCCCCAGGCTGCCCCACTCGTGACTCAGTTTCCCCCACGCTCTGTCCCCGTCCAGCCAGACTCGGGGCCACCCCTGCTCCCACGGGTGCTGTCCCCACGGACCCCACCCCCCAGTGACCCCACGTCCCCCCCATCCCCATCCCCACGGATTCCACCCCCGGGTCACCCCTGTGTCCTCCCCCCCCCAGATCCCACCCCCAGGCCACCCTGCGTCCCCTCCATCCCCACGGATCCCACCCCTGGGCCACCCCATGTCCCCCCCATCCCCATCCCCACGGATCCCACCCCCAGGACACCCCACGACCCCCCCCATCCCCACGGATCCCACCCCTGGGTCACCCCATGTCCCCCCCATCCCCATGGATCCCACCCCTGGGTCACCCCATGTCCCCCCCATCCCCATCCCCATCCCCACGGATCCCACCCCCAGGACACCCCACGACCCCCCCCATCCCCACGGATCCCATCCCTGGGCCACCCTGTGTCCCCCCATCCCCATCCCCACAGGTCCCACCCCCAGGACAACCCACGACCCCCCCCATCCCCACGGATCCCACCCCTGGGTCACCCCATGTCCCCCCCATCCCCATGGATCCCACCCCTGGGTCACCCCATGTCCCCCCCATCCCCATCCCCATGGATCTCACCCCTGGGCCACCCCATGTCCCCCCCATCCCCACGGATCCCACCCCTGGGTCACCCCATGTCCCCCCCCATCCCCACGGATCCCACCCCTGGGCCACCCCATGTCCCCCCCATCCCCACAGATCCCACCCCTGGGCCACCCTGTGTCCCCCCCATCCCCACGGATCCCACCCCTGGGCCACCCCATGTCCCCCCCATCCCCATCCCCACGGATCCCACCCCCAGGACACCCCACGACCCCCCCCATCCCCACGGATCCCACTCCTGGGCCACCCTGTGTCCCCCCCATCCCCACGGATCCCACCCCCAGGACACCCCACGACCCCCCCCATCCCCACGGATCCCACCCCTGGGCCACCCCGTGTCCCCCCCATCCCCCGGTCCCCCCCCCCGGGGTCAGGGCTCTGCTGCTCCCGGCCGAGTTTGGCCGGTGCCGGGGAGCGTCCCTGAGTCACGGCGGGGGCTTCGGGGGGGGCCCCGGGCCTGGCTCCCCGCCACCGCCAGCCCCTACATAGCCTGGGCTGGCGGCGGGGCCACGTCACCCCCGGGTGGGGCTGCGGGGGGGGGCCCGGCCCCCCCACGGGTTGGGGGGCTGCGGGGGTGACGCTGGGACAACACCGATGGGTGCCGAGGGCTGGCGGCGGGTGGCAGCGGGTGGGGGGATGCGTGGGGGGGCACGGGTGGGACCCCTACCAATGAGACCCCCCCCACCGATGGGACCCCCCCCCCCCACCCCTGGGTGCCCGGCCTCAGTTTCCCCGGGGTGGGGGGGGGGGTTGGCCCGGGGCCCCGCTGCTGGCGGGGAGCCCGGGGACGGGTGCGGACGCGGCCCCGCGCGCCGGCTGCTTCCCAAAAAGGCGCTGGCGGCTGCCGGCGTTGGGGAGCCGGGCACCCAGCCAGCCCCGGGGGGGTGGGGGGGGGGGGCCCTTAGCCAAGGTGGGGGGGGCCCCACGCCCCCCCCGACACAGCCGGGGACACGGCCGGGGGACACGGCGGCACCGCTGCGGCCGACACGCGTGTGCCGGTGGCACCGCTGACCCCTGTCACGGCCACCCCAGTTTGGGTCACCCCCCCCTCCCGGGGAAGGGGGCACAGGGCCCCCCCCCCCCCCCCCCCCCCAAGCTCCCACCCTCTTTTTGCCCCCCGATATGGGGTAAACCCCCCCGTAACGCGGCCGCTGCACCCCGGAGCCACTTGTGGGGCGTTTCGAGGCCAGAAACGGCGATTTCGGTGCTCGTGCGGCGAAGCCGGGGGGGGTCGGCCGCTGCCCAGCCCCCAGCCCCGCCGTTTTGGGGCATTTCGTGGTTTTTCGCCTATTTTTCCCGCCCTGGGAGCGGGGGCCAGGCCTGGGGGTGCCCGCGCCGGGGCAGGATCTGGCCCCGGAGCCGAACCGGGGCGGGAAGGAGCAATCCCTGCCGAGCTCAATCACAAAAAGGTGTAAAACCACCCCCAAAAAAAGGACTTGGCGGGGCATTGGGGTGCTGCTGGGGGGGGGGGGGGCACGCCGAGGAGAGGAGGGGGGCTTCTCCAACCCCCCCCCCCAGCTGCAGCTCCCACCCCAGTGACTTCAAAGCACCCCGGCTGCCATTTGCCGCTCGCCCTCTTCCTTTTCCTGCCACTTTTAGGTGCAGTTTGACGGTAAATGGGGGTTTTTAAAATATTTATTTCTTCCCCCCCCCCCCCCCCCCCGCCCAGCAGCAGCCCGGCCGGCGAGCGATGCCGGGGCGCTGAATCACGGGCAGGGGAACGGCGTGGGATGAGACGAGGGGATTTTTGGCCCGGGAGTGACACGGGGGACGTGGGGTGGGTGCGGCTGCTCGGGCAGAGCCGGGGCTCCGCGTGGGCACCGCTGCCCGCGCCGGATGGGGGGGGGGTCTCAGCCGGGGTCCCCAGAAACCACGCGAGGGTGGGCGCAGCGGGAGATGCCGTCGCCGCCCGGGACGGAGCGGGGAGAAGCGGTGAAAGCGCGTGGGGCGAGGTCAAAAAGACCTAAAATCGCCCCAAAAAATGGCGGGTGGAGAAGTGGCGAGCGCGGCGGGATTGGGGGGGGGGGGGGGAGCCGGGAGCTGGACGCTGCAGGGGACGCCGAAGGTGACACACGCGTCCGCGCCGTCACCCATAAACCCGCCCCGGCTCTCCCTCGAGGAAAAATCCCCGCCGGCTCGCACCGAGGAGGGGGGGTCCCCCCTGGGGGTCTCCGCGCCCGCCGAGAGCCAAAGGCCACCAAAAATAGGTGGAAAAGCGAAGGGAGGGGGGGGGGGAAACGCCCGGCGATTCCCATCCGGCTGGGAATCCGGAGGGAAACACACGGCAGCCCGCCAAGCTCGCCGGCCGGATCCACCCTCCGAGGGGGAAAATCTCCCGGCGAGTGCTGCGAGGCCGCTGCTGGCACGCTCGGAACCGCGCTGGGAACCACGGGGGACGGACGTCAGGCGAAGAAGCGGCCCCCGACGCTTTTCCAGCAAGCGGAGGCGACGGAGCCGGAGAAATTCCTCCTTAACCCTTCCGGGGAGGGAATTCCGACGGTTTTCCAGCCGTGGGCAGAGCGGGGAAATGGTCGCGTTGTCCGGGCCGTGGTGGGAGCGCCGGCTCCGCGCGGGGATGGGATTTGTCACTGCCCAAAAGGGGCGAGAAGGAGGACCCAGGGAACTACGGGCTGGGCAGCCTCACCTCCATCCCGGGAAAAGGTGATGGAGAAGCTCATCCTGGAGGTCATCACCAAGCAAGTGGAGGAAAAGAAGGTGATCAGGAGCAGTCAGCACGGATTCACCATGGGGAAATCACACCTGACCAACCTGAGAGCTTCCTACGATGGCGTGACCGGGTGGGTAGATGAGGGGACAGCTGTGGATGGTGTCCACCTCGACTTCAGCGAGGCTTTTGACATGGTCTCCCAGAACATCCTCCCAGGGGAGCGCAGGAAGTGTGGGCTGGAGGAGTGGTTGGTGAGGTGGATGGAGAACTGGCTGAGCGGCAGAGCTCAGAGGGTTGGCATCAGCGGCGCTGAGTCTGGTTGGAGGCCTGGAACCAGTGGTGTCCCCAGGGGTCAGTACTGGGCCCAGTCTTGTTCAACTTCTTCATCAATGACCTGGATGAAGAGTTAGAGTGCACCCTCAGCCAGTTTGCTGATGACACCAAACTGGGAGGAGGGGTGGACACCCTGGCAGGCTGTGCTGGATCCAGCGAGACCTGGCCAGGCTGGAGAGCTGGGCACAGAGGAACCTGATGAGGTTCAACCAGGGCAAGGGCAGGGTCCTGCACCTGGGGAGGAACAACCCCAGGCACCAGGACAGGCTGGGGCGGCCCTGCTGGAGAGCAGCTCTGTGGAGAGGGACTGGGAGTGCTGGGGGACGACAGGGTGACCATGAGCCAGCAGCGTGCCCTGGGTGCCAAGAAGGCCAACGGGATCCTGGGGTGCATGAGGAGGAGTGTGGGCAGCAGGGCAAGGGAGGTTCTCCTCCCCCTCTGCTCTGCCCTGGGGAGGCCCCATCTGCAGTGCTGGGTCCATCCCATCTGCAGTGCTGGGTCCAGTGCTGGGCTCCCCAGCTCAAGAAAGATGAGGAGCTGCTGGAGAGAGTCCAGTGCAGGGCTGCGAGGATGAGGAGGGGACTGGAGCATCTCTGCTACGAGGAGAGGCTGAGGGAGCTGGGCTTGTTCAGCCTGGAGAAGAGAAGGCTGAGAGGGGACCTTTGAAATGCCTCTAAATATCTGCAGGGTGGGGGTCAGGAGGACGGGGCCAGACTCTTCCCAGTGGTGCCCAGCGACAGGACAAGGGGCAACGGGCACAAACTGGAGCAGAGGAAGCTCCAGCTGAACCCGAGGAAGAACTTCTTCTCTCTGAGGGTGACGGAGCCCTGGCCCAGGCTGCCCAGGGAGGCTGTGGAGTCTCCTTCTCTGGAGATATTCCAGCCCCCCTGGCCGCGGTGCTGTGCCCCCTGCTCTGGGTGACCCTGCTTGGGCAGGGGGTTGGGTGGGGGATCCCCAGGGGTCCCTCCAACCCCCCCATGCTGGGATTTGCGGCCGGGGAAAAGCGTTTTGTTGAGAGGAACCGGAGTGGCCGCGTGTTCCAACCCCCCCAGCGAAGGCACCAACCGGGCTTGGCGCGCGTCGCGGCAGGCGGGGGACGCTTGGCAGGTTGAAGGCCGCGGAGGGAGCGGCCGTCACGGCGAGACGGACGGCGTTCGGCCTCCGGAGCGGAGACGGAGGGAAAAGCGGCTCCGAGCTGGGCCGAGCCCAGGACACGCGGCTCCCGCCGGACGGACGGACGCTCACCGGAGTTCGGAGTCGCGTAAAAACCGCCCGGCAGCTGCGTTTCTGGCACCGCAAGGGGGGAATTAATTGCAACACCAGAGCGTTCCTCCGCTGCCCGAGACCGGCACAACCCCACCCGTGCGCTCCCCCCCGCCGCCCGGGGAAAGAGCTGGATCTGACCTCGCTGTGAACCGCTGGAAAAAGGCGAAAAAAAGCAGGTTTTCCCCCCAAATTCAGCCCCGCGGGGTCCCCGTCGCCCGCCCGGGGGGCTGGGAGCTCAGGCGGGGCAGGCGGCGTGACACATTTCCACGTGTTCTGCCCCAAATCCGTGGCGTCCTCTGAGGTCTGTGGTGGGGGGTTCTGCAGGGACCCCCCCGAAATGCCTCGCTGGAAGGAGAAGGGGAGAAGGAATTGGGGGGGGGGGCAGAGGGGATCCCCTCCCGGCACGGCGCTGGGCGCTGTCTGGGTGTGACGGGTGCGCGTCGCTGCCAGGCTGGTGGGGGGGGGACACGGGGTGACACATTTTTTGGAGCAATGCACGGGGCGGGGAGGGAGGGAGGGGGGGTTGAGGCTTCCTCAGCTGCCCCCCCCCCCCCTCGCCCCTCCCCGGGTGGGGAACCCGCGGCCCGACCCCCCCCGGGGACGCAGCCCGAGCACGAGGCGCCCGCGTTGTGCAAGAGGCACCAAAATAGCCCCGTCTGAGCCCAAAATCTGGGCAGCGCCCACCTGGAAACGCCCCGTTTGGTGGGGGAGGGGGGGTCTGATGCCCTGGGGGGGGGGGGGGGGGGGCGCAGGCAGCAGCCCCCCAGTGCCGGGACAGGGGGGTTTGGGGTGACCTTGAGCCGGTGCGGTCACGCTGGGTGGTCCCCATCGTCCTCCTCGTCACTGTGCCCCCCAGCACCCGAGCTTAGGGGGGGTTGGGGACGGGGTGAGGGGGGCAGCGGGGCACTGGGGGGGCGGGGACGTGCTGGGGGGGGACGGAGCACAGGCAGGGGGCTGCGGGGTGACACTGGGGGGGATACAGGGACACACCGGGGGGGTACAAGGGCATGGGTGAGCATTGGGGTGATGGGGACACACTGGGGGGGTGACAGGGACATGGGCTGGCCCAGAGGGTTATGGGGGGGACACTGGGAGGGTATGGGGGGGACACTGGGAGGGTCACAGGGACATGGGCTGGCCCAGGGGGTTATGGGGGGACACTGGGAGGGGTCACAAGGACATGGGCTGGCCTGGAGGGTTATGGGGGACACTGGGGGTGTCACAGGGACATGGGCTGGCCCAGGGGGTTATGGGGACACACTGGGGGGCTATGGGGGGGTCACAAGGACATGGGCTGGCCTGGAGGGCTATGGGGGGGGACACTGGGGGGGGGTGACAGGGACACGGGCTGGCCCAGGCGGTTACGGGGACGCACTGAGGGGGTTATGGGGACACAGACAGGCCCAGGAGGTGACAGCCCGCTGTGCACTGGAGCTGTTGTCCCCTTCTCCCCCTGCATTGTTGTGTGTGCCCCCCCCCCCCCCCCATCTGTGCCAAAGGGATGGGACCAGTGAGGAGCATGTGGGAGTGCAGTGGAAGTGGGACCGGGGGTCCCCTGGGTCCCCATCCCTGGGGTGGCCCCGTCCCCAGCTCACACCGTCCCCTGGGTCCCCATCCCCAGGGTGGCCCTGTCCCAAGCTCACACTGTCCCCTGGGTCCCCATCCCCAGGGTGGCCCTGTCCCCAGCCCACACCATACCCTGGGTCCCCATTCCCAGAGTGGCCCTGTGCCCTGGGTCCTGATCCCCAGGGTGGCCCTGTCCCAAGCTCACACCATCCCCTGGGTCCCCATTGCCAGGGTGGCCCTGTCCCCTGGGTCCCCATTCCCAGGGTGGCCCTGTGCCCTGGGTCCCCATCCCTGGGGTGGCCCTGTCCCCAGCTCACACCGTCCCCTGGGTCCCCATCCCTGGGGTGGCCCTGTCCCCAGCTCACATCATCCCCTGGGTCCCCATTGCCACGGTGGCCCTGTCCCCTGGGTCCCCATTCCCAGGGTGGCCCTGTGCCCTGGGTCCCCATCCCTGGGGTGGCCCCATCCCCAGCTCACACCGTCCCCTGGGTCCCCATCCCCAGGGTGGCCCTGTCCCAAGCTCACACTGTCCCCTGGGTCCCCATTGCCAGGGTGGCCCTGTCCCCTGGGTCCCCACCCCTGGGGTGGCCCGGTCCCCAGCTCACATCGTCCCCTGGGTCCCCATTCCCAGGGTGGCCCTGTCCCCTGGGTCCCCACCCCTGGGGTGGCCCGGTCCCCAGCTCACATCGTCCCCTGGGTCCCCATTCCCAGGGTGGCCCTGTCCCCTGGGTCCCCATCCCTGGGGTGGCCCTGTGCCCTGGGTCCCCATCCCTGGGGTGGCCCTGTCCCCAGCTCACACCGTCCCCTGGGTCCCCATCCCTGGGGTGGCCCTGTCCCCAGCTCACATCATCCCCTGGGTCCCCATTGCCACGGTGGCCCTGTCCCCTGGGTCCCCATTCCCAGGGTGGCCCTGTGCCCTGGGTCCCCATCCCTGGGGTGGCCCCATCCCCAGCTCACACCGTCCCCTGGGTCCCCATCCCTGGGGTGGCCCCGTCCCCAGCTCACACCGTCCCCTGGGTCCCCATCCCCAGGGTGGCCCTGTCCCAAGCTCACACTGTCCCCTGGGTCCCCATCCCCAGGGTGGCCCTGTCCCCAGCCCACACCATACCCTGGGTCCCCATTGCCAGGGTGGCCCTGTCCCCTGGGTCCCCACCCCTGGGGTGGCCCGGTCCCCAGCTCACATCGTCCCCTGGGTCCCCATTCCCAGGGTGGCCCTGTCCCCTGGGTCCCCATCCCTGGGGTGGCCCTGTGCCCTGGGTCCCCATCCCTGGGGTGGCCCTGTCCCCAGCTCACACCGTCCCCTGGGTCCCCATCCCTGGGGTGGCCCTGTCCCCAGCTCACATCATCCCCTGGGTCCCCATTGCCACGGTGGCCCTGTCCCCTGGGTCCCCATTCCCAGGGTGGCCCTGTGCCCTGGGTCCCCATCCCTGGGGTGGCCCCATCCCCAGCTCACACCGTCCCCTGGGTCCCCATCCCTGGGGTGGCCCCGTCCCCAGCTCACACCGTCCCCTGGGTCCCCATCCCCAGGGTGGCCCTGTCCCAAGCTCACACTGTCCCCTGGGTCCCCATCCCCAGGGTGGCCCTGTCCCCAGCCCACACCATACCCTGGGTCCCCATTCCCAGAGTGGCCCTGTGCCCTGGGTCCTGATCCCCAGGGTGGCCCTGTCCCAAGCTCACACCATCCCCTGGGTCCCCATTGCCGGGGTGGCCCTGTCCCCTGGGTCCCCACCCCTGGGGTGGCCCGGTCCCCAGCTCACATCGTCCCCTGGGTCCCCATTCCCAGGGTGGCCCTGTCCCCTGGGTCCCCATCCCTGGGGTGGCCCTGTGCCCTGGGTCCCCATCCCTGGGGTGGCCCTGTCCCCAGCTCACACCATCCCCTGGGTCCCCATCCCTGGGGTGGCCCCGTCCCCAGCTCACATCATCCCCTGGGTCCCCATTGCCGCGGTGGCCCTGTCCCCTGGGTCCCCATTCGCAGGGTGGCCCTGTGCCCTGGGTCCCCATCCCTGGGGTGGCCCCGTCCCCAGCTCACACCGTCCCCTGGGTCCCCATCCCTTGGGTGGCCCCGTCCCCAGCTCACACCGTCCCCTGGGTCCCCATTGCCGGGGTGGCCCCAGCACCCACCCCGTGGGGGTGGCCCGGTCCCCAGCCCGCAGGGTCCCTTCGTCCCCGCCAGCCGACGGGACACGGCAGACGCACGCAGGCAGCGTTATTTGTGACAAACGTTTAAAATCCGCGGGTACGACCCGTAACGGGCGTTTAAAATCGGCGGGCACGATTCCGCCCCGCAGCAGCCATCGACGGGGCCCTGCCCCCCCCGGGACCCCCATCCTAGGGGAGGAACTGGCGCCGCCTCGGTCTTGCCACCACCGTCCACGGTTCCTCCCGCGGTTCCTCGCCCGCCTGCCACTGCGCATCCGCGGCAGGGGGTTCCGCAGCTCCCCCGCCTCGCCTCGAGCTTGTGGATTCTGCTGGGGCAGAGCTGGGGGGGGGGGCAAGACAGGCCCGGGGGGGGTCGGTGTGGGCAGCACCCTGGGGGACACCCCCCCCCCCTAAATGGGGGTACCCAGGGAGGGGATGTCCCCAGCCCTGCGGGCTCCTACTTGTCACAGGGGAGGAGCAGATCATTCCTGTTGACGCTGAGGATGAACGGCAGGGGCTCCTCCATGTCCTCCACCTCTGCAAAGAGCGACGAGGTGGGGACGTGCCAGCCTCGGGGCGACGCGGCGAGGAGGGTGGGGAGCGCTGCTTGGCACCCCGGGGACACTCACCGGCCTCCCAGTCCTCCTGGCACGGGGGACCCTGCCAGAGCGCGGGGACCTCCGGTTGCTTCATCTTGTTGCCGAGGGACGCGTCCTTCTCTGCGGGGACAGAGGGGACAAGTTGTAGAGCGAGCCCAGCCGAGCGTGGCCGGTGGGTGGGGGTGGTGGGGGGCACCCTGTACCGTGGGAGAGGCTGAGCTGGCGCTTGCTGGGGCAGGAGGCGACGTGGCTCTGCAGCTGGGCCTGGGGCACCCTGTGGCTGGCGTTGAAGGGGCAGACGGCCAGCGTGCGGGCCACCCGCGGGTTGTTCTGGGGGGGGGGAGGTGGGGGGCGACGAGAGGGGAGAGGCGCTGGGTTGGCGGGGAGCCTCTGCCTCGGGGCTGCCCGGCCCCCGGCCCCCGCAGGCCTCGGCCCCAGCAGACGCCAGACCCCCAAAGGCCCCAACCTCAGCCCCCAGTAGGCCCCAAACTCGGCTCCCAGCAGGCCCCAGGCCCCTCTAGGCCACAACCCTGGCCCCCAGCAGGCCCCCACCTCACTCCCCAGCAGACGCCAGGCTCCTGTAGGCCCCAGCCTCAGCCCCCAGTAAGCCCCAATCTCGCTCCCCAGCAGACCCCAGGCCCAGCCCTCAGCAGACCCCAACCCCCTGCAGACCCCAACCTCGGTCCCCAGCAGACCCCAGCCCCCTGCAGACCCCAACCTCCGTCCCCAGCAGACCCCAGGCCCGGCCCTCAGCAGACTCCAGGCCCGCGTAGGCCCCATCTCCGGCCCCCAGTAGGCCCCGACCCCTCGTAGGCCCCGACCCCGGCCCCCAGTAGGCCCCGGCCCGCAGCAGACGCCAGCCCCGGCCCCGCTCACCTGCTGGCACTTGACGAGGTGGTAGGGCAGCCGGCAGGCCCGGATCAGGTGGCTTTTGTCGTAGGGACACGGGACGAGCGCTCCGGGATCCATGGTGGGGCCCCCTCTGCCCGGCGCAACCGACTCCCAACGGGCCCCGCGCGCGCGCCGCGGCGCCACGGCAACGGGGGCCGGGCCGGGCCAGGCCGCCACGGGGCGCCCGCGGCGCGGCTGGGTGGGCCCGGGCAGGGGCCGGTGGGCCCCAGGCCGTGCTGTATAGGCCCAGGCAGTGTTATGTGGGCCCCAGGCCGTGCTATATGGGCCTAGGCCGTGTTATGTGCGCCCTGATGGTGCTATATGGGCCCCAGGCCATGCTATATAGGCCCAGGCAAAGTTATATGGGCCCCGGGCCGTGCTATATGGGTCCAGGCTGTGTTATGTGGGCCTAGGCCGTGTTATATGGGCCCCAGGCCGTGCTATATAGGCCCAGACCATGTTATGTGGGCCCAGGTGATGCTATATGGGCCCTGACGGTGCTATATGGGCCCCAGGCTGTGTTATGTGGGCCCCAGGTGGTGTTCTGTGGGCCCCAGGCAGTGTTATATAGGTCCCAGGGCCATGCTATATGGGCCCAGGTGGTGTTATATGGGCTCCTGGTGCTGCTGTGTGAGCCCAGGCAGTGCTACCTGTGCCCCAGGAGACGCTATACGAGGCCAGGCAATGTTATATTTGCCCTGGGCTGTGCGATAAGGGCCCCAGGTGGTGATATATGGGCCCAGGCAATGTTATATGGGCCATGGGTGGTGCTATATGAGCCCTGGGCAGTGCTGCATGGGCCCAGGTGATGTTATATGGACCGTGGACCATGCTATATGAGCCCTGAGCAGTGCTGTGTGGGCCCAGGTGATGTTATATGGACCGTGGGCCATGCTATATGAGCCCTGGGCAGTGCTGTGTGGGCCTAGGCAGCGTTATATGGGCTCTGAGCAGCGTTATATGGGTTGAGGGAGTGGTATATGGGGCTGGGCGGTGGTATATGGGCCTGGATGGTCTTATACGGACCGTGGGTGCCGTTATAGGGCCTCACACAGTGCTGTATGGGCCTGGTTGCTGTTAGATGGGTCATGGTTGGTGTTGTAGGGCCTTGGGTGCTGCCGTAGGGCCCTGGCTGCTGCTGTATGGCCCTGGCCAGCGTTACGTGGCTGTGGGCAGCGTCACGCGGTGATGGCTGGCACTATAGGGTCCTGGCCAGTATAGCATGGCTGGGACTGGTGCTGGGTGGCTGTAGCCAGCGGTGTCACCGGGCCACAGCCGGTGTCACCGGGCCACAACCGGCGTGGCACGGCCACGGCCGGACCTCCGTGGCAGCGGTGTCACGCAGCCATGGCATCAGGCACTGGCGGTGTCACGGGGTGGTGGCGGTGATGTCACGTGGCGGTGGCCCCAGCTTGGGGCCCAGCCCAGGAAGCCGGGGAAGGGGAAGTTGGGTGCTGGGGCCGTGGGACCGATCAGGGGCCGTGGGGGACACGGGGTGACCCCCACCCCCGGCACGTCGCCACCATGTCACTGCCCTCTGTCTACCAGAACAAGTTCGCCGAGAAGCTGACGATCCTCAACGACCGGGGACGGGGGGTCCTCATCCGCATCTACAACATCAAGAAGGTGGGTGCGGGGTGGGGCCCAGATGCCTGGGTCCCCTCGGGGGGGGAAGGTTGGGCTGCAGGACACCGGGGTACCCCACCCCATCTGTTGGGGAAGAGCCTGGGTCCTGGGTCGTGAAGAAACAGGGGGTGGGGGGATTGCTGGGGGATGGGGGGGTCTGATGGGGGGGCTGAGCCCAGGAGGGGGTGCTGGGGGGGGGTTCTGATGCTGGGGGGGTCCCCGCAGACCTGCTCCGACCCCAAGACGCGGCCGCCCTTCCTCGGCGAGAAGGCCATGGAGCCCTCCATCAAGTTCATCAACAAGAAGTTTCCTCACCTGGACGTGCGGAGCAGCACGGTGAGGCACCGGGGCATCCCCTCTGTCCCCCCCACCCCGGGTCAGCCCTACGGGGGTGTCCCCTCTGCCCCCCGCCCTGTGTCACCCCATCCCCAGTGTCCTCACCAGCCCCACCCTGGGTTGTCCCATTGTCCAGTGTCCACACTGTCCACCGTGTGTCACCTCGCTTTGTGTCACCACCACCTGGCTTCCCCTCCGTCCCCCTCCCTCGGGCCCCCTGCCCTGTGTCACCTGACCCTGAGTGTCCCCTCTGTCCCTTTGCAGCAACACCTGGGGCCGGTGCACAAGGACAAGGGGGACATCGCCCGGGTGCTGGCACCCTTTTACCACTCCTTCCTGGACGTCCTGGAGTTCAGGGTGAGCTGGAGCGCGCGGTGGGGGGCAGAGCGGGGTTTGGGGGGGCAGTGCCATCATTTCAGACCGTGAGGGGGGACAGCAGTGACACGGCCCCTGTCCCCTCCCTGCTAGGACCACGTCTACGAGCTGCTGAACACCATTGATGCCAGCCAGTGCTTCTTTGACATCGTGAGTGGGGCACGGGGGGTCCTGGAGGGGTACTTTGGGGGTGCCACGGCCGTGCCCACGCTCTCACGGCTGTCCCCTCCCCAGCACGTCAACTACGACTTCACCAAGAGCTACCTGGACCTGGTTGTCACCTACGTGTCCCTCGTCCTGCTGCTGGCCCGCACCGAGGACCGCCGGGTGCTCATCGGCATGTACCACTGCGCCCACGAGATGAGCCACGGCACCAGGTGGGTCGGGCTGTCCCCACGGACTGTCCCCACTGCGGCTGGCCCCGAGGACTGTCCCCAACCCCCGTGCCACCGTCCTCGCAGTGACCCCAGCTTCGCCCGCCTGGGACAGATGGTGCTGGAATACGACCACCCCCTCAAGAAGCTGACGGAGGAATTTGGGCCCCACACCAAGGTGGGACGGGGCTCCCCGCAGCCAGCGGGGTCACATCCTGCCCCAATCCATCCCACGCCCTCCCCGTGATGTCCCCCCTGTGCCCCAGTCTGTCACCAGTGCCCTCCTGTCCCTCCATTTCCTCTTCGCCCGGAGGAACCAAGGGGCCGAGCAGTGGCGCAGCGACCAGCTCCTCAGCCTGCTCAGCACCTCCGGCACCATGCTCAGCCCCGCCAGCTCCGACACCGTGAGTGCCACCGCGCCACGGGGACCGGGCCAGGCTGCGGGAGGGCTGAGGACGGTGACGCGGTGACACCTGTGTCCCCAGATGGCCTGCGAGTACCTGTCCCTGGAGGTGATGGAGCGCTGGATCCTCAGTGAGTCCTTGGGGTGCCCGCGGGTCCCCAGCCCCACGCAGGCTCAGGGTCCTCAGCCCCACATGGGCTCCGGGTCCCCAACCGCACGTGGGCTCTGGGTCCCCAGCCCCACGCAGGCTCCAGGTCCCCAGCCCCACGCGGGCTCCGGGTCCCCAGCCCCGCATGGGCTCCGGGTCCCCAGTCCCACGCTGGCTCCGGGTCCCCAGCCCCACGCTGGCTCCGGGTCCCCAGTCCCACGCTGGCTCCGGGTCCCCAGCCCCACGCTGGCTCCGGGTCCCCAGTCCCACGCTGGCTCCGGGTCCCCAGCCCCACATGGGCTCCGGGTCCCCAGCCCCACGCAGGCTCCAGGTCCCCAGCCCCACGCGGGCTCCGGGTCCCCAGCCCCACACGGGCTCCGGGTCCCCAGCCCCACGCAGGCTCCAGGTCCCCAGCCCCATGCAGGCTCCGGGTCCCCAGCCCCGCATGGGCTCTGGGTCCCCAGTCCCACGCTGGCTCCGGGTCCCCAGCCCCATGCAGGCTCCGGGTCCCCAACCGCACGTGGGCTCCGGGTCCCCAGCCCCACGCAGGCTCTGGGTCCCCAGTCCCACGCTGGCTCAGGGTCCCCAGCCCCACACAGGCTCCGGGTCCCCAGCCCCATGCAGGCTCCAGGTCCCCAGCCCCACACGGGCTCCGGTTCCCCAGCTGCACGCAGGTTCTGGGTCCCCAGCCCCACGCAGGCTCAGGGTCCCCAGCCCCGCACGGGCTCCGGGTCCCCAGCTCCACGGTGGCTCCGGGTCCCCAGCCCCGCATGGGTTCCGGGTCCCCAGTCCCATGCAGGCTCCGGGTCCCCAGCCCCACGCAGGCTCCGGGTCCCCAGCCCCGCACGGGCTCCGGGTCCCCAGCCCCACGCAGGCTCCGGGTCCCCAGCCCCACGCTGGCTCCGGGTCCCCAGCCCCACGCAGGCTCTGGTTCCCAAGCCCCACACGGGCTCCGGGTCCCCAGCCCCACGCAGGCTCCGGTTCCCAAGCCCCACACGGGCTCCGGGTCCCCAGCCCCACGCGGGCTCCGGGTCCCCAGCCCCACGCAGGCTCCGGTTCCCCAACTGCACAGAGGTTCCGGGTCCCCAGCCCCACGCAGGCTCAGGGTCCCCAACCCCACGCAGGCTCAGGGTCCCCAGCCCCACACGGGCTCCGGGTCCCCAGCCCCACTCGGGCACCCGGTTTTGGGCTGTCCCGGTGCCCGCTGCGGTGCCGACAGCCCCTGCCCGCCTGACGGCTGTGCCCGCAGTGGGGTTCCTGGTGTGCCCGGCGGCGCTGAGCTCGTCCCCGCAGTGCCTGGAGTTGTGGCGGCTGGCGCTGCAGGGCTCGCTCTTCGTCACCCTCCTCCGCGACGAAGCCCTCCAGGTCCACAAGGTCACCGAGGAGCTGCTCGGCAGCCTCAAAGGGTATCGGCCGTGCCAGCGCCGGGGCCGTGGAGGGTGCCAGGGGGGTGGCGTGGGGCTGGGGGGCTCTGCCAGGATCTTTGCTGGGTGCTGGGACACTTCACAGGGTGCTGGGGGGTTGTGTTGGGTGCCAGGGGTGGGGGGCTCTGCCAGCAGTTCTGCTGGGTGCCAGGAGACTTCGCAGGGTGCTGGGGGGTTGTGATGGGTGCCAGGGGTGGGGGGCTCTGCCAGCAGTTCTGCTGGGTGCCAGGAGACTTCGCAGGGTGCTGAGGGGTTGTGATGGGTGCCAGGGGTGGGGGGCTCTGCCAGCAGTTCTGCTGGGTGACTTTGAAGGGTGCTGGGGGTTTGTGTCGGGTGCCAGGGGTAGGGGGCTCTGCCAGCAGCTCTGCTGGGTGCTGGGACACTTCACAGGGTGCTGGGGGGTTGTGATGGGTGCCAGGGGTGGGGGGCTCTGCCAGCAGTTCTGCTGGGTGCCAGGAGACTTCGCAGGGTGCTGAGGGGTTGTGATGGGTGCCAGGGGTGGGGGGCTCTGCCAGAAGTCTCTGGGTGCCAGGAGACTTCGCAGGGTGCTGGGGGGTTGTGTTGGGTGCCGGGGGTGGGGGGCTCTGCCAGCAGTTCTGCTGGGTGCTGCGAGACTTCATAGGGTGCTGAGGGGTTGTGTTGGGTGCCGGGGGTGGGGGGCTCTGCCAGCAGCTCTGCTGGGTGCCGGGGGACCTCACAGGGTGCCAGGGGGTTGCGCTGGGTGCCGGGGGCTGTGCGGGGGGCTCTGTGGGGTGCTGTGCCGGGTGCTGTGCCGGGTGCTGTGCCTGGCGCTGCCCGGCCGTGGCTCTCTCGCAGGTACGGGAAGCGGGTGGCTGATCTCAAGGAGTGCAAGGAACACGCCGTGTCTCACAGGTTGGGGACCCGACGGGGGGACAGCGGGGCTGGGGAGGGTCCCGGGGGTCCTGGGGAGCTGGGAGGTCCCAGGAGGTCCCAAAGGGTTGGAGGGTCCTGGGGGTGCCATGACTCTCAGAGAGCTGGGGGGGTCCCAGGGAACCCTGGGTGGGGACTGAGGTGCCTCGACTGGGTCCACACCGGCCCCGTGCCACCACCCCCACC
The DNA here is from genome assembly GCF_030867145.1 of Opisthocomus hoazin. Lineage (NCBI taxonomy): Eukaryota > Metazoa > Chordata > Aves > Opisthocomiformes > Opisthocomidae > Opisthocomus > Opisthocomus hoazin. Next base: position 2,881,516 of record NC_134445.1, read on the forward strand.
ATTGCCACGTGGTGCCTGCGCTGTCCCCACTGGGTGAGTGGGGTGGCTGGGGGGGGGTGGTTGGATGGCCCTGACCCCCACCCTGACCCCCTGCAGCGGGTCCCTGCACCGGGGCCGGCGGGCGTACCTGCGCGGGGCCGTGCGGGAGCTGGAGGCTCTGCTGGAGGACCAGCCCGGGCTGCTGGGCCCCAAGGTGGGTGCGCGGGGAACGGGACATTGGGAGCCAGGGGTGCAGGGGTTGGGGGGCACGGGGTGTGTGGGTGCAGGGTGTGGGGTGCAGGGGGTGCGTGGGTGCAGGGTTTGGGGTGCAGGGGGTGCATGGGTGCAGGGTTTGGGATGCATGGGTGCAGGGTTTGGGGTGCAGGGTTTGGGATGCATGTGTGCAGGGGATGCGTGGGTGCAGGGTTTGGGGTGCAAGGGGTGCATAGGTGCAGGGTATGGGGTGCATGGGTGCAGGGTTTGGGGTGCAGGGTTTGGGGTGCAGGGTTGCAGGGTTTGGGGTGCATGGGTGCAGGGTTTGGGATGCATGGGATGTATAGGTGCAGAGTATGGGGTGCATGGGTGCAGGGTTTGGGATGCATGGGATGTATAGGTGCAGAGTATGGGGTGCATGGGTGCAGGGTTTGGGATGCATGTGTGCAGGGGATGCGTGGGTGCAGGGTTTGGGGTGCAGGGTTTGGGATGCAGGGGGTGCATGCGTGCTGGGTATGCGGTGCAGAGGGTGCGTGGGTGCAGGGTTTGGGGTGCAGGGGGTGCGTGGGGCTGGGTGCCGGGGCTCTGCATGTGCCTGGGGGTGTGAAGTGGGTGCTGGTGGGGTCAGTGGGGGGGTTACTGCCGCTGCCAGCCCGGTGCCGTGTGGTGACAGTGCCCAGGGCCTTCAGTGCCAACCCAGCAGCAGTGCCTGGGGGCAGCAGCCCTTGCCTGGTGCCCTCTGACCCACGCTCTGCCCAGGCCCTCTTCGTCTTCATGGCGCTCTCCTTCTGCCGGGACGAGGTCAGCTGGCTGGCGCGGCACGCCGAGCACGTCACCAAGACCAAGACGCCCGAGGACTTCGCTGACAGGTAGGCACGGGCACCGGTACCGGGCAGGGGGGGGGATCCGTGCCCATGGGGGTGGTCTCGTGGTGGGGCAACGCCGCGGTGCCGTGGGCGGTTCGGCGGGCACGGGCGCTGACCGGCGGCTCCGGCGGCAGCCACGTCGCGGAGCTGCTCTTTCTCATGGAGCAGCTGCGGAGCCTGGTACGGCGGCAGGTCGGGGTGCTGCAACGCTACCACGTCCAGTACCTGGCCCGCTTCGACGCCCTGGTCCTCAGCGACGTCATCCAGGTACCGCGGGGCGCGGGCAGGGGCTGGGCTGTCCCCCCTCTTGGGGCTGTCCCTGTCACCCGTGCCCTATCCTGGCTGGCCCTCATCCTGTCCCTATCCCTGGCCCCGCAGAACCTCTCCGTGTGCCCTGAGGAGGAGTCCATCATCCTGTCGTCCTTCGTCAGCTCCCTCTCGGCTCTCTCTGTCAAGGGAGGTACGGACCGTGTGCCCCCCGGCGTGTCCCTGCCACTGCCCGGGGACCGGTGTCCCCGCTGCCCCGGGAGCCCTGCAGCAGCCCTGGACCATGCTGGGCACCCAGGCCTGGGCCTGTGGGACAATGGGGAGGTGGCAGCTCCCGGGGGTCCCGTGGGGGTGGGCACTGCCACCCCGGACTGGCACCCACCAGACTGGCACCCCCAGGACCAGTACCCCCCGATTAGCACCCCCAGACTGATCCTCCTCTCCACACGTCTCCCCGCGTTCCCGTTTCCCCGCAGCTGACGACAAGGAGCAGTTTGATTTCACCCCGCTCCGCCTGGACTGGTTCCGGCTGCAGGTGCTGTCCCTGTCCCTGTCCCTGTCCCAATCCTTCTCCCCGTCCTTGTCCCTGTCCCTCTCCTTGTCCCAGCCCCCCTCCCAATCTCTGTCCTTGTTCCTGTCCCTGTGCCAATCCCCTTCCTCTCTCCCCATCCCCTTCCTTATTGCTGTCCCCATCCCTGTCCTTGTCCTCGTCCTCTTCCCCTGCCCGCTGTCCCCCCAGGCCTACACCAGCGTGGCCAAGGCCTCGCTGCCGCTGGGCTCCAACCCCGACGTGGGGCGCGTCATGAACCTCATCGTCTTCCACACCAAACTGCTCGACTCCCTGGAGGAGCTGCTGGCCGAGGCCTCTGACCTCTCCGACCTGTGGTGAGCGCAGGCACCCGCTCTGCCTCGGTTTCCCCGCAGTCATGGGGGGTCACCCCGGCTGGGGGTCTTCAAGCCACGTCCTGCACCCCAGCACGCGTGGAAAGGTGCCCACATGTGCCGGGAGATGGGTGCGGGAAGGGATGGAGGTGGCCATGGGGGACATCTCACCCCATGGGAGATGTTGGGTAAGGTTAGGTGACACACACATGGACACGGGGACAGGGACAGGATGCATCTGGCACGGGAAAAGGGTGTCCAGAAAGACAAATCCCCTCTCCTGCCCTCCCTGCCCCCTTCTTCTGCCCCTCTGCCCCCTTCTTCTGCCCCTCTGCCCCCAATCCTGCAGTTTCTACCCTCGCCCCGTGGAGAAGATGTTTCTGGCGACAATGGAGGAGCCGTCGATGCTGCGCTACAGCATCGCCTTCCCCCTGCTCTGCAGCCACTTCTCCCGCTGCGTCCACCCCATGTGCCCGGAGGAGGTGGGTCCTGCTGCCCGGGGAGCCACGGGGGCCACGGGCACTGGGGCTGGCTGCTGCCCGGCCGGCGGTGGAGGGGCTGGACCAGGAACATGTGGGTAGGGGACAATGGCAGCCCCGTGGCTTCGGGGCAGCTGGTGGCATCACGCAGACGTGGCCGTGACCCACGTGCCAGGTGCTGTGATGGTGCCGTGGCTTTTCCCCTCGCAGTATCCCCACCTGAAGGCCATAGCGCTGGGGCTGTGCAACAAGTTCCTGGAGGAGATGGCCCGGCAGGCCAGCACCTGCGTCATGGATGCCTGCGCTGAGCAGCACAACCTGAGCGAGCAGGTGAGGGTCATGTCTCCAGGGCCTCTGAGGTCTCTGTGGCCTTTGGGGTCTCCGTGACCTTCAGGATCTCTGTGGTCTTTGGGGTTTCCAGGGCCTCTGAGGTCTCCAGGGCCTCTGAGGTCTCCATCACCTTCAGGATCTCTGTAGCCTGTGGTGTCTTGATGGCTTCTGTGGCCTCCAGGGTCTCTGTGGCCTTTGTGGCTTCCAGGGTCTCCAGAGCCTCTGAGGTCTCCATGACCTTTGAGGTCTCCATCACCATCAGGATCTCTGTAGCCTCTGGTGTCTTGATGGCTTCTGTGGCCTCCAGGGTCTCTGTGGCCTTTGTGGCTTCCAGGGTCTCCAGAGCCTCCGAGGTCTCCATGACCTTTGAGGTCTCCATCACCATCAGGATCTCTGTAGCCTGTGGTGTCTTGATGGCTTCTGTGGCCTCCAGGGTCTCTGTGGCCTTTGTGGCTTCCAGATTCTCCAGGGTCTCTGAGGTCTCCATGACCTTTGAGGTCTCCATCACCATCAGGATCTCTGTAGCCTTTGGTGTCTTCATGTCTTCTGTGGCCTTCAGGGTCTCTGTGGCCTTTGTGGCTTCCAGGGTCTCCAGGGTCTCTGAGGTCTCCATGACCTTTGAGGTCTCCATCACCTTCAGGATCTATGTAGCCTTTGATGTCTTTATGGCTTCTGTGGCCTCTGGGGTCTCTGTAGCCTTTGGTGTCTCAGTGGCCTTTGGGCTATCCTGGTCTCCGTGGCCTCTTTGTTCCCTGGGACCTCCATGGCCTCCTTGGCCTCCATGTTCTCCCAAGCCTCGGGACAGCAGAGGCCATGGTGGGGAATACCTGGCAGGGTGTCCCTCCAGTTCAGCCTTGGGGATGGTGACCTCTGGTCCTGGAGGCCCTGGATGGGGTGTCCTCGGTGCCACGGCTCGTGGTAACCCGCTGCCCGTGGCCGGCAGCTGCTGCCCAAGCACTGCGCCTCCACCGTCAGCAAAGCCCGCAACAAGAAGACCCTGAAGCTGCCGGCCAAGAAGGGGGAGCCCGAGCGGGACAAGCCGGGGGCCGAGAGCCAGAGGAAGGACCGGACCCTGACCACCAAGTGAGAGCCACGCGGGGCTGGCGAGGGTGGCCAGGGGGCTGGCAGGGTGCGGTGGCCACCAGACGTCGGGTGTGCCACGGGGGCATGGCGTGACCGTGGGGTTGTCCCCCACGGGGTCACGGTGTGGCTAACGTCCCCTGTCCCCCCCACCCCAGCATGGACAAGCTGCACCTGACGCTGGCCGAGCTGTCCCTGAGCCTCAACCACGTGCCCAACTTCACCGTCTTCGAGCACACGGTGACACCGGCCGAGTACCTCAGCTGCCACCTGGAGACACGCTTCACCAAGTAGGGACCGCGCCGGGGACGTGGGACACGGCAAGGGCGGGCTGTGGGTGCCGCCGGGGAGGGGGCCACTCGGCCACCGCTCTCCGGACACCCCTCTCCCGTCCCCGCAGAGCCATCGTGGCCATGGCGGGCTACAGCCAGGCCACGCAGGAGGTGGCCAGGCCCTCGGAGGTGCTGGTGGGACTGAGCGCCTACGTGACCTTCATCCAGTCGCTGGGACAATTCGTGGGCTTGGACACGGGACGCGTCATCTGCGGCGTCCTCCTGCAGCAGACGCAGCCCCGCGACGCCGCCGGCGAGCAGACGCTCACCACCATCTACACCAACTGGTGGGTGCCACGCCGGGACCGGCACCCTCCGTCCCTGGCGGGAGGTGGGTGGCCGTGCCACGGGTCGTGGCTCCGCGGCGGTGGCAGCGGCTCGGTGTCCGCAGGTACCTGGAGGCCCTGCTGCGGCAGGCCAGCGCGGGGGCCATCGTCCTGGCCCCTGCCCTGCAGGCTTTCGCCACGGTGCCCCGCGAGGGCCAGCCCCACTTCAGCGCCGCCGAGTTCTCCGACGTCTCGGGTGAGGGGACCCGCGGGGACGCTACGGGGCGGGGGGGAGCGTCACCTCGCCGACCCCGCTGATGTCCCCGTCCTTGTCTCCCCCCCCGCCTGCTCGCAGAGATGCGGGCGCTGGCCGAGCTCATCGGGCCCTACGGCATGAAGTTCCTCAGCGACAACCTCATGTGGCACGTGGGCTCCCAGGTCACCGAGCTGAAGGTGGGGCTGGGGGACCCAGACTGGGACTGGGGGGACTGGGACCAGGGTCGGGCTACTGGGACCAGGGTTGGGCTGCTGGGACCAGGCTTGGGCTACTGGGACCAGGGTCAGGCTACTGGGACCAGGGTTGGGCTACTGGGACCAGGGTCGGGTTACTAGGACCAGGGTCGGGCTACTGGGACCAGGCTTGGGCTACTGGGACCTGGGTCGGGTTACTGGGACCAGGCTTGGGCTACTGGGAACAGGGTCGGGCTACTGGGACCAGGGTCAGGCTCTGGGACCTGGGTCGGGCTCCTGGGACCAGGGTCGGGCTACTGGGACCAGTGTTGGGTTACTGGGACCAGGGTCGGGCTACTGGGACCAGGGTTGGGTTACTGGGACCAGGGTCGGGCTACTGGGACCAGAGTCGGGCTACTGGGACCTGGGTCTGGCTACTGGGTCCAGGGTTGGGCTACTGGGACCAGGGTTGGGCTACTGGGACCAGGGTCGGGCTACTGGGACCAGGGTCGGGCTACTGGGACCAGGGTTGGGCTACTGGGACCAGAATCGGGCTCTGGGACCTGGGTCGGGCTACTGGGACCAGGGTCGGGCTCCTGGGACCAGGGTCGGGCTACTGGGACCTGGGTCGGGCTACTGGGTCCAGGGTTGGGCTACTGGGACCAGTGTTGGGTTACTGGGACCAGGGTCGGGCTACTGGGACCAGGCTTGGGCTACTGGGACCTAGGTCAGGCTACTGGGACCAGGGTCGGGCTACTGGGACCAGGGTTGGGTTACTGGGACCAGGGTCGGGCTACTGGGACCAGTGTCGGGTTACTGGGACCAGTGTTGGGTTACTGGGACCAGGGTCGGGCTACTGGGACCAGGCTTGGGCTACTGGGACCAGGGTCGGGCTACTGGGACCAGGGTCGGGCTCTGGGACCTGGGTCAGGCTACTGGGACCAGGGTCGGGCTACTGGGACCAGGGTCGGGTTACTGAGACCAGGGTCGGGCTACTGGGACCAGAGTCGGGCTACTGGGACCTGGGTCTGGCTACTGGGTCCAGGGTCGGGTTACTGGGACCAGGCTTGGGCTGCTGGGACCAGGGTCGGGCTACTGGGACCTGGGTCAGGCTGCTGGGACCAGGGTCGGGCTACTGGGACCAGGGTCGGGCTCCTGGGACCTGAGTCGGGCTACTGGGACCAGGGTGGGGCTACTGGGACCAGGGTCGGGCTACTGGGACCAGGGTTGGGTTACTGGGACCAGGCTTAGGCTACTGGGACCAGGGTCGGGCTACTGGGACCAGGGTCGGGCTACTGGGACCAGGCTTGGGCTGCTGGGACCAGGGTCGGGCTACTGGGACCAGGGTCGGGCTACTGGGACCAGGGTGGGGCTACTGGGACCAGAGTCGGGCTACTGGGACCAGGTTCTGGAGCACGGTGTGACCGGGCAGGCAGGGCCAGGCCACCCCGGGCCCCATCCCAGCCCCCCTGGACTTGCTGGCTGGCGTGGCGGGGGGGCAGGGGGTCTGGGGGGTGCCCCCCCCCCTCCCCGGCCTGTCCCCCAGTGCCACGAGCCCCCCGTCCCCGCAGAAACTGGTCAACGAGAACATGGACACGCTGGTCCAGCTGCGCTCCAGCTCCTGCAAGCCCGAGCAGATGGCGGCTCTGCTGCCCCGGCTGACCTGTGAGTCTGGGGGGGTGGGGGGCACCGGGGACATGGGGGGGGGATCCTGGGGCCGGCACACACGTGTGTATGCACAGACATGCGTGTGCACGCACATACGTGTCCCCGCTGACCGCTCTTCTCCCGCAGCGGCCGAAAACGTCCTGAAGCGCATGACCATCATCGGGGAGATCCTGAGCTTCCGCGCCATGGCCCAGCAGGGCCTGCGGGAGGTGGGTGCCCCCCACCCCACGGGCCCCCCACCCCATGGGACCCCCACCCACAGGCCCCACAGCCTGTTGGGGGGGGTCAGCAGGAGCACCACGAGCACCCACCTTCTCCCTGCAGGTCTTCTCCCACCACTGCCCCTTCCTGATGGGCCCCATCGAGCGTCTGACGGACGTTGTCACCCCCGACACCGACATCCAGGTGGGCGCAGAGGGGGGGGGACGGGGACAGGGTGGCACCTCCGAGCGCTCGGGACCGCTGTCCCCGAGCAGGGCTGGTCGCTGCCGTCCTGTCCCCGCTGCGTTGGGTGGCACCGCGTGGCATCGCGTGGCACCGCGTGGCGTTGCATGGTCCCCCGTGTCCCCAACCCTGATCCTGCGCGTCCCCGTCCCCCCCCCAGGTCACCCTGAGCATCTTCGAGCTGGCTTCAGCCGCGGGCATCCCTTGTGAGATCGACCCCGCGCTGGTGAACGTCCTCGCTGGCAGCAAGACGGGTACCACGGGGGGCTGTCCCCGAGATCCGTGACCCTGCCACCGACCCCCAGGACCCTGCCACGGACCCCCAGAACCGCTCACCTTCCCCCCCCCCCCATGCCACCTCACTGTCCCTGAGATCCGTGACCCTGCCACGGACCCCCAGCGCCCCTCACCTTCCCCCCCCCCCCGTGCCACCTCGCTGTCCCCGAGATCTGTGACCCTGCCACGGACCCCCAGGACCCTGCCATGGACCCCCAGCGCCGCTCACCTTCCCCCAGCCCGTGCCACCTCGCTGTCCCCGAGATCTGTGACCCTGCCACAGACCCCCAAGACCCTGCCACGGACCCCCAGCACCGCTCACCTTCCCCCCCCCGTGCCACCTCGCTGTCCCCGAGATCTGTGACCCTGCCACAGACCCCCAAGACCCTGCCACGGACCCCCAGCACCGCTCACCTTCCCCCCACCCTGTGCCACCTCGCTGTCCCCGAGATCTGTGACCCTTCCACGGACCCCCAGGACCCTGCCATGGACCCCCAGAACCGCTCACCTTCCCCCCCCCCCCGTGCCACCTCGCTGTCCCCGAGATCTGTGACCCTGCCACGGACCCCCAGGACCCTGCCACGGACACCCAGCACTGCTCACCTTCCCCCCCCCCCCGTGCCAGCTTGCTGTCCCCAAGATCCGTGACCCTGCCACGGACCCCCAAGACCCTGCCACAGACCCCTAGCACCGCTCACCTTCCCCCAGCCCGTGCCACCTTGCTGTCCCCGAGATCCGTGACCCTGCCACGGACCCCCAGGACCCTGCCACGGACCCCCAGGACCCTGCCACGGACCCCCAGTGCCGCTCACCTTCCCCCCCCCCCCCCCCGTGCCACCTCACTGTCCCCGAGATCCATGACCCTGCCACGGACCCCCAGCGCCGCTCACCTTCCCCCACCCCATGCCACCTCCCTGGGTCCCCCGGGGTCCCCTCTTGGCCCCCCGTTCAGTGTCACCTCCCTCGCTGGCAGACGGCTCGTCCCCGGAGGAGGAGTACAAGGTGGCCTGCCTGCTCCTGGTCTTCGTGGCCGTGTCCCTGCCCCTGCTGGCCTCCGACCCGGCCTCCGTCTACAACACCGAGATGGACGGTGAGGCTTGGCCGCGGCCCCGGCAGCTTTGTCCCCGTGTCCCCGTCACCCCGGTGTCACACCTTGTGTGTGCTGGGACCCCCAAAGTCATCGGTGCCCCAGAACCACAGCGGAGGGTCTGTGGGGACGGCAGGACCCCGGGACTGGGAGGGCTGGTGGCCCATAACTGCACCAAGGGAGGTGGGCACGGCAGAGACCCTGTGCTGTCCCCAACCTGCTGCTGTCCCCAACCTGCCGCTGTCCCCAACCTGCCGCTGTCCCCAGGCTACAACAACAACATCCACTGCCTGGCCAAGGCCATCATCCACGTCTCGGCCGCCCTCTTCACCGTCCACAACAAGAACATCGAGACCCACCTCAAGGAGTTCCTGCTGGTGAGAGCGCCCGGGGGCCGCGGGTGGGGGGTGGGCACCCTCCCGGGGTGGGCACCGTGCCCAGCGCTGAGCAGGATCCGTCCCGCAGCTCGCCTCCGTCAGCCTCCTGCAGCTGGGCCAGGAGACGGACAAGCTGCGTGCCCGGAACCGCGACTCCATCTCCCTGCTGATGCAGCTGGTGAGCGACGGCAGGGCCTCGGGGTGCCCCTGGGTGGGCTGTGGGTGCTCCTGGGTGGGCTGCGGGGTGGTCCTGGGTGGGCACATCCCATCTCCGCATCTCTGCTGGGCTCCAGCTCTGCCCAGGCTGCTCCAGCCCCCAGACCGCAGCCAGCACTGGGTGCTCAGGTTGGGTCTGGGGCCTCGGGGTGCTCCTGGGTGGGCTGCAGGTACTCCTGGGTGGGCTGTGGGGTACTCCTGGGTGGGCTGTGGGTGCCCCTGGGTGGGCTGCAGGGTGCTCCTGGGTGGGCACGTCCCATCTCTGCCGGGCTCCAGCTCTGCCCAGGCTGCTCCAGCCCCAGACCACAGCCAGCACTGGGTGCTCAGGTTGGGTCTGGGGCCTCATGATGCCCCTGGGTGGGCTGCGGGTGGCCCTGGGTGGGCAGTGGGTGCTCCTGGGTGGGCTGTGGGTGCCCCTGGGTGGTCTGCAGATACTCCTAGGTGGGCTGTGCGTGCCCCTGGGTGGGCTGCAGGTACTCCTGGGTGGGCTATGGGTGCCCCTGGGTGGGCTGCAGGTACTCCTGGTGGGCTATGGGTGCCCCTGGGTGGGCTGCAGGTACTCCTGGGTGGGCTGCAGGGTGCTCCTGGGTGGGCACGTCCCATCTCTGCCGGGCTCCAGCTCTGCCCAGGCTGCTGCAGCCCCAGACCACAGCCAGCACTGGGTGCTCAGGTTGGGTCTGGGGCCTCGGGATGCCCCTGGGTGGGCTGCGGGGTGCTCCTGGGTGGGCCGTGGGTGCTCCTGGGTGGGCTGCAGGGTGCTCCTGGGTGGGCAGGTCCCATCTCCGCGTCTCTGCCGGGCTCCAGCTCTGCCCAGGCTGCGCCAGCCCCCAGCCCGCAGCCGGCACTGGGTGCTCAGCCCTCGCCCAGCTCTGGGTGGGTCTGGGGGGGCCGGATCCGGCTCCGAGCCCCCCGGGGAGCGGCTGGGCCGGCCGAGCCGGGGGTGGGGGGGGGATTGGTATTCAGGGAGCGCTCGCCCTCGCTGCAAAGCAATTTAAATGCAAATATTTCAATCTGGAGCTGGGGAACGGGAGCCATCCAGGGAGGGAGCCCCCAGCGCTGCCGGAGAGGGGCTGGGGGCCGGCTCCCCTACCAGGCACCGGGGGGAAACTGAGGCAGGGGGGGGGTGCTGAGGGCCGCGGGCGTCCCCTCGCCCTCAGGTCGTGGCCGAGTCGTCCTTCCTGACGGTGGACATGCTGGAGACCTGCTTCCCCTACGTCCTGCTCCGCAACGCCTACCGGGAGGTGTGCCGGGAGAACCTCCTCAGCAGGGCCCCCCCGCACTGAGCCCGGCTCCCACCCCAGGCCGGGACCCCCCGCGTCCTCCCTCGACCGCCCGATGCCACCGCGGTGTCCCCAGCTGTCCCCATCCCCAGCCATCGCCGCCTTCACTAAAACCGCTTTGCCCCTCGACGCCCGCGTCCGACTCGCGGCGGGGGGGCACCCGGGGAAGATTTGGGGCCGGCTCTGCCCCAGCACCCCGGGGTGGGCACCCAGCCCCCCGCGTCTCCGGTGGAAACGACCCCTGCGGGTCTCCCGTGGGGGTCTGGGGGAGTCTGGGGGTGCTGGGGGGGGGCTGGACACAGCGGGGCTGGAGCTGCTGGCAGGATTTACCGGCTTTAACTGAAGCCGGCGCTGATCCCGGCCGGCCTCGTGCCTCAGTTTCCCTTCGCCCGCCCGGCCGGGGGTGTCTCCAGGCAGGTTCCCCCCCCCCCCTGCTTCCCGTTCCCCCCCCTCCGGGTGTTTCTTTTTCTCCCGTGCAGCATCTTGGGGGGGAAAATGAACGGGGCCAAGGGAAGAGGCGGCGTGGCGGCCGTCGCCATTCCGCTCACGCCCGCTGCTCCGGGCTGAGTCACCGGCCGTGCCGGGCGGGAAGGACGGCGGCCGCCGTGACCGCCAGCCCCCCCCCCCCAGAGAGCCCCCACCGAGAGACCCCCCCCCAGCTGAGACCCCCCCTTGGCAGGGCCCGCTGGCAGCGGAGCTGGCGGAGGCCGAGCGTGCAGCCGAACCCAAGCGCGACGCTCGCTTGGCCGCGCGGCCGCCTCGCCCGACGCTAATTGCTTTATTAATTCATCCGGGGGGGGGGGAATTGCTCCGGAGCGGACTGGGCTCCCCCGCTGCCCCCCCCCCCGCCGAACTCCCCCCGGATTAACGCCCAGAACCTGCTGATTATTCCAGATTGCTGCACAGGTCTATTTTGGCGCTCATCAATCACGATATTAAGCGGTAACGAGCTGCCGAGGCTCCTCGCCTTTGTCTCGCGCGCCTCTCCCGCAGCCCCCCACGCACCCCCGAGCCCCCCCTCTGCTCCGCGCCGTGGGGTCCCCCCCTTTCTTCAAGTCTCATCCCCCAGCCTGGCATTGAGCCCCCCCGCCCCCCCGAAAAGTTTGGGGACCCCAGGAGCTCCCAGGCTGTGTGGCTCGCGGCCCACCCTGCCGACCCTGGCACCCAGGCGGGGGTCCCGTGGGTGCCCCCTACACCCCACCCCCAAGCAGAGGACCCCCACGGGAGGGGGCGCAGCCCCCTGTTTGGGGGCTGAACGGACGCACCCCTGGCAGCACCCACGGGCGGGAGGTGACCTGGCCTGGTGGCCAGTGACGCTGGAGATGCTGGGCCAAACTGGGGGCTCAGCAGTGGGAGCCCGGGAGGGGTGGGGGTCCTCACCTGGCCCCCCCCCAGTGCCAGTGCCGCCGGTGGGTGCTGTGCACACCTACGTCGTTATGTAAAGCCTTATTAATATTCCCGGGGGCTGCGGCTCAGCGCGTGCCGCGGGAGGCAGCGTGGGTGCTGCCGTGCCCCCCCAGATCGCTGTGACCCCCATATCCCCCCTCCCCCGGCTCCCAGAGCCCCCCCTGGGCCCTCAGCTCCAGCCCGGCACCCTGAGGCTTCCCGGTGGGATACGGGCAGGACGGGGGGGTTCGCAGGGTGGGGGGCAAGGTGTGGGGCAGGGGGTGCTGGGGGCCGTGGGGTGTCCGTGAGCCCAGGGGACGGGGTCCCCTCGAGTTCAGGCTGCTCCTAACTCCCCCCATACACCCCCCCAACTCAGGGGGGCAATGCCCTAATAGGCAAGAGGCCCAGCAGCCCCCCCGGGTTTAGGTAGGTCCTACAATAAGTCGGGGGGCTTCCGTTGCGGGAGGGGACGGTCCCCGCTGTCACCGGCCGCAGTGGGGTGTGACGAACGCGGCGGGTCTCTGCGGGGAGCGGGGCTGGGGGAGCTGGGGGGGTCGCGGTGCCCCTCGCCCTGGGCAGGGTGCTGGGAGCAGACCCCCTGCGTGGCGCGTGGGGGGGACGCAGCCCCTCCGGGGGGGGAACCGGGCTGGGGGTCCGGCCCCTTCCTGTGCTGCCAAACCCAGTGACACCCCCCCATAACCCTGTGGGGGTCCCGGGGCACCTGCACACCCCATAACCCCACGGGGGCCTGGGGCACCCCCCCATAGGGGTCCTGGGGTTTCCCCCCCCGAGGTCTTGGGGTACAACCCCTGCAGCCCCATAGGGGTCTTGGGGTACAACCCCTATGGGTCCTGGGGGTCCCCTCCCAGAGGTCTTGGGGTGCAACCCCTGTAGCCCCATGGGGGTCCTGGGGTCCCCCCCCCAGTAGGGGTCCTGGAGTACAACCCCTGTAGCTCCACAGAGGTCCTGCGGCACCCCCCCCACAGGGGTCTTGGGGTACAACCCCTATGGGTCCTGGGGTCCCCCCCTCCCAGAGGTCTTGGGGTACAACCCCCATAGCCCCATGGGGGTCCTGGGGTCCGCTCCCCCCCTCCATAGGGGTACTGGGGGACCCTCCCATAGCTCCTCCGGGGGTCCTGGCCGCCTCCCACCCCCTGGGAAGTCCCGGGCCATCTCCCCCCGCTCCCCGGGGGTCCCGGGCCCCTCGCCGCCCCCCCACCGGGGCTGGGCGGGCCCCCGGTTCCCGGCCCCCGCCCCCGGCTCCCCCCGCCCCTCCCCGCCCTCCCGCCGGTGCCGGCTCGGGGAAAGTTGCGGCGAGCCCCGGGCGGCGGAGGCAGAGCCGGCAGCGGGGGGCCGGGGCCCGGCGGTACCGGCGGTACCGGGACACGGCGGCACCGGGACACGGCGGCACCGGGACACGGCGGCACCGGGACACGGCGGTACCGGGACACGGCAGCACCGGGACACGGCGGCACCGGGACACGGCGGTACCGGGACGCGGCGGTACCGGGACACGGCGGCACCGGGACACGGCGGCACCGGGACACGGCGGCACCGGGACACGGCGGTACCGGGACGCGGCAGCACCGGGACGCGGCAGCACCGGAGCACGGCGGTACCGGCAGCACCGGCGCTTCCCGGCCGAGCATTCCCGGGTAGGAGCGCGCAGCATCCCCGGTCCTCCCCGCCGCACGCCAGTGCTCCCCTCCCCGGTACCCCCTTCCCTCCATCCCCGGTGCCCCCGGTCCTCGGTGCCCCCCATCGCCGGTGCCCCCCATCGCCGGTGCCCCCCATCACCGGTGCCCCCCATCCCCGGTTCTCCCCATCGCCGGTGTCCCTCATCCCGGTACCCCCACTATCCCCGGTTCTGCCCATCCCCGGTGTTCCCGCATCCCCGGTTCTCTCCATCGCCGGTGCCCCCCATCTCCGGTGCTCCCCCCATCTCCGGTGCTCTCCCCATCCCCGGTTCTCCCTATCCCCGGTATTCCCGCATTCCCGGTTCTCCCCCTCCCCGATTCTCCCGATCCCCGGTGCGCCCCCCCGCCCCGGTTCTCCTCCCCCCCCGGTTCTCCCCCCCCCGGTTCTCCCCCCCCCCGGTTCTCCTCCCCCCCCGCTCCCCCCAGCCCCGGTGCCCCCCATCCCGCTGCTCCCACCCCCGGTACCGGGGATGCCATCTTAGCTCCGCCGCCCGGGTCGGTGCTGCCTGCGCAGCCGCCGGGTACCGGGGTGGGGGGGGTGTACGGTGGGGGGGGGCCCCGCTGCCGGTGCCGGGGCTGAGCGCTGTCCCCCCCCCGGCGCAGGGGGGGCCATGGAGCCGCCGCGGAGCCTCCCGGGGCTGGAGCCGGGCCGTGAGGCGCTGGAGCCGGCCGGCGGCTGCCCCTCCCCGCTGGAGATCAAGTCCGCCCCCAGCAAGAAGATCTGGGTCAAGCTCCGGGCGCTGTGAGTGACCCCCCCAAACCGGGAGACCCCCCCGAGCCGGGCTCTGCACCTCCGAGCCGGGAGACGCCCCCAAAACCGGGACTCTGCACCCCCACACCGGGAGACCCCCCCCCCGAGCCGGAACTCTGCACCCCCACACCGGGAGACCCCCCCCAAAACCGGGACTCTGCACCCCCACACCGGGAGACCCCCCTAAACTGGGACTCTGCACCCCCACACCGGGAAACCCCCCCAAAACCGTAACTCTGCACCCCTAAACCGGGACTCTGCACCCCCACACCGGGAGACCCCCCAAAACTGGGACTCTGCACCCCCACACCGGCAAACCCCCCCAAAACCGTAACTCTGCACCCCTAAACCGGGACTCTGCACCCCCACACCGGGAGACCCCCCAAAACTGGGACTCTGCACCCCCACACCGGCAAACCCCCCCAAAACCGTAACTCTGCACCCCTAAACCGGGACTCTGCACCCCCACACCGGGAGACCCCCCTAAACTGGGACTCTGCACCCGCACACCGGGACCCACCCCCCAAACCGGGACTCTGCACCCCTAAACCGGGACTCTGCACCCCCACACCGGGAGTTCCCCCCCCAAACCGGGCCCACCCCCAAAACTGGGACCCTGCACCCCTAAACTGGGGCACCACCACCTAAACTGGGACCCCCCCCCAAACAGGGACCCTCTCAGTCTGAAATCGGGATCCCTCCTAAACAGGGATCCCCCCCAAACTGGGATCCCCTCACTCTGAAACCGGGACCCCCCCAGATCGGACCCCCCCCCTAAACCGGGAAGCCCCTGAAACCAAGACCCGCCACCCCCAAACTGGGACCCCCCCCCCCCCGAAGCAGGACCCCGGAGCCCACCTGAGCATCGCACCCCACCAACCCCCCCGACACCCCCATTTGGAGACGCCCCCCCCCTCCTCCCCTGAGTCCCCCGGTGCCCCCCATCCTGCGCCCCGCCCCCCCCCCCCTCCAGGCGGGACCCCCTGGGACCTCCAGCTGCCCGCAGGGTCCCCCCAGAGCCCACTGCCCCCCAGGGACCCCCCATCCCATGCAGGCCCCCCCAGTCACCCTGGGGACCCCCATCGGGGTGGGAGCACCGGGACCCCCTCGGGCTGGGGACACCCATCAGCCTGGGGTGGGTCTGACGGGGCCGCTCTGGGGGTGCTGGGTGGGGGGCCCCCAACACCTCCTCTCCCCAGGGGGCACCGCGGGGTGGGCGGAGGGCTGGGGTCCCCCCAAATCTGGGGGGGGGGGGGGCAGAGTGGGTGCCGGCCGGCCCCGAGGAGGGGTGACACCCTCCGACACCCCAGGGTGCCACCCCGCACCCCCTCCTCGCGTGGGGGGGGGGGGGGGCTCTGGGTGACCCCAGGGGGTGCCCCCCCCTCGCCCACGCGTGGGCTCACGTGCGCGCGTGCGAACCCCGGGCACGTGCGGGTCCTCGTGCGGCGGCGTGGGCGTGCGAGGGGCGTGCGATGCCGCGGGTGCACGCGTGCGCGGGGCCGGCCCGCACGTGGCGGGCGACGAAGGCGCGCGGGGACGCGCGTGCAAGGGAGGGCACGGGGCCGGCAGCCGCGTGCCCGTGTTGCACGCTCGCCGGCTGAGCGTGTTTCACGCGAGGCCGGGGCGTGAGGGGGGGGTGCGTGCAAGCGTGAGCGTGCGAGCGGCTGCGCACGGTGCCGTGGGCGTGCAAGCGCCGGGTGGGAGCGTGCACGCGCGTGTGCAGGGGTCTGTGCGGGAGCTGGGGTGCCTGCGTGTGTGCACACGCGTGTGCAGGGGTCTGTGCGGGAGCTGGGGTGCCTGTGAGTGTGTGCACACGCGTGTGCAGAGGTCTGTGCGGGAGCTGGGGTGCCTGTGAGTGTGTGCACACGTGTGTGCAGGGGTCTGTGCGGGAGCTGGGGTGCCTGTGCGTGTGTGCACACGCGTGTGCAGGGGTCTGTGCGGGAGCTGGGGTGCCTGTGAGTGTGTGCACACGCGTGTGCAGAGGTCTGTGCGGGAGCTGGGGTGTCTGTGAGTGTGTGCACACGCGTGTGCAGGGGTCTGTGAGGGAGCTGGGGTGCCTGCGTGTGTGCACACGCGTGTGCAGGGGTCTGTGCAGGAGCTGGGGTGCCTGCGCGTGTGCAGAGATGCGTGTGGTAGCTGGGGTGCGTGTGCACACGCGTGTGCAGAGGTCTGTGCGGGAGCTGGGGTGCCTGTGAGTGTGTGCACACGTGTGTGCAGGGGTCTGTGCGGGAGCTGGGGTGCCTGTGCGTGTGTGCACACGCGTGTGCAGGGGTCTGTGAGGGAGCTGGGGTGCCTGCGTGTGTGCACACGCGTGTGCAGGGGTCTGTGCAGGAGCTGGGGTGCCTGCGTGTGTGCACACGCGTGTGCAGGGGTCTGTACAGCAGCTGGGGTGCCTGTGTGTGCACATGTGTGTGCAGGGGTCTGTGCGGGAGCCAGGGTGCCTGTGCATGTGTGCACACGCGTGTGCAGAGGTCTGTGCAGGAGCTGGGGTGCCTGTGAGTGTGCAGAGGTGCTTGTGGTAGCTGGGGTGCGTGTGCACATGCGTGTGCAGAGGTCTATACAGCAGCTGGGGTGCCTGTGTGTGTGCACACGCGTGTGCAGGGGTCTGTGCAGGAGCTGGGGTGCCTGCGCGTGTGCAGAGATGCGTGTGGGAGCTGGGGTGCGTGTGCACACGCGTGTGCAGAGGTCTGTGCGGGAGCTGGGATGCCTGCATGTGTGCACATGCGTGTGCAGAGGTGCATCCAGGAGCTCGGGTGGCTGTGAGTGTGTGCACACGCATGTGCAGGGGTCTGTGCGGGAGCTGGGGTGTCTGTGAGTGTGTGCACACGCGTGTGCAGGGGTCTGTGCGGGAGCTGGGGTGCCTGTGAGTGTGTGCACACGCGTGTGCAGGGGTCTGTGAGGGAGCTGGGGTGCCTGCGTGTGTGCACACGCGTGTGCAGGGGTCTGTGAGGGAGCTGGGGTGCCTGCGTGTGTGCACACGCGTGTGCAGGAGTCTGTACAGCAGCTGGGGTGCCTGTGCGTGTGCAGAGATGCGTGTGGGAGCTGGGGTGCATGTGCACACGCGTGTGCAGAGGTCTGTGCGGGAGCTGGGATGCCTGCACGTGTGCACACGCGTGTGCAGGGGTCTGTGCGGGAGCTGGGGTGCCTGCGTGTGTGCACACGCGTGTGCAGGGGTCTGTACAGCAGCTGGGGTGCCTGCACGTGTGCAGAGGTGCTTGTGGGAGCTGGGGTGCGTGTGCACACGCGTGTGCAGAGGTGCATGCAGGACCTGGGGTGCCTGCACGTGTGCACACGCGTGTTCCTGGCGCACCTGAGCGGGGACACGCGTGGGCGTGCGAGCGCGTGGGCTGCGCTGCGCTCTCTCCCCCCCCCCCCCCCCCCCCCGCGGCCGCCCCCGCTGCGGGGTCCCTGCCCGCGCCCCCCCCCGCCAGCACCGAGGGGACAGCGGGACCCCGGCCTGGGGACAGTCCCCAGCTGGGGTGACCGGGAGGGGGGGGCAGTGAGGTGACCCCAGGGTGCAGGGTCCCCCCCCCCCCCCCCCAGGGTGGGGGGACCCTGTGGGAGGGAGCTGGAGGGGGAACAGCACCCATGGGTGCGCGTGGGGCTGCGGGGTCGGTCCTGAGGGGGGTCCCCAGGGGTGGGTGTCCCTGAGGGTGAGGGTCCCCTGGGGTGGGTGTCTCCAGGGGTGGGTGTCCCCGAGGATCGGTGTCCCCAGGGGTGGGTGTCCCTGAGGGTGGGGGTCCCAGGGGTGGGTGTCTCCAGGGGTGGGTGTCCCTGAGGATGGAGGTCCCCAGGGGTGGGTGTCCCTGAGGGTGGGGGTCCCAGGGGTGGGTGTCCCTAAGGGTGAGGGTGTACTGGGGTGGGTGTCTCCAGGGGTGGGTGTCCCCGAGGATCAGTGTCCCCAGGGGTGGGTGTCCCTGAGGGTGGGGGTCCCAGGGGTGGGTGTCCCTAAGGGTGAGGGTGTCCTGGGGTGGGTGTCCCTGAGGATCAGTGTCCCCAGGGGTGGGTGTCACTGAGGGTGAGGGTCCTCAGATATGGATGTCCCCAGGGGTGGGTGTCCCTGGGGACTGGCGTCCCTGAGGGTGAGGGTCCCCAGGCGTGGGTGTCCCCAAGGATGGGTGGCCGGGCGCGGGAAGGTGACAGCCACCCTCCCCAAGGTCCCATTCCCCCGCCACCCACCGGGCGCGGGAGCTTCGCGCTGGCTTTGACCATGACGGCCGTGTCCCCCCCCCGACCCCCCCGGTCCCCCTCCCTCGCTCGCTGGCCGCTGTCACCGTCACCTTGGCTGGGGGGACGCGGTGATGGGCACCCAGTGGGTACCCATGAGGTGCTGGTGGCAGTGATGGGGACCTGGTGGGTGCCAGGTGGGCACCGATGGGGACCCACTGGGTGCTGGTGGCAGCGATGGGGACCCGTTGGGTGCCAAGTGGCCACTAATGGGGACCAGTGAGGACCCACTGGGTGCCAGCTGGGCAGTGATGGGGACACAGGGGGTATTAATGGGGACCTGGTGGGTGCTGGTGGCATCGACGGGGACCCGCTGGGTGCCAAGCAGATGCTGTTGGGGACCAGTGAGGACCCAGTGGGTGCCAGCTGGGCAGTGACAGGGACCAGGTGGGTACTGGTGGGGAGCTGCTGGGTGCTGGTGGCAGCGATGGGGACCCGGTGGGTCCCGATAGGGACCTGGTGGGTGCCACTGGCAGCGACAGCGAGGCCCACCGTGGGGGCTGGCACCTTGTGTGTGTCCCCCCCCCCGGTCCCTTGTCCCAGCCCGGGGGGGGGGTGGCGGAGCCCGGTGCCAGCGGGCGCGCGAGCAAGGCGGGAGACACGGCTGCGGGGGCTGCGCTTCCCGGGCGGCCAGATGGGATCCCCCCCCCCCCCCCCATCGCCGCCCCCGCGCCCCCCACCCCGCCAGACACACGGACACACACAGACAGATGGCCGGGGGCCGGCCGGCTGCGCGCACACGCGTGTTCAGGCGTGTGTCAGACGGGGAGGGCTCGCCCCGCGGCGGAGCGTGCCACGCGTGTGCCGCGTGCGTTGGTGAAAGGTGTGCACGCGTGTGTGTGAGCACACGTGTGTGTGTGAGCACGTGTGTGTGTGTGAGCACGCGTGTGTGTGTGAGCACATGTATGTGTGTGAGCACATGTATGTGTGTGAGCACGCGTGTGTGTGAGCACACGTGTGTGTGAGCACGTGTGTGTGTGAGCACATGTGTATGTGGGCACATGTGTGTGTGAGCATGTGTGTGGGCACATGTGTGTGTGAGCATGTGTGTGGGCACACGTGTGTGTGAGCACATGTATGTGTGAGCACGCGTTTTGTGTGGGCACGTGTGTGTGTGAGCACATGTGTGTGTGAGCACGCGTTGTGTGTGGGCACGTGTGTATGTGGGCACATGTGTGTGTGTGAGCACGTGTGTGTGTGAGCATGTGTGTGTGGGCACATGTGTGTGGGCACATGTGTGTGTGGGCACGTGTGTGGACATGTGTGTGAGCACATGTCTGTGTGAGGGCACATGTGTGTGGGCACATGTGTGTGGACACGTGTGTGCAAGCATGTGTGTGTGGGCACGTGTGTGTGTGGGCACATGTGTGTGTGGGCACGTGTGTGTGTGCGTGTTGTCACACCTGGACACACGTGGTGCCATACGTGTGCACGGCGTGCACGTTTGCACACGTGTGTGCGCTGGTGGGGTGAGGGGGGTGTGCGTGCGTGCCTCTGCACACGCCTCACGTGTGTGTTCACGCACTGCCTGCGTGCTTTCAGGCACGTATGTGTGCCTGCACACGCGTGTGCGGGTCTGGCCACTCTCCCTGCCAGGGCTTGTCACCCCCCCCCCCCCCGCCGGGGTGTCCCCGTGTCCCGAGTGGGTGTCGCAAGCCACTCACCCCCTGGGCTCCCCTCGCTGCGTCCCCGCGTCCCCACGCTGCTGGGGCACCCGTGGGTGCCGCCGCTGTCATCCCCCCCCCCCCCCATGGCAGAGCTGGTGACCCCCTCAGCACCCCCCCTCAGCACCCAGAGCGGGCGACGCTTCGGGAGGGGGAAACTGAGGCACGACGGGGGGGTGGGTGTGTGGGTCCCCAGGGTGCAAAGCCACCCCGCCACGGGGTCCCCCACCCCCGGCTCCCCTCTGCCCTGCCCGGTTTGTCCCTGTCCCCTGACCCCGTGGGCTGGCAGGGACTTTGTCCCCGGGGTCACCCGGTCCCCTGCGCCAGACGGGGAGCACGGGCGCTCGTGGGAGGGTGACACGGGGGGGGGGGGGGGGGACAGCCACCCTCCGGGCTGGGGACGGGGAGACCCCCGGGCTCGGGGGGACGCAGGGAGCCCTGCGGCCTTTTGGGCTTCTCCGGCGTGGGGAGGGACACCCATTGCCCCCCCCGCCTGCACCCCTGCCCAGTCCCCTGGCGTCCCCAGTGCTGGGTGCTGAGCTCTGGGTGCTGATCTCTGGTGCAGAATAAGCTCTAGGTGCTGGGTGCTGATCTCTGGGTGCTGAGCTCTGGGTGCAGGATAAGCTCTGGGTGCTGGGTGCTGATCTCTGGGTGCTGAGCCCTGGCTGCAGTGTGTTGGGTGCAGGGTGCTGGGTGCAGGATGAACTCTGGGTGCTGTGTGGGCGCAGACTGAAGGGTTTTGGGTGCAGGATGAGCTCTCGGTGCAGGGTGCTGGGTACCAGGTGCAGGACGCGCTCGGGACACAGGGTGCTGGGTGTGGGATGAGCTCTGGGTGCAGGGTGTTTGGTGGAGGGTGCTGGGTGCAGGGTGCTCTCTGGGTGCAGGCTGATGGTTTTTTGGGTGCAGGCTGACGGGTTTTGGGTGCAGGATGTGCTCTAGGTGCAGGGTGCTGGGTGTGGGATGTGCTCTGGGTGCTGTGTGGGTGCAGGCTGAAGGGTTTTGGGTGCAGGCTGATGGGTTTTGGGTGCAGGATGAGCTCTGGGTGCAGGCTGGGGTCCGGGTGCAGGGTGTGGGATGCGCTCTGGGTGCTGGGGACCGGGTGCAGGGTGCTCTCTGGGTGCAGGGTGCTGGGTTTTGGGTGCAGGGTGCTGGGTTTTGGGTGCAGGATGCTCTCTGGGTGCAGGGTGCTGGGTTTTGGGTGCAGGCTGACGGATTTTGGGTGCAGGATGAGCTCTGGGTGCAGGCTGGGGTCCAGGTGCTGGGTGTGGGATGCGCTCTGGGTGCTGGGTACTGGGTGCAAGGTGCTCTCTGGGTGCGGGCTGAAGGGTTTTGGGTGCAGGCTGACGGATTTTGGGTGCAGGATGCTCTCTGGGTGCAGGGTGCTGGGTTTTGGGTGCAGGCTGCTGGGTTTTGGGTGCAGGATGCTCTCTGGGTGCAGGGTGCAGGGTTTTGGGTGCAGGCTGCTGGGTTTTGGGTGCAGGCTGCTGGGTTTTGGGTGCAGGGTGCTGGGTTTTGGGTGCAGGCTGCTCTCTGGGTGCAGGGTGCTGGGTTTTGGGTGCAGGCTGCTGGGTTTTGGGTGCAGGATGCTCTCTGGGTGCAGGGTGCAGGGTTTTGGGTGCAGGCTGCTGGGTTTTGGGTGCAGGGTGCTGGGTTTTGGGTGCAGGGTGCTGGGTTTTGGGTACAGGGTGCTGGGTTTTGGGTGCAGGCTGCTCTCTAGGTGCAGGGTGCTGGGTTTTGGGTGCAGGGTGCTGGGTTTTGGGTGCAGGCTGACGGATTTTGGGTGCAGGATGCTCTCTGGGTGCAGGGTGCTGGGTTTTGGGTGCAGGGTGCTGGGTTTTGGGTGCAGGCTGATGGATTTTGGGTGCAGGATGCTCTCTAGGTGCAGGGTGCAGGCTTTTGGGTGCAGGCTGCTGTCCGGGCGCAGGCTGTGGGATGCGCTCTGGGTGCTGGGTACCAGATGCAGGATGCGCTCCGGCCCCGGGGTGCTGGGTGCCCCCCGCACCCCCCCCCCCCATCCACGCCGCAGCCGCCCTCCCACCCCGACCCTCCCCTGGCTGCCGCCATCGCCCCGCGTCTCCCCTTGCCGCGTGCCCACCGCCCCGCAGCGACACGGGGCACGCGGGTACCCACGGGCCACGCGTGTCGGGGTGGGGGCACCCAGCGCCGGGGTGGGGGCTCAGGGTGCCGCTGCCCGCAGGCTGCGGTACATGGTGAAGCAGCTGGAGACGGGCGAGCTGAACGTGGAGGAGCTGAAGAGGAACCTGGAGTACGCGGCCTCGCTGCTGGAGGCCGTCTACATCGACGAGACGAGGTGCGGGGGGTGGGTGCCCCCCGGGGGTGGCGGGGACCCGCGCCCACCTCCCCTGGGTGCCACCCGTCTCCCCGGTCGCCGTCGCGCAGGCAGATGCTGGACACGGAGGACGAGCTGCGGGAGATGGGCTCGGACGCGGCGGTGCCCTCCGAGGTGCGGGACTGGCTGGCGGCCACCTTCACCCAACAGGCGCGGGCCAAGGGGCGCCGGGCGGAGGAGAAGCCCAAGTTCCGGAGCATCGTTCACGCCGTCCAGGCTGGCATCTTCGTGGAGAGGTGGGTGCTGGGTGGGACCCCCCTCCCCAGGGGGGGTTGGGGGGTCGGGGGGGCTCAGCCGGGGTGGGAATGGGCGGTGGGAGTGCGGTCCCCGGTTGTCCCCTGCGCCCAGGTTGACACCCAGGTGGGTCCTCAAGCACTCAAGGGTCTGTCCCTAGCACCCAGGGGGTGTCCCCAGCACCCAGGGGGTCCCCAAAGACCTGGGGTTGTCCCCAGCACCCAGGTGGGTCCTCAAGCACCCAGGGGCTGTTCTCAAGCACCCAGGCAGGTCCCCAGCACCCAGAGGCTGTCCCCAACACCCAGAGGGTCCCCAAACACCCGGAGTTGTCCCCAGCACCCAGGTGGGTCCTCAAGCACCCAGGGGCTGTCCTCAAGCACCCAGGCAGGTCCCCAAGCACCTGGGGTTGTCCTCAGCACCCAGGAGCTGTCTCCAACACCCAGTTGGGTCCTCAAGCACCCAAGGGTTGTCCCCAGCACCCAGGCGGGTTCTCAAGCACCTGGACTGCCCCTGTGACTCACCTGGGTCCCCACGTACCAGGGTCTGTCCCCCAGCACCCAAGCCTGTCCCCTGGCAGCCAGGTTTGTCCCCAGCACCCGGCTGAATCCCTGAGCACCCAGCTCTGTCTCCTGCCCCGGGGTTTGTTCCCCAGCACCCAAGGTTTGTCCTTGAGCACCCAGGGGGGTCTCCAAGCACCCGGGGGGGGGGGTCCCCCAGCACCCAGCTCTGTCCCCCAGCACCCACATCAGCCCTGACTCCCCCCCCCCCCCCCCGCAGGATGTTTCGCCGGACGTACACGGCCGTGGGGCCCAGCTACTCCACCTCCGTCCTCAACTGCCTGAAGGTACCGTGGGGCGTGGGGGGCACCCCGAAACCCCCCACCCCCCAAGGGGTGCTGCCCCAGCCTGGCAGCGCCCGGGCACGGCTGCCCCATCCGCACCGCTGGCTCCGGGGGATACAACCGGGGTGCCATGGGGGGGGGAGGGGGTGGCACCCAGTGCTGCTGGGCGTGGGTGGGCATCATCTGGCTTCACTGGGCGTCACTGGGTGCTGCTGGGGGCTGCCTGGCACGGCTGGGGGTCGGCGGGCATCGGGCTTGGGGTGATGCCCCCGCGTCCCCCCCCCTCGCAGAGCCTCGACCTGTGGTGCTTCGACGTCTTCGCGCTGAACCGGGTGACGGAGGACCACTCGCTGAGGACCATCGTCTTCGAGCTCTTCACCCGACACAACCTCAACAGCCGCTTCAAGGTGCGGCCGTGCCCGCGGGTGCCCCCGGGGCCGGGTGCCGGGGGCTTTGCCCGCGTGGCTTCACCCGTGAGCGCGCGTGCCCCTCGCCACAGATCCCCGCCGTCTTCCTGACCACGCTGCTGGACGCGCTGGAGGCCGGCTACGGAAAGTACCGGAACCCCTACCACAACCAGGTCCACGCGGCCGACGTCACCCAGACCGTCCACTGCTTCCTGCTCCGCACCGGCATGCTGGTACGGGGCGGGGGGGCCCACGGGGGGGCCCACCGGGGGGCCACGGGGCACCCACGGGGGTCCCGGGCCGCATCCGGTCCAGCTGGTCCAGGGGATGCTTGTTGCCATGGAGATGGTGCCACTCAGCGGCTGCGCTGTTGCCGTGGAGACGTTGCCAGATGATGGGGGGGGGGGACCGGGTGACCCCCCGGCTTGGGGGGACAGGTGGGCGCGTGCGGGGTGACACGTGTGCGCCCCGTCGTCCCCGCGGGGCTGTCACGGGTGTCACACACGTGGCCGTGTGTGGGTGTAGTCACACGTGGCCGTGCAAACCCCCCCCCCCCCCCCCCCAGAGCACCCCGCACCCGTTCGGCCCCGGGCCCCTCGCGGGGTGGCACCGGAGCACCCGGTGCCCGTCCCCGTCCCCCTGACGCCCGCGTCCCCCCAGCACTACCTGACGGAGATCGAGGTCCTGGCCATCATCTTCGCCGCCGCCATCCACGACTACGAGCACACGGGCACCACCAACAGCTTCCACATCCAGACCAAGTGAGGGCTGGTGGCATGGCACGACGTGGGTGGCACGGCATGGTGCAGGTGACGTGGCATGGCTTGGCATGGTATGGGTGACATGGCACGGCACGGCACGGGTGGCATGGCACGGCACGGGTGGCACGGCACGGTGCAGGTGACATGGCATGGCTTGGCATGGTATGGGTGGCATGGCATGGCATGGGTGGCATGGTGTGGTGCAGATGGCATGGCTTGGCATGGCACAGGTGACATGGCATGGTGCAGGTGGCATGGCACGGGTGACATGGCATGGTGCAGGTGGCATGGCATGGCATGGGTGACATGGCATGGCGTGGCATGGGTGGCATGGTGTGGTGCAGATGGCATGGCTTCACGGGTGACGTGGCACTGTGCAGGTGGGCTGGCATGGCACAGGCAGAGCAGACGGGGCTGGGGACCAGTTGTGGGGACACGGGGGACGCTGTGGGGCATGGAAAGGGCGGAGTGGCACGGTGTGGACACCCAGGACACATGGGGTCACCTATACAGCTGGAATACAGATGTGCTGGCACCCTGGGGACACCCAGGGTCACCGATATGGCTGGGATACAGCCATGCTGGCACCTTGGGGGCACTTGGTACCATTGACACGGCCATGGTACAGATGTGCTGGCACCTTGGGGACACTTGGTGCCATTGATACGGCCATGATGCAGATGTGCTGGCACCTTGGGGACACCCAGGGCCACCGATATGGCCGTGGTGCAGATGTGCTGGCACCTTGGGGACACTCGGTGCCATTGATATGGCCAGGATACAGGTGTGCTGGCACCTTGGGAACACTCAGTGCCACTGATACAGCCATAGTACAGATGTGCTGGCACCTTGGGGACACTCGGTGCCATTGATATGGCCAGGATACAGCCATGCTGGCACCTTGGGGACACTCAGTGCCACTGATACAGCCATGGTACAGATGTGCTGGCACCTTGGGGACACCCAGGGCCACCGATACGGCTGGGATCCACCTGCGCTGGCACCTTGGGGACATCCCTCTGCCCAGGGCGGGGGGGCTCAGCCTGCCCGCCGCCACGCCGGGTCCCCACTGTCCCCTCTGTCCCCAGGTCGGACTGCGCCATCCTCTACAACGACCGCTCGGTGCTGGAGAACCACCACATCAGCGCCGTCTTCCGCATGATGCAGGACGACGAGATGAACATCTTCGTCAACCTCACCAAGGACGAGTTCGTGTAAGGTCCCTGTCCCTGTCCCCGGGGCTGTCCCCGGCCGGGACGCGGGGGCCTGACGCCATTTCCCCCTCCCCCCCCCCTCCCCGGGGCGCAGGGAGCTGCGGGCGCTGGTGATCGAGATGGTCCTGGCCACCGACATGTCCTGCCACTTCCAGCAGGTCAAGTCCATGAAGACGTCCCTGCAGCAGCTGGAGAGGTGAGGGCGGGTGCCTACCTGGGTCTGGGGGGACACACACGCGGTTTTGGGGACAAACCTCAGCGTTGGGGTCCCTTCCCCCCCCCAGGATTGATAAGTCCAAGGTGCTGTCGCTGCTGCTGCACGCGGCCGACATCAGCCACCCCACCAAGCAGTGGCTGGTGCACAGCCGCTGGACCAAAGCCCTGATGGAGGAGTTCTTCAGGCAGGTAGGACCCCCACGGCGCCGGGGACGGGCAGGGGGGGGACACTGGGGACATGTCCCCACGCCTTGGGGACCCATCTCCCTTCACCTTGCCAGGGGGACAAGGAGGCTGAGCTGGGGCTGCCCTTCTCGCCCCTCTGCGACCGCACGTCCACGCTGGTGGCCCAGTCCCAGATCGGTGAGTGGGTGGGGGGGGGGGGGCTGGTGGTCCCCATCCCCACCTCGTCCCCTCCGTGGGTGGGACGGGGGTGTCCCCATCGACTCCCCGTCCCTTCCTCACCGCAGGCTTCATCGACTTCATCGTGGAGCCCACCTTCTCGGTGCTGACCGACGTGGCCGAGAAGATGGTGCTGCCCCTGGCCGAGGACGGCACCAAAGCCAAGGGCAACCCGGCGGCCAGCCCCCAGGCCAGGTCGGCCGCGCCGTCCTGCCTCAGTTTCCCCTTCCTGGGAGGAGGTGGTGGGGCTCAGCCTGAGGGTGGGGGGGGACCGGGGAGGAGGTGGCGGTGGTGGCTCTGCCCCGCTCCCAGCTGTCCCTGTCCCCGCAGCTCGCAGTGGCGGCAGCCGTCCCTGGATGAGCACCTGGAGCTGGGGGACATCAAAGCCGACCTGGCCGGCTTCCGCTCCACCTGGGCCAAGTACATCCAGGAGAACAAGCAGAAGTGGAAGGAGCGGGCGGCCAGCGGTAGGTGACGGCCACCGAAGCCACCACGGCCACCGGGGAGGGGACAGGGACCAGCCGGGGACACGCTGCTCTCTGCCGAGCATCTCTGGGTGGGGAGGTGGCCCAAGCCCGGGGTGAGTGGCCCTCAGACTTGTGGGGCAGGTGACCCCAGGAGCCGGGAGCGACACGAGCTTGGGGGGTCTTGGGTGCTGTGTGACCCCAGGAGCAGGGAGGGACACGAGCTGGGGGGGTCTCGGGCGCCGTGTGACCCCAGGAGCAGGGAGGGACATGAGCTTGGGGGGTCTTGGGTGCTGTGTGACCCCAGGAGCGGGGAGCGACACGAGCTGGGGGGTCTCAGGCGCTGTGTGACCCCAGGAGCCAGGAGGGACACGAGCTTGGGGGGTCTCGGGCGCCGTGTGACCCCAGGAGCAGGGAGGGACACGAGCTTGGGGGGTCTTGGGTGCTGTGTGACCCCAGGAGCGGGGAGGGACACGAGCTTGGGGGGTCTTGGGCGCCGTGTGACCCCAGGAGCAGGGAGGGACACGAGCTGGGGGGTCTTGGGTGCTGTGTGACCCCAGGAGCGGGGAGGGACACAAGCTTGGGGGGTCTTGGGTGCTGTGTGACCCCAGGAGCGGGGAGGGACACGAGCTGGGGGGTCTCGGGCGCTGTGTGACCCCAGGAGCGGGGAGGGACACGAGCTTAGGGGGTCTTGGGTGCCGTGTGACCCCAGGAGCGGGGAGGGACATGAGCTGGGGGGTCTCGGCTGCCGTGGGGGGCTGGAGCGGCCCCCCAGCCCCGTGTCCCGCCACAGGTGTCACCAACCAGGCGTCCATCGAGGAGCTGTCACCCGGCGAGGAGCAGCCGCCCGCGGCCCCCGGCCGGCACAAGCAGAACGGGGACGTGGAGTAGCACCGGGGGAGCGAGGTGGGCGCGGGGAGGGGGGGATCAACCTTGGGGGGGGGTGTTGGTGGCATTGCTGTGACCATCTCCCCCTCCCCCCATGCGATGGCAGGTCCTCATCCGGCCGAGTGACACCGTCTCGCCCAAAGTCTTCGACGCCATCGAGTCCAGCACCATTTGCAGGGCAGGAGCCGTGGAAGGATCGGTGCCGACCTCCGCTCCGGGAGCAGCCCCGGGGCCGGGACCCCCGGCAGCCCCCCCCCAGCCCGGCCAGCTCCGGCGGCCTGTGCCAAGCCGGCCACCGAGCCGGCCACCGAGTCGGTGACGCCGACCCTCTCCCTGCCACCCCGCCAGCGGCTGCCCGGCTCCCCGCTCCCCACCCGGTTTTTGTCCTCGTGGCTTTTTTTAAAAAGAACGCTTCTTCACGCCCCGCCGCCGAGCCGGGCGCTGGGGACGGTGACGGTGGCACTGGGGACAGCAGGGGACCGAGGGATGGAGGAGCTGTGTCGCGTCCGCTGTCACGCCAAGGGCCGCTGCGGTCCCCTCTGGGCCGGGTCTGCCCGGTGACGCCGCGATGGGTGGCCCCCAATGTCCCCCCCTGCGCCATCCCCATCCCGCCCCACCTGCCTCGAGCATCCCTGGCCCGGGATACGTGTCTGTGTCACCCGGCGCTGGGGACACGTCCCCAGGGCCCTCCTCTGGGGTCCTGCCCCACGCGGCGCGGTGGGAGGTGGGGGGGCCGGCAGGATTGGGCCCTGAAGTGGCAGTGCCAGCCCCTGGCTCCAGCGTCTCCCCGGTGCCGGCGTCCGCCAGCTCCAAGGGTCCCTCCAGCACCTCCTGGCTCCGGCACGCCCACAGGGCCCCCCCGCTTCCTCCAGCCCTGCTGTTCCTGCGGCTCCGGCCAGCCTCCAGCATCCTCCGGCACCCCGGCTCCGGCACGCCCCGAGCATCCTCTGGGATCCCGGTGAGCCTCCGGGATCCTCCGGCACCCCGGCTCCGGCACGCCCTGAGCATCCTCTGGGATCCCGATGGCCCTCAAGCATCCTCCGGCATCCTGGTTCCGGTGTGCCTTGAGCATCCTCCGGCATCCCAGCGAGCTTCTGGCATCCCGGCTCCAGCATGCCCCGAGCATCCTCTGGCATCCCGAATCTGGCCAACCTCGAGCATCCTCTGGCAGCCTCCGGCATCCCGGTGGCCCTCGAGCATCCTCTGGCAGCCTGGCTCCGGTGAGCCCGGAGCACCCTGGCTCCGGTGAGCCTCCAGCATCCTCTGGCACCCTGGCTCCGTCATGCCCCGAGCATCCTCCAGCATCCCGGCTCCGGCAAGCCTCGAGCATCCTCTGGGATCCCAGTGAGCCTCCGGCATCCTCTGGCATCCTGGCTTCGTCATGCTTTGAGCATCCTCCAGTATCCTGGCGAGCCTCGAGCATCCTCCAGCATCCCGGTGGCCCTCAGGCATCCTCTGGCATCCTCTGGCATCCTGGCATGCCCCGAGCATCCTCCGGCATCCCGGATCTGGCCAGCTTTGAGCATCCTCCGGCATCCTGGTGAGCCTCAAGCATCCTCTGGCATCCCAGCTCCGGTGAGCCTTGAGCATCCTCTGGCATCCCAGCGAGCTTTCCGCATCCTCTGGCATCCCGGCTCCGGCATGCTTTGAGCATCCTCCAGCATCCCGGATCCAGCAAGCCTCAAGCATCCTCCGGCATCCCGGATCTGGCCAACCTCGAGCATCCTCCGGCATCCCAGTGGGCCTCCAGCATCCTCTGGCACCCTGGCTCCGGTGAGCCCTGAGCATCCTGGCTCCGGTGAGCCTCCAGCATCCTCTGGCATCCCGGCTGCGGCATGCCCTGAGCATCCTCCAGCATCCCGGCTCCAGCAAGCCTTGAGCATCCTCTGGGATCCCGGTGAGCCTCCAGCATCCTCTGGCATCTCGGCTCCGGCATGCTTTGAGCATCCTCCGGCATCCCAGCTCCGGTGAGCCTTGAGCATCCTCTGGCATCCCAGCAAGCTTCCAGCATCCTCCGGCATCCCGGCTCCGGCATGCTTTGAGCATCCTCCAGTATCCTGGCGAGCCTCGAGCATCCTCCAGCATCCCGGTGGCCCTCAGGCATCCTCTGGCATCCTCTGGCATCCTGGCATGCCCCGAGCATCCTCCGGCATCCCGGATCTGGCCAGCCTTGAGCATCCTCTGGCATCCCGGTGAGCCTCAAGCATCCTCCAGCATCCCAGCTCCGGTGAGCCTTGAGCATCCTCCGGCATCCCAGCGAGCTTCCAGCATCCTCTGGCATCCCGGCTCCGGCATGCTTTGAGCATCCTCCAGCATCCCGGATCCAGCAAGCCTCAAGCATCCTCTGGCATCCCGGTGAGCCTCCGGGATCCTCTGGCATCCCGGATCTGGCGTGCTTTGAGCATCCTCCGGCATCCCAGCGAGCCTCGACCATCCTCCGGCGTCCCGGCTCCGGTGTGCCTCGAGCCTCCTCCCGCTCCGGCATCCCAGCTCCAGCATCCCGGCTCCATCGTGCCTCGAGCCCCCCCGCCCCGCTCCGGCCTCCCCCCGCTCCGGCGCCCCGGCTCCGGCCGCCCTCCCCGCCGTGTCCATCGCCCAGCGCCCAGCACCCGTCTGTGTTTGTACTTTCCTACCCTGCGGTCACACGCCACGTCCCCCCCTCCCCGTGTCCGTGTCCCCCCCGCCCCGGTCACTGCTGGCAGCCCCCCCCGCGCCCACCCACGCATGTGAGACGAAGCGCTGCCGCTAACGAGCAATTAATAAACCGTACACCACCACCAGCCTGGCTCGAGCACCCTCGCCCCGAGCTGGGTGACTCCGGCGTGGGGTGGGGGTCCAGGGTGCCTGGGTGTCCCCCCCGCCCCGGGGGGGGGCAGCGGCTGGGCCTGGGGGTGGCGGGGAGGGGGTGACACGGCTGGATCGGGCCCCGAGGAGGGGGTTGAAGCCTGGAGGTGGGTGCTGCCCCCTCCCAGCACCCCAGGGGGGTCCCGGCCCCCCCCAGTGCGAAGGCGAGGAGGCGGCGGTGGGAGCAGGGATCCCTTTAATACCGGCTGAGGCGGGGGGGGGGGGGGTCCCGCGCCCACCCAGGCGTGTGCACGCGTGCTCTGTGCGTGCACATGGGTGTGCATGCGAATCACATGTGCAAAGTGCGGCCCCCCCCCCCCCGTGTCCGTGCGCGCACACGCGTGTGCGTGCAGCTGGGGGGGCAAACGCCCGGCTCCCCCCCCCACGCGTGCCCACACGCTCCCCCCATGCGTGTGCAAGCGTGCACACAAACCCCAAGGAAGGGGGGGGGGGGGGGTGCAGCTCCGTGTGTGCCCCCCCAGCCCTGAGGGGGGGGGTGGGTGGTGACAGCGGGGTGGCCCTGGGGACACCCCGGGGCTGGCAGTGAGGAGGGGGGGGCCCACGAGCCGTGCTCGAGGGGTGCTGCTCCGTGTCCCCAGTGTCACCTGCCCTGGGGAGCGGGGAGGGGGGGGGGTGAGGGGATGGGGGGGGCAGCCCGGCTGGCCATCGTCCCCAGAGCCCCCCCCCCCCCGGGGGGGGACACCGTCAGAATCTTAGAAAATGAGCAGATTTAAAAAAAAAAAAATCATCAATGAAGCGACGTCCGCCTGCTCCAGCCTCGCTGGCACCTGGGGTGGGGGGAGCCGCGCTGGGGGGGGCACGGGGACCCCAGTGCCCCCCCAGTACCCCCCCAGTACCGCCCCAGTGCCCCCCCACTGCCCCAGTCCCCCCCCGGGTGGGGACACGGCTCCATCCCCTGCCCCAGCAATGCCACAGCCACGGCCCCGGGGTCACCAAGCCCTGGTGTCCCAGTACCCCTCCCAGTGCCCCAGTGTGGTGTCCCAGTATCTCCCAGTGCCTCAACACCATCCCAGTGCCCCAGCAGAGTATCCCAGTACCGCCCCCCCGAGTGCCCCAGTACCCCCCGAGTGTCCCAGTACAGCTCCTCAGTACAGCCCCAGTACAGTGTCCCTGTACCCTGCCGTGTCCCAGTAACCCTCCAGTTTCTCAGTACTCCCACTAGTGTCCCAGTACCCTCCCAGTCCCCTAGTACAGTTCCCCAGTACAGTGTCTCACTACCCCCCCCAGTGCCCCAGTACCCCCTCAGTGTCCCAGTACCCCCCCAGTGCCCCAGTACCCCCCCAGTACCTCCCTACTGCCCCAGTACAGTGCCCAGTAACCCCCAGCGCCCCAGTACAACCCTCCAGTGGCCCAGCACCCCCCAGTGCACCCTTACAGTGTTCCAGTACCCCCCAAAACCCCCCAGTGCCCTAGCACAGCATCCCAGTAACCCCCAGTGTCCCAGT
This sequence comes from Opisthocomus hoazin, assembly GCF_030867145.1. Classification (NCBI taxonomy): domain Eukaryota; kingdom Metazoa; phylum Chordata; class Aves; order Opisthocomiformes; family Opisthocomidae; genus Opisthocomus; species Opisthocomus hoazin. Next base: position 2,913,820 of record NC_134445.1, read on the forward strand.
ACCCTCCCAGTGACCCAGTACAGTTCTCCTGTGTCCCAGTACATCCCCTGGGCCCCCGTACAGTTTCCCAGTACTCCCCAGTGGCCCAGTACAGTACCCCAGTAACTCCCAGTGCCCCAGTACACCCTCCCAGTGCCCCAGTACAGTGTCCCAGTAATGCCCAGCACCCCCATACAGTGTCCCAGTACCCCCCAGTGCCCCAGCACAGCGTCCCAGTAACCCCCAGCGCCCCAGTACACCCTCCCAGTGCCCCAGTACAGTGTCCCAGTACCCCCCAGCACCCCAGTCTGCCCCCGCAGCGTCCCAGTACAGTGTCCCAGTACCCCCCAGCGCCCCAGTCCGCCCCCGCAGCGTCCCAGTACAGTGTCCCAGTACCCCCCAGTGCCCCAGTCCACCCCCGCAGTGTCCCAGTACAGTGTCCCAGTACCCCCCAGCGCCCCAGTCCTCCCCTGCAGCGTCCCAGTACAGTGTCCCAGTACCCCCCAGCGCCCCAGTCCGCCCCTGCAGCGTCCCAGTACAGTGTCCCAGTACCCCCCAGCGCCCCAGTCCGCCCCCGCAGCGTCCCAGTCCGTACCTACTGGGTGCTGGCAGCGCCCTGGCCGGCGCCGTCCTTCGGTGCTATATGGGTGCCCTGGGCCAGGCTCTGCCGCCCGTCCCCGTGGGTCCCTGCGGGTGCCGTGGGGTGGGGGGTGAGCGCACCCCCAAGCCGTCCCAGCCCCCCAACTCCCCCCGGCTCAGGGAGGGGGTCAGGGTGAAGGGGATGGGGGTGGGGGTGGGGGGGTGGCACTCACGCTCGCCAGGTCCAGGGCCACCCTCGTGCGTGGCCAGCGGGCAGGTGCCACCGGGGCTGTGGCTGTGCTCGGTGTCACCGTGGTGGCAGTGGCCGGGGCCACGCTCCTGCCCGGCGATGGCGGCTGCTTCTTCCTCCTCCTCCTCCTCCTCCTCGCCCTGCGCCTGCTTGCACAGGTGATGCTCCACCATCATCTGCAGCTCTGCCGGGCAGGGAGCGGTGCTGGGGGGGTGGGGGGGGACACGTGGGGGGCAGCGGTGACCGTCCCCACGCTCCCGGTGACACCGGGGAGGTCCGGCGAGCTTGGGTGGCCTCCCAGCCCCTCGGGTGGCTTTTGGTGTCCCTGGGGCTGGACACGGCCAAGCGGCTCCAAAGGTGGTGGCACCCCCACCCGTGGGTCCCCTGCGGCACTGGGGGGCTGTCCCCCCTCCTTGTCCCCCCCCCCCATACCCTCCCAGTGACCCAGTACAGTTCTCCCATGTCCCAGTATGACCCCGTGCTCCCATACAGTTTCCCACTAACTCCCAGTGCCCCAGTACAGTGTCCCAGTAACCCCCAGTGCCCCAGTACAGTGTCCCAGCACCCTCCCAGTGACCCAGTACAGTTCTCCCGTGTCCCAGTATGACCCCCGTGCCCCCATACAGTTTCCCAGTAACTCCCAGTGGCCCAGTACAGTGTCCCAGTAACCCCCAGTGCCCCAGTACACCCTCCCAGTGCCCCAGTACAGTGTTCCAGTGCCCCCCAGCACCCCCATACAGTGTCCCAGTACCCCCCAAACTTGTCCCCCCCAAATACCTTTCATGGTCGGGGTGGTGCGGGAAACCTTCTTCCTCTGCCTGGGTGACATGGCCAGGCCCGACTGCGAGGGACGGGGTGTGAGTGGGGGGCTGGGGGGGGCACCCCCGGGGGCTGGGGACCCCCCCACGGCAGCAGGACCTACCTTCAGCAGGGGGTTGGGCAGCCGGTCCTCGTCGATCTCTGGGGGGGGGGGGGGAAGGACCAGAGGTCAGCGGTGGGCGCAGGGCGTGGGGCTCCATCCTGCACCCCCAAACGTCAACCCGGCCCCACCAACTCCCTCCGTCACCCATGGGTGCGTGGCCGTGGGTCCCGCTCCCCCCAGCATTGCCATCACCCCCCCCCCGCGTTGCCATGGGAACCAGCATCCCGTCCCCACACTAGGGTCGCATCCTGACCCCCCCAGGGACGATGCTCAGCCTCATGGAGCTGGTTTATCCGGAGCTGCTGCCCCGAGTGGGTGCTGAGTCTGGAGGTGGCACTTGGGGACAGGGTCCCCCAGCCACCGGGCTGTCCCCCAAGCGGGGGACCGACGAAGCCACCCAGCTGGAGGGGGGGGCAGGGAGGCCGTGACGCAGCCACCAGCCGGGTCAAACCCTGTCCCCAAAGGCCACATGCCGGGCTGGGCCAGTGGCCGAGGAGCTCTTAAATGTCACAGCTGGTGTCCCCCGCTCCCCGTGCCAGAGGAGGTGGCCCTGTGCCGGTGTCCCCAGTGTCCCCAGTACGGTGTCACGGGCAGCTGCTGCTCCCGGAGATGGATGGGGCTGAGCGGGACGCGGGGCCGGATCCTGGAGCGGGGAGCGCTGGCGCTGAGCCGGGCTGGGTGGGACATGGGGACAGTGCCAGGGTTGGGGACACGGCGTGCTGCTGCCTCGGGGCACAGGATGGGTCCCGCTGCAGCCAGGGTGCTTGTGGCCCCGAGCATCACGGACGGGGGTCCCTGAGCACCCTGGTGTGGGGGTCCCTGAGCACCCCGGTGTGGGGGTCCCTGCGAAGGCTGGAGCCCGGGTGACAGGGTGACACGTGCGAGGACCCACCTGGGGACGACTGATCGCTGCTCAGCACCAGGTTGGCAGGAGTCGGCCGGCGCCTCCGGATCTGGGAGAGGGGAGGGGGACACAGGAGAGAGTCAGGACCCGCGGCTGCACCCCGAACCCCACCGCGCCCACCCGGAGCACCCCCCGATGTCCCCGTCCCCGGGGCGGTGGTGGCCTCATGGGGACGGAGGGTGCTGTCTTCTCAATTAACATCTCCCGGCCAGCCCTAACGACAGCCGGGAGCTAATTACACCCCAGCTCCGGGAAGCGGTTGGGGACATCGGTGAGGGGACCCCGGCCTGGGGACATCGGCCTGGGGACACCGCCAGGGCCCTGCCCTTCCTCCGCGGGCACAGTGTCCTTGCCCAAGGTCACCCGGAGCATCCCGGGGCTGCTCCCGCCCCACGTCCCCCCTCTGGGTGCCTTCAGGGGGGGTTTGGTGGCCCCGTCGGGGGGTTGGGTGGCCGTGGCTGGTGGCAGCGGTGGCAGCGGTGACGCCGCGCCCCGCGGCCGCTCCCGCGCCCCCTTTCCCCGCTGACCCACTAACGGAGCTCTTCCCGCAACGAATTTCCCAGCGAGGATTCCCTAATGAGGCGGGATGCCTAATGAGATGCTGATGAGATGCTAATGAGGCGGGCGAGCGGCTGGGCGGGCGGAGGAAGCCCCCTCCGCACCTCCCCCGGCCCCAGCCCCCCCTCGACCCCCCCCCAGCGCATCTTCCCCGTGTCAGCCCCGTTGCCATAGCAACCCGCCGGCTGGATTTTAAACGGCGATTTAGGGGGAGCCGGGAATCGCCCCCTCCCCGCCGCCCCCACCCCCCCCCGCGCTCCGGGGTCGGGGTCCCACCGCCTCCCCCCGGCACCCGGCGATGGGGCTGGGGTGGGCCGGGGTCCCCCCAGGGTCGGATCCGGCCTCTCAGCCCCTGGTGCTGGAGCGCGGGGAAGCCAGAGCCACCCCCGGGCTGCTCCCCTCCCGGACGCGGGGCCGGCTGCGCCGGTGACACCGGTGACACTGCTGGCACCCGCTCAAGGTCACCCGCGTGGAGCCGAGCACCCCCAGCTGTGCTCCGCTCCCCGCTCCGGACCCGGCACGGGACCCCGGTGTCCGCGTGGCTCCCGCCTCGACGCCCTGGGGAGGGATGCTCTGGTCCTCCCTCCGTCCCTCCATCCCTCTCCGTCCCTCTCTCCATCCCTCCCTCCATCCCTCTCTCCAACCCCCTCCATCCCTCTCTCCAACCCTCTCTCCATCCCCCTCCATCTCTCTCTCCAACCCCCTCTATCCCTCTCTCCACGCCTCTCTCCATCCCCCTCTATCCCCCTCTCCATCCCTCCCTCCATCCCTCTCCATCCCTTTCTCCATCCCTCCCTCCATCCCTCTCTCCATCCCTTTCTCCATCCCCCTCCATCCCTTTCTCCATCCCCCTCCATCCCTTTCTCCATCCCTTTCTCCATCCCTCTCTCCATCCCCCTCCATTCCTCCCTCCATCCCTCCCTCCATCCCTCTCTCCATCCCTTTCTCCATCCCTCTCCATCCCCCTCTCCATCCCTCCCTCTATCCATCCCCCTCCATCCCTCTCTCCAACCCCCTCCATCCCTCTCTCCATCCCTCTCCATCTGTTTCTCCATCCCTCCCTCCATCCCTCCCTCCCTCCCTCCCTCCCTCCCTCCATCACCCTCCATCCTCCTCTCCATCCCTCTCTCCATCCTCCTCCCTCCCTCCCTCCCTCGGCCCGGCGCTCGCTCTCCGGCCGCCGCTATTTTTAGCTCCGTCTCCGCCGCCGATGGAGCAGCTCCGCGGCCACCCGGCCCCGGCCCCAGCACCCATGGGAGCTGCCCCCTCCGCGCCCGGGCCGAGCCGGGGTGCCCACGGGATGGCCGACGGGACCGGGATGGGTGACGCAGCCGACACCCTCTGACTGTCCCCGCCAGCCCTGGGGACAACGCTGTGCTCCGGGTGGGCTCGGGGACCCGGGCGGAGACGCAGGACAAGGGCCTGGCACCCATGGGTGGCACCCAGGAGAGCCGGGGCAGACGGGGGTCAAGGAGCTGGGGGACCCGTGGTGACACAGGGGACATGAGAAGGTCCGTGGGGACAAGGTCCTTTCGGAGGGTGGGGCTGGACAGGCGCGGGGGACAACCCTGCGGGACGCGGGGACACCAGCGCGGACCCCCGGCGGGGGGCACCCACAGCGGGTCTCTCCCCGCAGGGACCCCCCCAAAACCGAGGAGCTGCTGAAGCCAGGGAGGGGGACATCAGCACCGTCACCTGCTGCCACCGCACGGGGCTGGCCTTCGGACCCCCGCCGCGCCGCCAACCGCCGCCCAGCTGGGGGTCCCAGCCCCTCCGGGAGGGGAAACTGAGGCAGGGACGGGCAGGGGGCTCCCCGGGGCTGGGTTACCCCCGAGCCCCCCCGAGCCCGGCTGTGACGGGAGGTGGGATGCGGGCGCCCCTCCTGCTCCCCTCCGCAGCCGAGGTGGGTGCCGGGGGTCCCGCCTGGCACCCCCCCCCCCCCCAGCTCTCCCCTCGCTCTGGGGCGGCCGCGCTGCGCGTGAGCCGTGCGCAGGCCCCAGATGCTGCGTGGCCCCCCCCCGCTCGCCCCCGCGCCGCTGGCACTCGGGGGCTCCTCGGCCGGGAGCCACCCCGGGGACCCCCAGCTTGGGGCGGGGGCGGCTGCGACCCCCGGCTGGAGCCCCCTCCCCGACTCCTCGTCGGTGGCCCCAAACCCTCGCAAGATCTTCCCACGCCTGGGGACGGTGGGGACCGCGGCGTGGCCGGGTGGGCCACCCAAGACCCTTCTTGTCCCCTACAGCCTCTGGGGGGGGGGGCGGGGGGGGGCGAAGGGGGCAGGGAGAGGGGGTCCCCGGCTGCCCTGGGGCAGCTCTGCCGCGTCCCCCGGCCAGGCCACCCCGTCCCCGCTGCTATTCTGGGATCCCCTCCAGCGGGAGCAGGGGTTGAGCAAGGGCTGGAGGGAGCTGGGGGGCCCCAGAGGGGGCGTCGGGGTGTGGGGGGGGTGGCCCGTAACCCTACACCCCCCCCGCCCCCGGGATGCCCCGGCGTCGTGGTGCTGAGCCAGCACATGGCCCTGGCACGGCCACCCCGGTCCCTGCGGAGGGGCTTGGGGTGCGGCGGGGGCTGCTCTGCGGGGGGGGGGGGGCACTGGGGGGGGGTCCCCAATACCGGGGGGTGGGGGTGGGGCAGCGCACGGGTGCGTCCTCCCACGCTGCAGCTGTCCCCGTGTCACCCTCCCGTCCCCTCCCCCCTCAGGGTGGTCGCACCGGGGCTGCTCGGTGTCGCCGCCCCCCCCCCCACTCCCCGTGCCCTTCCCGTGCCCGCAGCCGCCCCGTGTCCGGGCAGGACCCCCCTGCTCCCCCCCCAGCCGTGCAGCCTAGGTGTGTCCCCCCCCCCCTCTCGGTGTCCGTCACCACCCCCGGTGCCCGGTTTGCCCCCCCTGTGCCCGATGTCTCCCTCCGCGGTGCCCAGTATCCCCCCCCCCCCGGTACCCGGTGTCCCCCCCCCGTGCCCGGTGTCCCCCCCCAGTTGCCAGGTGTCCCCTCCCCGGTGCCTGGTGTGTCCCCTCCCGTGCCCTGTGTCCCCCCCCCTCCATGCCCGGTGTCCCCCCCCGGTGCCTGGTATCCCCCCCGCGTACTCAGTGCCCCCCCCGGTGCCGGGTGTCCCCCCCTCGATGCCAGGTGTCCCCCCCCGTGCCCGGTGTGTGTCCCCCCCTGTGCCCAGTGTGTCCCCCCCGTGCCTGGTGTCCCCCCCCGGTGCCGGCTGTCCCCCCCCAGTTGCCAGGTGTCCCCTCCCCGGTGCCTGGTGTGTCCCCTCCCGTGCCCGGTGTCCCCTCCCGTGCCCGGTGTCCCCCCCCGGTGCCTGGTATCCCCCTCCCCCCGTACCCAGTGCCCCCCCCGGTGCCGGGTGTTCCCCCCCCCCCCCCGGTGCCCGGTGCCCCCCCCTGTGCCCGGAGCCCCCCCACCTGCTCGGCCGCCTCCGGGTCGAGGTGCGGCTCCAGCAGCGGCACCGTGAACTGGATCTTGCGGGGGCTGTTGGGCTCCATGGCGGGCGCGGCTCCGGCGGCTCCGGCGGCTCCGGCCCTGCCCGGGCCGCCCCGCCCCTGCCACGCCCCTGCCACGCCCCTGCCACGCCCATCGCTGGCCCCGCCCCGGGCCCGATCCCCGCCCGCGGGGAGGCAAGGACGGACCCCGCCGGGACAGAGGGGTGGGCTCTGGGACCGTGCGCCGGGACAGAGGGACGGAGGCAGGGACACGGGGACGGACAGGCAGACGCAAGGACGGACACACGGACGGACACCGGGATGGACACAGGGACAGAGGGACAGACACACAGACACAGGGACAGACATAGGGACGCAAGGCCAGACACACAGACAGCACACGGACACTGGGACAGGCATGCGGACACAAGGACGGACACAGGGACACAGGGACAGACATGCGAGCACACAGACGGACACACGGATGGGCCCTGGGACACAGGGACAGATCCCAGGACACAAGGACAGACGCACGGACACACGGACAGATCTGAGTACACAGGGACGGACACACGGACACAGGGACGGACACACGGATGGACACATGGACACGGGGACAGACACACGGACACAAGGACAGACACACGGACAGACCTCAGGACACAGGGACAGACAGATCAATGCAAGGACGGACACACGGATGGGCCCTGGGACACAGGGACAGACACAGGCATGCAAGGACAGACTCCAGGACGCAGGGACGGACACACAGACCCAAGGCCGGACACACAGACAGGCCCCGGGACACAGGCACAGACATATGGACACATGGATGGACACAGAGACAGACTCCAGGACGCAGGGACGGACACACGGACAGGCCCTGGGACACAAGGACAGACACACAGACACAAGGACAGACACACAGACAGACCCCAGGACACAAGGATGGACACATGGACACAAGGACAGACAGATCAATGCAAGGACGGACACACGGACAGGCCCTGGGACACAGGGACAGCCACACGGACACAAGGACAGACACACAGACAGACTCCAGGACGCACAGACGGACACACGGACACAAGGCCGGACACACAGACAGACTCCAGGACGCAGGGACGGACACACCGACACAAGGCTGGACACATGGATGGACACACAGCCAGGCCTCGGGACACAGGGACGGACACACGGACACAAGGCTGGACACACGGACACAAGGACAGACAGATCAATGCAAGGACGGACACACGGACAGGCCCAGGGACACAGGGACAGACACATGGACACAAGGACGGACACACAGACAGACTCCAGGACGCAGGGACGGACACACGGACAGTCCCCGGGACAGACAGAGCCCAGCGGGACAGACCCCGGGACACACATCGGGGCGCAGAGACCCACGGACAAAGGGACGCCGGGACAGACAGACGGACGCCACGCCGACGCAGGGCCAGACAGACGGCCACCCGCCCGGACTGACAGACACCGGGACGCAGGGCAGCGGGCCGCGGTGACAGACAGACAGCCGCGGGTCGACGGACGCCGGGACAGACGGACGCGTGACGGGGCAGAGACCCCCCCGGGGGGGTGACGAGGATGGGGACGGCACCCACGGGGTGGGGGGGGGTGGGGGGGGTCACCGGTGGGTGCAGGCAGCGCGCGGGCTTGGGGACACGGCCAGTGGCTCTTGGGGACTGTGTCCCCCCCTGCCCCCCCCCAGCCCTGCGCCCCTCGTCCGTCTGTCCGTCTGTCCTAGCGAGGCCGTTCACTGCAGGATAGGGTGGGGGGGGCGGGTCTCGGTGCGGTGGTGGCTGCGTCCCAGGAGGGGGGGGTCCCAGACCACGGGGGGGTCCCGGCGGGGTGGCGGTGGTTTGGGTCTGCTGGCCCCCGGGGGGGGGACACACACACACGTGCGGGTGGCCAGGACGGACGGACAGACAGAGGGACGGGGTGGCCGCTGGCGCCTGGGCCCCCCACCCCAGGGGTCACCCCGCAAGCAGCGAGCTGCCGGGGACACCCGAAAAAAAAAAGAGGGTGACAGATTTCAGGGCAGGGTGGGGGGGACAAGCATCCCCCGGGGGGGGAGGGGGCACGGGGTGGGGGTCTGCAGCGTGCCCACCCCCCCTCCACCTCCCGCACCCCCCAGGCGCGATGCACCCCCGCACCCCATGCCCCCCCCCCCCTCCGCAGGCCTTGGGGCAGGGAGGGGAGAGCCCCGGGGGAGCGGGGGGGGGGGGGCGGGGGGGGGCAGCCATAAGTGCGTGTCCCATCACTTATTCATGCGGGCGGGAGGCCCGGGCGGCTGCTGCCGGGATTCGCTAACTAGGTCAGGTGGGGGGGGGCAGGGGTGGGGGTGGGGGGCTTCCCGATCCCCTGGGTGCCCCGGCTGTGCCCCCCCCCCGGGCACGGAGAGGGTCCTGGGGGTTCCCGTGGGGGTCCCGGGGCAGCATGGAAGGGGATGCTGCCCTAGGATGCTGGCAGAGTGTGTGTGGGGGGGCTCCCCAGCATGGCCCAGGGGGTGAAAAGGCAGCGGGACCCCCCCAAAGCCCCGCATGCCCCCCCCCCACCGGCCCCCCCCATCCCGAGGGCTCCCCGCGTCCCGCTCCGACGCGACGCAGCCGCCGTGAATTATTGATGGAAAAAGCCCTCGCTGAAGAGCTGCTTCGTGCTGCCACGGCCCCCCCCCCCGGCCCGGCCCACCCCCCCCCGCCCCGGCCCCCCCCGGGGTTTAATCCTGGACCCCCCCCCCCCCCCCCGCAGCGATGCTCCGTGCGGCTGCCGACCCCCTCCTCCGCGCCGAGGGGCACAGCAGCTTCGGCTGCTCTGGCTTTTGGGGTCCCTGCTCCCTGGATGGGGTTCCCCTCGCCCCTCCTCAGGGCCCCCCCAGTGCCGGTGAGTGACGGGGGGGTCCCCATCCCTGTGTCCCCCCCACCTCCCGCGCCGTTCTGCTCCTGGCCGGGATTTTACAGGCAAACCCTTCCCGGCTTCGATGCAGGCTCAGCACCCCGGGGAGGGGGGGGGCTGCTTCTGTGGGGGGGAACACATCTTGGGGGGGCCGGGGGGGTGGGAAAAGCATCTTCAGAGCCCCGCAGCCCCCCCCAGCGAAGGCGTTGGGGGGGGGAATAATGGGGGGAGATGGCAGATGGACCACGGGCCCGCTGCTGCCCCGGCAACGCTTGGGAGATGGGGGGGGGGGGAGATGTTTTGTGGGAGGGTGGGACTGGAGATGGTGGAGATGGTGGAGAGTGGGACTGGAGATGGTGGAGAGTGGGACTGGAGATGGTGGAGATGGTGGAGAGTGGGACTGGAGATGCTGGAGAGTGGGACTGGAGATGGAGAGTGGGACTGGAGATGCTGGAGGGTGGGACTGGAGATACTGGAGAGTGGGACTGGAGATGCTGGAGGGTGGGACTGGAGATACTGGAGAGTGGGACTGGAGATGCTGGAGGGTGGGACTGGAGATGCTGGAGATGTTGGAGGGTGGGACTGGAGATGCTGGAGAGTGGGACTGGAGATGGTGGAGGGTGGGACTGGAGGTTCTGGAGGGTGGGGCTGGAGATGCTGGAGGGTGGGACTGGAGATGCTGGAGAGTGGGACTGGAGATGGTGGAGATGGTGGAGAGTGGGACTGGAGATGGTGGAGATGCTGGAGAGTGGGACTGGAGATGCTGGAGAGTGGGACTGGAAATGGAGAGTGGGACTGGAGATGTTGGAGGGTGGGACTGGAGATACTGGAGAGTGGGACTGGAGATGCTGGAGGGTGGGACTGGAGATGCTGGAGATGGTGGAGGGTGGAACTGGACATGTTGGAGGGTGGAACTGGAGATGCCATCCGTGCTTGGCCAGTGACCCATGGGGACAACCACCTCACCACCCCTCCGCCGCCCTCTGAGCCGGGTCGGCTTCGCCCGTCGCCCCGAGAGCCCCCCAGCCCGGCGGAGCCGCGTTGGGTCCCCTTATCGGGGCCACGCGGGGCTCGCCTGGCCAGCGCGGTGGCATGAGCAGCTGGGGACCATGTGCCAGGCTCCGGGGTCCTCATCCGGGAGGGTGCTGGGCGCTGCGAGGTGCGAAGCAAAGCACCCTCCTCCTCCTCATCCCCCCGTGCAGAGCCCACCCAGCACCTCGCGCTGTTCGGGGACTCAGCGGTGCCCACCGAGGACACCTCGGGACCCCCCGTTGGGGTGTCACGGCTGCCCTCGGAGCAGGGCAGGTGCAGGGCACCCCTCCAGAAGATGGGTGCCCTCTCGGCCGTGGCAAGGGCCACCTGGGCAGCTCGACTTGAACTTCTTCATCAATGACCTGGATGAAGAGTTAGAGTGCACCCTCAGCCAGTTTGCTGATGACACCAAACTGGGAGGAGTGGTGGACACCCCGGCAGGCTGTGCTGGATCCAGCGAGACCTGGCCAGGCTGGAGAACTGGGCAGAGAGGAACCTGGTGAGGTTCAACCAGGGCAAGGGCAGGGTCCTGCACCTGGGGAGGAACAACCCCAGGCACCAGGACAGGCTGGGGCGGCCCTGCTGGAGAGCAGCTCTGCGGAGAGGGACTGGGAGTGCTGGGGGACGACAGGGTGACCATGAGCCAGCAGCGTGCCCTGGGTGCCCAGAAGGCCAACGGGATCCTGGGGTGCATGAGGAGGAGTGTGGGCAGCAGGGCGAGGGAGGTTCTCCTCCCCCTCTGCTCTGCCCTGGGGAGGCCCCATCTGCAGTGCTGGGTCCAGTGCTGGGCTCCCCAGTTCAAGAAAGATGAGGAGCTACTGGAGAGAGTCCAGCGGAGGGCTACGAGGATGAGGAGGGGACTGGAGCATCTCTGCTACGAGGAGAGGCTGAGGGAGCTGGACTTGTTCAGCCTGGAGAAGAGAAGGCTGCAAGGGGACCTTATAAATGCCTCTAAATATCTGCAGGGTGGGGGTCAGGAGGACGGGGCCAGACTCTTTCCAGTGGTGCCCAGTGACAGGACAAGGGGCAACGGGCACAAACTGGAGCAGAGGAAGCTCCAGCTGAACCCGAGGAAGAACTTCTTCCCCCTGAGGGTGCCGGAGCCCTGGCCCAGGCTGCCCAGGGAGGCTGTGGAGTCTCCTTCTCTGGAGATATTCCAGCCCCGCCTGGCCGCGGTGCTGTGCAGCCTGCTCTGGGTGACCCTGCTTGGACAGGGGCTGGGCTGGGTGACCCCCAGAGGTCCCTCCAACCCGGCCATGCTGGGGTTCGGTGACTCTGTGACTGGCACCCGGGCTATTATTAGCCCCCCTCGCCCACGTCGGCAGCTCGTGAAGTTTTTCCCGCCGCGGTAGCGGATGTGGGTCAACGTTTGAGGTTTCGCTGTTGATTTTTTTAATTTCCTTTTCAAAACAGATGAGTTTCCTCCCTCCTCGCTGACGCCAGGCGCCGGGCGCGGCGGTGGGGCGGCGGGTGATGGCCCCTCGCCCGCGATAGGCAGCGCTCGGCGGGGCTGCCCGGCTTGCCCCCCGCGCCGGTGAGTCCCGGAGCCCCGCGGAGCAGAGTTGGGTGGGTGGGGGGTGTTGCCCCCTTGAGGGGTTGCAAGGGGGCCTGGGGGCTGCAGGGATGGAGGGCGGAAGGGTGGGAGGTAGATGGACCCGGGTTTGGGGGCGGGAGGAGATGGGGCCATGGGGGCGATGGGGGCTCCGGGCACCCGGGAGAGACGATTCCCGGACCCAGAGCAGGTGGAAAACTCCTTCGTGGCAGCGAGGGGACGGGGATTGGAGTGGGGACCGGGGGGGCCGGAGCTGGGGGCGGCAGGGGACGCGGGTGGGATGCTCCGGGATGTGGCAGGACAAAGGAGCCCTGGGTTGGTCCCCTCAGCCACGGCCCCGTGTGCCGCAGCCCCTCGCTGGGCTCTGCAAAGCCCCTTTGCCCCCCAAGCCGGGGCAGCCCGGGGGGGCCGGGGGCCGATCAGGCCCACACAGGGTGGTCCCAGCCACTCCCGAGGGGCTGGGACGGGGACAGCCCCCGGCCACGTGCCCTGGGTGGGCTGGATGTGGCCTCAACGAGGAGCTCAGCTACGAGGCCGCTGCTCCCTGCCCCCCCCCGTGACCTCCAGCCCGGTGCCCGGAGGTGACGTCCCAGCTCCGAGCATCACGGGGGTCCGGGGTGGCCCAGGCGGGTGCTGCCGGGTGCTGCGAGGGGCTTCACCCCGTCCCGCACCCTGCCCGGCAAGAGGTGAAACGGGGAAATGGTGACAAGGTGGCCTCCCTCCCCCGGGGACTTTTCGGTGCCGCGGGGTGTGGGATGAACCGTGCCGGCCTGGGGTGCAAAGCCTTTCCCTTCCCACCAGCACGGTGGGCGATGGCCGGACTGGGATGCTGGTGCTGCGGGTGGTGGTTGGACTGGGATGCTGGAACTGTGGGTGATGGCCGGACTGGGATGCTGGAACTGTGGGTGATGGCCGGACTGGGATGCTGGAACTGTGGGTGATGGCTGGACTGGGATGCTGGAACTGTGGGTGATGGCCAGACTGGGATGCTGGAGCTGTGGGTGATGGCCGGACTGGGATGCTGGAACTGTGGGTGATGGCCAGACTGGGATGCTGGAGCTGTGGGTGATGGCCGAACTGGGATGCTGGAACTGTGGGTGATGGCCGGACTGGGATGCTGGAACTGTGGGTGATGGCCAGACTGGGATGCTGGAGCTGTGGGTGATGGCCGGACTGGGATGCTGGAGCTGTGGGTGATGGTTGGACTGGGATGCTGGTGCTGCAGGTGGTGGTTGGACTGGGATGCTGGTGCTGCGGGTGATGGTTGGACTGGGATGCTCCAGCTCTGGCAGTGCTCGGCTGTGGGGATGCGTGGCTGGAGCAGGTGGGAGGCTCTAGAAACCCGTCCCCTGTGCTGGGGGGTCCTTGTCCCCAGCCAGGCCCTGTGCCAGGGCGGGCAGAGGATGAGGGACCAGGTGTCCCCAGTGGGTACCGTGGAGCCGTGGAGGAGCTGGGAGCCTGGAATCCTTCAGGTCCTCCAGGAACAGGGGACTCCCTGGGGACACGGTGCCTTGCTCTGCTCAGGGGCTGTAGGATGAGGAGGGGCTGGGGTGGGGAATCACCTCCCGGTGAGGAAGGTCCAAGCTCTGGAGATGGGACGTGGATCATCTGCCCAGCGCGTGCCCGGCCGTGGTGCAGCTCTGAGCTCCTTATCTCGGCCCCGGCAGCTCTTCCGTCCCCTCCGGCAGCTCCGTCCCCGTCCCCTCCGGCAGCTCCGTCCCCATCCCCTCCGGCAGCTCCGTCCCCGTCCCCTCCGGCAGCTCCGTCCCCGTCCCCTCCGGCAGCTCCGTCCCCATCCCCTCCGGCAGCTCCGTCCCCGTCCCCTCCGGCAGCTCCGTCCCCGTCCCCTCCGGCAGCTCCGTCCCCGTCCCCTCCGGCAGCTCCGTCCCCGTCCCCTCCGGCAGCTCCGTCCCCGTCCCCTCCGGCAGCTCCGTCCCCGTCCCCTCCGGCAGCTCTGTCCCCGTCCCCTCCGGCAGCTCCGTCCCCGTCCCCTCCAGCCCCTGGGCACAGCGGGCGCCCATCGGCACCCAGGGCAATGCCTGGGTGAGGGCACAGCAGCCGCGGCGCTTCCCAGCAAGGACCAGGGGCTGGGTTTGGAGCTGGGGGTCTTCGCTTGTCGCTGGCCAAGGGGAACCCACTGACCCCAGGCCCGGAGGACCCCAAAGGGGACCCCGGGAAGGTGACACTGTGTGCAGCGTGGTCACCCCAAGAGGTGGCGGCGGCTCGCTGGGACTTGCAGATGCCTCAGGAAACGTGTCCTGGGGCGAGGAGGGATGCCCAGAGCCCCCCCCGCACCCACCCATGGAGCACCCAATGCTCCCTCCCCATGGGCAGGAGGTGGAGGAGACCCCACAAACACCTTCATGGCTCTCCTGCCCCCGCAGGGAGACCCCTGACCACCTGGCACCGCGGCCATGGAGGGCTCGTCGGCGCTCAGCCCATCCTCGTGGGAGAGGCGACGCGCGTGGGCCAGGCAGAGCCGGTGCTGGAGGACCACGGCGGTGGAGGAGGAGGTGGCCACCGCCATGCAGGACATCCCCGAGGTGCAGCCACCCCACCTGGATGACGTCTTCCTCGAAGGTCAGGTAGACCCCGAGGTGCTCAAGGGAGAGGGTGGGGGGGCCCCCGTGCGCTGCGTCACCTCACGGGTGTCGCTGTCCCCATCCCCTCCCCAGGAAGCCCCTCCAGCAAGATCGAGACGTGGCTGCAGGAGTGCGGGTGAGCTGGGGGGGTGGGGGTGGTGGTCCTGGGGGTCCCTCTGCCGTCACGCCATTCCCACGGGGGTTTCGGTGTCACCATGGGGTGGTGAGGGCGGTGGGACAACGCCGGCACCCGTCGCGGGTCACGCTGTGTCCCCCCTCTCCCTGCACTCTGCTTGTCCCCACGCACCAAGGGCAAGTGGCACCCGGCCGTGGCTCTGCCCCACGCCGGGACCACCGGGGTGGGGTGCTGGACCCGTGCCCGCCATCACCGGGTACCTCCAGGAAACCCCCAGCCGGGCTGGGAGAGCAGGGTGCTGGCATCGCCCCCCCCCCCCCCAGCTGGGGGGTCTCCAGGGTCTCCCGGGGATCTCGGGTCGCTGGGATTGGGGGTCCCCAAGCATCCCACTGTGGGGCACCCACCTGCAAGCCCAGCTGCCAGCTCCTCGCTCTCACCTTGAGCCCCATCATCCGTGTCCCTGTCCCCACCGCCCGTCCCACCGCGCTCAGGTCTCCCACCCCCCCTCCAGCCCCCCAGGGTGGGGGGCTGTAACCGGGGTTTTGCTCCGGCGCAGGGCGTCGGTGGAGGTCCCGCCGGAGGAGCTGGGCTTGCCGGGCCCCCTCGGTACGTCGGCTTTGTCCCCGTGGGTCTCCCGGGATGCAGAGGCTGGTGGTCCCTGCGCCTCCCCGAAGCCCCCCCAGCCCACGGGCTGCACGCGAGGTGCGGGGCGATGGGCAGGGGGGGTCTTTGAGGACCTCGAGACCTGTCCCCGGCTCTGGGTGTCCCCGCACCTCGCAAGGCTTTGCTCTCTCGCAGCGTGTGGGAGCAGCGGGACCAGCTTCGAGGACGACCTGACCCTGGGAGCTGAAGGTACCCACCCCCCCCCGGGGCGTGGTGGGGTGTCCCCTCTGCCCTGTCACTGTCACCCCCCGGGCAGAGCCGCCCCACGGAGGCTGGGGACAGGCAGGAGCAGACCAGAGGGGACAGCCACCGTCGGAAGCTTTTTCTCCAGGAGGGTTTTGGGGGGGTCTGGGGCCCCCTGAGCTCCGGGCTGTGGCCACCGGGAAGGACTTCTCCCAGGGTGGCGAGTGTGGGACCTGTCCCCAGAACACCCCGTCCCACTCCCTGTCACCTCTCTGCTCCCTTTTCCCAGCTCTTCTCCTCCCGGGGAGCGACAAAGCCACGGGCAGGTGAGGTTTGGGGTCCCGGGGGGGCTGGGGGCACCATCCCCGCGCGTCCCCTTCGCTCAGCCCCGTCCCCCTCCCCGCCACAGAGCTCTGAGGGACCAGCACCTCAACCTGGGGCACAGCATGGCCTCCAGTGCCCTCTCCAGTGCCCTCTCCAGTGCCTTCTCCAGCCTCACCACTAAGACCAGCTCCAGGTAGGAGCTGGCGAGGGGTCTCTGGGGGGAGGGGGGGGGTGTCCGGTCACCGGTCCCCGTGGGGCTGAGCTGCAGCTTGTCCCCCACCCCGCAGCATCTCCGAGGTCCTGGAGTGGTGGCAGGCGGACGCCGAGGAGACCCTCTACAACCTGGGCTTCGTGCAGAGCGAGCCGGGGGCCGTGGCCCGCATCCCCGCCCGCTTCTTCTCGGCTCCTTCCCGCGCCGAGGGCATCGACTTCCAGCTCTTCCTCAAGGCCCAGGTGCGGCGCGTGGAGATGGAGGACCCCTGCCTGATGCTGGCCAGTGAGTGAGAGGGGGGGTCCCGAGCCCCCCGCCCAGGGACACGCTGATATGTGGGGAGTGGGGGGATCCACCGTGCCGGCTGGGCTTTGCTCCTTCAGGATCACAGAACCCCAGCATGGGGGGGTTGGAGGGACCTCTGGGGGTCACCCAGCCCAGCCCCCTGCCCAAGCAGGGTCACCCAGAGCAGGGGGCACAGCACCGCGTCCAGGCGGGGCTGGAATATCTCCAGAGAAGGAGACTCCACAACCTCCCTGGGCAGCCTGGGCCAGGGCTCCGGCACCCTCAGAGGGAAGAAGTTCTTCCTCGGGTTCAGCTGGAGCTTCCTCTGCTCCAGTTTGTGCCCGTTGCCCCTTGTCCTGTCGCTGGGCACCACTGGGAAGAGTCTGGCCCCGTCCTCCTGGCCCCCACCCTGCAGATATTTAGAGGCATTTCGAAGGTCCCCTCTCAGCCTTCTCTTCTCCAGGCTGAACAAGCCCAGCTCCCTCAGCCTCTCCTCATAGCAGAGATGCTCCAGTCCCCTCCTCATCCTCGCAGCCCTGCGCTGGGCTCTCTCCAGTAGCTCCTCATCTTTCTTGACCTGGGGAGCCCAGCACTGGACCCAGCACTGCAGATGGGGCCTCCCCAGGGCAGAGCAGAGGGGGAGGAGAACCTCCCTCGCCCTGCTGGCCCCACTCTTAATTGACCAGGGATGGTGGGAAAGATGCTGCCGTGCCTCAGTTTCCCCATGCATGAGCTGGGGAGAGCGTGACTCGCTCTGCAGGAACACTTCCAGCCCACCCTGCCTCTGCTGCAGCCCCCTGCCCCATCTCCCAGCCCCACCGAGCATCCTTCACCCCACAGCCTCCCTGACCCCCCCCTTCCCCATCTCCTCCCGGCCCCCCCAGGTCGCTTCCAGCAGGTCCAGGCTCTGGCCGCCACGGCCGACGCTTTCTTCTGCCTCTACTCCTACGTCTCGCGGACCCCCGTGCAGCGCATCTCCCCCTCCCGCGTCACCTGGGCTCGTCCCGATGTCCCCAACGTCCCCGACGCCCGCCTCGCCCCTGCCCAGCCCGGCACCCTCTCGCCCGCTGAGCGTCTGAAGAAGGCCGTGTCCACCATGTGCCTCTACACGTCCCCGAGGGACGAGGACAGCCCGCGGGGGTCCGGCCGGGCGCCCACCGTGCCCACCAGCCAGCCCAGCACCCTGGGGAAGGTGGTGCAGGAGGTGCTGGAGCGGGCGTGGGAGGAGAGGTTTCGGTTCGACCCGGCCGATGTCCTCGAGGGCTGCGGAAGGGATGGGGACACGGGGACAGCGAAGGGGGGTCCCTCAGCATCGCTGTCCCCACCGCTGGGGCATGGGGTCCCTGCGTGTCCCTGTCACCGTGGTGCGGGCGTCCCGGCGGGCTGCGGAGGGGAGCGGGAGCCGTCCCCAAGGCTGGCGGGGACACCGGTGGGTGCTGCATGGGGACACCCGGAGGGGTCCTGTCCCCACGGCCGGGGGAGCGGTGACATTCCCGCGGGGTTGGCTCGGGGGGCTGGGGATGCTCCGTGCCCCGCTGGAGCCGGACGGGTGGGCGCGGAGGACCACCAGCCAGCCACTGCTGCCCCGTGGGTGAATGTCACCTTGTCCCCAACGCTGGGTCCCCACAGCAGCCATGTGTGGGTCACCCCTGAGCACCCAGAGGGGCTGGGGTTGGAGGGGGACTCCGGCTTCGGCTCCGGCTCCTGGGGGACCTCTCCCAGGAGGAAGGCAGGGTCCCGTGGGTGCTGTCCGGGTGACCCCTGGGACCCCGCTGGGACACGTTCCCCCGGCTCAGAGACACCAAGAGCTGGAGGGCACCGGGCTCGGTGGAGGAGGGGGCGGCACCGGGGGGACCCCCCGAGGGACCCCGGCCCACGGCAGGGCAATGCAGGGGGGCTGCAGCCCCCCGGGAAGGGCCCCTCGCCCCACCACCCTGGCTGGCAAGACCCAGCGGACTCCTTCGAGATGGAGGAGGTGAGGGGCGACGCCACGGTGATGGGCGCTGAGGGGTGGGGGGCTTGGAGCTTGGGGGGGGCACAGCCCAGGGGGTCCCTTCTGCTGCTGGGTGACGCTGGGCGAGCTGGGGTGGGGTGGGAAGGAGCTGGAGTGGGAAATGTCCCCAGAGCATCCTCAGGCTTTTGAGGTCTGAACGATTTGGAGCTTGGAACGGAGCTGGGGGGAGGGGGGGTCACACGTATGCACGAGCACCCTTGCACACACGCGTGCCTTTGCACACGCGTGCGCTGACACGCTCAGCCCGTGCAGCTCCTCACCCAGCCCCACCGCGTCCCACCCGCAGGTGCTGAGCGCCAGCGAGGATGATGATGAAGCCGTCCGGTCGCTCCGTCCCTCCGCCGGGATCCGGAGAAGTGAGTTTCGGGGGTCTCGCACCCTCCCGGGGGGGTGTGGGGCTACCAGCCCAGCGGGTCCTCGGTGCCACCGCGTGTCCCCGTGTCCCCCCCCCCCCCCCCACCTTGTCCCCCTGCTCCAGGCTTCATGCTGCACGCCGGCAGCGGGCAGTCCGACAGCAGCGGCTTCGTGGAGGAGCCGGTGCCCGGCCAGTCGCCCGCTGCCCGGCTCCGTGGCACCGAGCAGACGGCCTGAGGCCACCGCAGAGGGACCTGGGCTTGCCCCGGCATCGGCAAAAACCACGGCTGGGTGCTGGACGGAGCGTCCGGCCGCGTTTCGGACACCGACACCATCCCCAGCCCAGGACTGAGCACCGCGTGTACACGCCTGGGTGCACGTGGGTGCACGTGTGGGTGTTTGGCACCTTTCGACTCAGGACTTTCGCCCCCCAGGGCCATGTGCGTCCCCCCTCCGGCCATCCCGCCGGCTCTGCGGCCGCACCGGGGACGTCCTCCCCGCTGCCTGGCTCTCGGGGACGTCGCTCGCGCTTCGGCCGCGGCCGGTCACAGAATCACAGAATCACAGAATAGTAGGGGTTGGAAGGGACCTCTGTGGGTCACCCAGTCCAACCCCCCTGCCCAAGCAGGGTCACCCAGAGCAGGGGGCACAGCACCGCGGCCAGGCGGGGCTGGAATATCTCCAGAGAAGGAGACTCCACAGCCTCCCTGGGCAGCCTGGGCCGGGGCTCCGTCACCCTCAGAGGGAAGAAGTTCTTCCTTGGGTTCAGCTGGAGCTTCCTCTGCTTCAGTTTGTGCCCGTTGCCCCTTGTCCTGTCGCTGGGCACCGCTGGAAAGAGTCTGGCCCCGGCCTCCTGACCCCCACCCTGCAGATATTTGTAGGCATTTCTAAGGTCCCCTCGCAGCCTTCTCTTCTCCAGGCTGAACCCTGAACGCCCGTGCTGCGGCGCCTGTGACACTAGGACGGGGGTTTGCTGGAAATAAAGTTCCCCGAAGGGACGGCCGGTGGCTGTGTCTGCGCCTGGGAGCTGCCGGGGGGTGGGAGCCGGAGACCCCCAGCACGAGCTCCCCCGGTGCCCCAAAGGGCCCTGAGCTGGGGGGCTCAGCTCCGGGTCTTCCTTGGGGACAGAGGAGCTGCCACCGAGGCTGGGGGGGGGTTCCTGCCCTACGGACCCCATGGACCACCCCATCCCTGCTCGTGGTGGGGCTGGGGACCCCTGGTGCCCCCCCCGGACACGCGTGCGCCAGCTGGGGGGCAAGCCCAGGGGTAGGACTGCAGCAGCGGGTGCTGCTCCGGACTTTTTTGGTCTCTCCATCACCTCCGGCCCCTGCCGAGCCCCCCTTCTGTTTCCGTATCGGGGTGCTTGGCGGCTCCAGGCCCATTCCTCATCTCCCTGCCACCTCATCTGTCCGACTCGCTGTTCTTCCCCCGTGTGGGCACCGAGTGTGGGCACAGCCCCGAAGTGGAGAGTGGTGGGTGCTGGCTGGGCACCCCAACAGCTTCCTGCAGGGCTCACCCCAAAGTGGCCTCAGGCCACAAATTCAGGGTCCAGCTCTGCTCCTGCCTGTCCAGACCTACCCAGGGGATGGGGACAGGTCAGAAGCCACCCCAGGGCAGGGCTCTGTCACCTCAGGGAGGAGCCACCATGGTCCCTCTCCCTCCTGGGCTCTTGTGGTCCCCATCCCGGCTGCCCACCGCAGCGGAGCTCCATGACCCAGTTCCAGAAAGATGAGGAGCTGCTGGAGAGAGTCCAGCAGAGGACTACGAGGATGAGGAGGGGACTGGAGCATCTCTCCTACGAGGAGAGGCTGAGGGAGCTGGGCTT
Organism: Opisthocomus hoazin; assembly: GCF_030867145.1. Taxonomy (NCBI): domain Eukaryota; kingdom Metazoa; phylum Chordata; class Aves; order Opisthocomiformes; family Opisthocomidae; genus Opisthocomus; species Opisthocomus hoazin. The sequence goes on from NC_134445.1 coordinate 2,934,510, forward strand.
GTTCAGCCTGAGAAGAGAAGGTTGAGAGGGGACCTGAGAAATGCCTCTAAGTATCTGCAGGGTTGGGGGTCAGGAGGACGGGGCCAGACTCTTTCCAGTGGTGCCCAGTGACAGGACAAGGGGCAATGGGCACAAACTGGAGCAGAGGAAGCTCCAGCTGAACCCGAGGAAGAACTTCTTCCCTGTGAGGGTGCCGGAGCCCTGGCCCAGGCTGCCCAGGGAGGCTGTGGAGTCTCCTTCTCTGGAGATATTCCAGCCCTGGATGGACAATGTCCTGTGCAGCCTGCTCTGGGTGACCCTGCTTGGGCAGGGGGTTGGGCTGGGTGACCCACAGAGGTCCCTCCAGCCCCCCCATGCTGGGATTCTGTGATTCTGTGAATCCAGGACCCGGCCTGCCAGAGCATCTCCTGGCGCACGTCCCTGCGTCCAGCCCGGAGAGCTTTCCCGAAAGTTTCACCCTAAGCCTTTTTCCTGCATTTTTCAACCTGAAGATCTGAAACCACCCGAGCGAATCCCTCCCGGCCGCGCTGTCAGATCCGCCACGCTCGGCTGCCCCGGCCGGCGGCGCGATGCCGACGCGGGGCTGTCGAGCCGGGCTGTGCCGGCACCGCGTTTCTGGACGCTCCCGTACGCTCCGGACGGGGCTGCTCTGCCGAGCGGTGCCGCGGAGATGATTCATCCAGGTTTTTTTGTGGTTCGTGGCAGCCTCGGCTCTCCCTGCAGAGCCACCGCTCGTCCTCATCTCGGGGTCCCCCCCGCGCTCCGACCCGCGCCCGTGGCCCCGGAGCACCGGCTCCCGTCAGCCCGGCGAAGCCCTTGGACCGGTGTGGGTGCTCCGAGCTCGACCCGCACCCCCAGAAGCGGCGAGAGATGCTCTGCCCCGCTCGTCCCCGAGACGAGTCGGAGCTGGGGCTGGACCGGACCACGAGGACGCTCCCGCAGCTCCCCTGTCCCGCTGCCACCCGGCCAGCGCAGCTCTGAACCCCGCTTCCCGAGCCGAGCCTTCCTCCCTCCGTGTTCCAGAGGCTGCGTGGCTCGGCGTGACGATCCCCACCGTCACCTCCCCTGTGCATCCCCGCTCCGTGCCGGGGGCCGGCACCGGGCTGGCTTCCTGCTCCCCTCCATCGCGCCCAGCCCCCGCGCGTCCCCCCGCTGTCCGTTATCCCTCGAGCGGTGGGAAATGAAGCGCTGGAGCTGAGAACCCGCTCCGTGATGAGCAGGGAAGGGCTGCGGCGGGGGCACGGGCACGCCGGGAGCGTATAGGGCTGGGGAGCAAGCAGGGAGCTATGGGGTGAGCTGGGGGGGGGGGGTCTTGTGGGGCGTGGGAGGGCGTGGGGGGCTTGTGGGGTGAGCAGGAGCGCGCTGGGGTGGTGTGGGGTTGGGGTCATGGAGCTACACGAGCTGTTCGGACTTGGGAATTGTTCGGCACGCGGAGGGTCGGGAGCCATGGGAAGGGGCTGGGGCTGGTTTGGGTGGTCCTGGGGCTGGCAGCGGGGCTGGAGGGGCTGCAGGGGTGATCCGGGCTGACCCTGGCCTTGGGTGGGCACCCGGGCACGGGTGTCTTCCCACACCCGGAAAATCCCGTGCATCCCCGAGCCCTCCCAGCCCCGGCCGCTTGGCTCATCCCTGGGTGGCTCCCGTACCCGAAATCCTGCGGGATGATGAAGCTCTGGGCCCCCCGGGCTCGCTGGCAGCCGGGGGCACTGGTGGCACTGGGGTGGTCCCCATGGCGTGCAGCTGGGGGGGTCACACCATCCAGGTGCCTCTTTCAGGGGGCTGGGTGCAGCTCTCCCTGCTCCCTCCCCACACACGGGGGGTCCCGTGGGGGCCGGGGTGTCAGGTTTGCAGCTCTGACACCCCCAGCTCTGCCAAAAACCTGCCTGTGGCGGGGCTGGGGGGGGGATGCCTGGTTGCCATGGCGATGAGGATGATGCTGGCAGCTCCGTGGGAAGCGGGTGATCTTCCCGGGAACGGGGGAGGGAGACGCTCCGTGTCTTTGCGGAGTCGTGGGATGCTCCGGAGAGACACAGCTCCATCCGGGACAAGCCTGGAGCCATCCGGAGATGCCATCCGTGGGGTGCAGCTTTCCGTTGTACCCCCAAATCCTCGTGCGACCAGGGCACGCTGCCGAACCAGCGCTTACTGGTTTCCAGCTTGCGAGACCAGCGAGAAGAGTCTCGCGGCTTCGCTGCTGCCCGGTGAACGGACAATACCTGGTCGCCCGTGACCAGCTCATCTCAGCTCTTCCCCGGTGCTAAATTCACGACTTTTCCCAATAAACTCCTTCTAGGAATAAACCCAGCACCTGGAGCAGGCAAATGCCTCGTCAAGGCGCGAAGAGCTGCCTCCTCCTCCTCCCCTCGGCTGGCAACTCTTCCTCCAGCTGCCACACACATCTCACCACCGCCTCCCTCCCGGCATTTCTGGGCAGCTTTTTGAGTAAATAAAGCTTTTTTTTTTCCCTCTTTCCGCGCTGTTTCTCAGGGGAAAGGTGCTTGGCGCAAGCGCACGGGAGCTGTCAGGTGGCCACGTCCACCTCCGAGCCGGCCGAGCGACGCGGCGGGGGTGGGGAAATCAATGCAGCGAGAACTGCAGCGGCCACCTCCGCCTTCCCACCGCAGGTGAGAGAAACCTCAGCTCCCAAACCAGATTGCTTTTTTTTCTCCTTTTTTTTGATTTTTATTTTTTCCCAGGAAAAGGAGCCTGGTGGGGACGCCAAGAGCCGGGACGCGGCGGCGCTGCCGCTTCTCCGCAGAGCGGGATGTCCCCGGGGAGATGGCACCCGTTCTTCCCAACAGCTCCTCGTCATCGTCATCGCTCCCCGAGGGGGCTGGTGCGGTGTCAGCGATGGATTTGCTGGGGATGGAGTGGAGCTCAAATGAGCCTCCGGCTGACAGAGCCCTCCTGGGCTGGTGCAATCCGGCGTGAAGGGCTCGCCCGTCTCCGCCCGTCGCACGAAGCGTGGTCCTGAAAGCTCGAGAATTGACCTTAAACAGGGACCCTAGTTGAGGCCTGGAACCAGTGGTGTCCCCCGCGGTCAGTACTGGGCCCAGTCTTGTTCAACTTCTTCATCAATGACCTGGATGAAGAGTTAGAGTGCACCCTCAGCCAGTTTGCTGATGACACCAAACTGGGAGGAGGGCTGGACACCCCGGCAGGCTGTGCTGGATCCAGCGAGACCTGGCCAGGCTGGAGAGCTGGGCAGAGAGGAACCTGATGAGGTTCAACCAGGGCAAGGGCAGGGTCCTGCACCTGGGGAGGAACAACCCCAGGCACCAGTACAGGCTGGGGCTGAGCTGCTGGAGAGCAGCTCTGGGGAGAGGGACTGGGAGTGCTGGGGGACGACAGGGTGACCATGAGCCAGCAGCGTGCCCTGGGTGCCAAGAAGGCCAATGGGATCCTGGGGTGCATCACGAGGAATGTGGGCAGCAGGTCCAGGGGGGTTCTCCTCCCCCTCTGCTCTGCCCTGGGGAGGCCCCATCTGCAGTGCTGGGTCCAGTGCTGGGCTCCCCAGTTCAAGAAAGATGAGGAGCTGCTGGAGAGAGTCCAGCGCAGGGCTGCGAGGATGAGGAGGGGACTGGAGCATCTCTCCTACGAGGAGAGGCTGAGGGAGCTGGGCTTGTTCAGCCTGGAGAAGAGAAGGCTGCGAGGGGACCTGAGAAATGCCTCTAAATCTCTGCAGGGTGGGGGTCAGGAGGACGGGGCCAGACTCTTTCCAGTGGTGCCCAGCGACAGGACAAGGGGCAACGGGCACAAACTGGAGCAGAGGAAGCTCCAGCTGAACCCGAGGAAGAACTTCTTCCCTCTGAGGGTGACGGAGCCCTGGCCCAGGCTGCCCAGGGAGGCTGTGGAGTCTCCTTCTCTGGAGATATTCCAGCCCTGGATGGACAATGTCCTGTGCCCCCTGCTCTGGGTGACCCTGCTTGGGCAGGGGGCTGGGTGGGGGATCCCCAGAGGTCCCTGCCACCCCCTGCCATGCTGGGGTTCTGTGATTCTGTGACCAGTTTTTGGTTGAGCAGGAAGCCCCTGAGAGAGAATGCTCGGCATTCTCTCTCAGGGGCTTCCAGCTCAACCAAACCTGAGTCACAGAATCACAGACCCCAGCATGGCAGGGGGTCTGGAATGGGACCACTGGGAGGGACTGGAGCTGTGGGCCAACCTCCATCCAACAGCTCCGAGGCTTCAGGGCAGCTTTTTTTTCCGGATCGGAAGCATCCGTAGGGAGGAGCAGGGCACGGACGTGGTCCCAGCTCGCAGGGGCTCCGTGGCTCTGCATCCTTCCGAGGAGCAGGCGGGTGGCATCCGGAGAGGCCGCGGTGTCCCAGGACATCGCCCCTCGCCCCGGGTCCCCTCGGGAGCACCTGCAGCCACCTCGTGCTGTTTGAAGCCGGAGCCTGGAGCGGTGCTGAGCCCGGAGCCGACCCAGCTGCCTGGAAGACGTCACCGCGATTATTTCAGTTAACTCAATTTACTGCTGTTACCGTCAGCCGGACCTAACGACCCTTGGAGGACGCATTGCTAATTAATTTTAGCTCATAAACTAATTAATGGATTTACTCATAAATTCTCAGAAAATTCGTGTTCCTGCAAAGCGCAAGCCCTTCTCCCCGGGGAGGCCGGGCATCCTTGGGGACGCGCTGCTCGGACCCTGGCGAACGTCCCCGTCCGTTGCTCCTCCGCCGAAGCCACCCCTGGGCTGGCTCCCGCCGCCCGCAGAGGTGCCCGGGCTCCTTTTCCCAAGGGATTCTTTCCCGGAGCCGGCACAGATCCGTGCAGCCCTTCCCTGGGGATGCCGGCAAATCTCCACGCCTGGGTCGGGGCCAGGCTGGACCAGGTGCCGCGGCAGCCCCTCGCCGGTCCCGGGGGACGGTCCAGGGACGCTCGGGGGTCCGGGAGCCCCGGCTGCGGAGCCGGAGGAGAGCGGGCGGCAGCTGGGCGAGGTGGTTGCCAAACGGGCAGAGACGGCAGCTCCCGGCAAAGCCGTGCCCGCAGCTCAACATCTGGGGCCCGTGGTCGCCGTCCAGGCAGCAGCGTCATCGCCTGTGCCAAGGCATCTTCCTCCTCCTCCTCCTCCTCCTCCTCCTGCAGAGTCTGGCCAGGGGCAGGGGGACCCGAGACAAATCTCCGGCCCCCGGGGGCGTCGGAGCTGGCTCCGGGCAGACCCCAACGGGCTCTGTGCTGGGATGAACCCGGTCCCGAGAGGCCAGGACCACCTTGCCGGTGCCCGCACGGGGTCTTTTTGTCCCCACCCTGATGGCTGAAGGGGTGAAACGTGGCCTGCCCCATATCCTGGCACCCCAGATCTGTCCTGGGACCCCAGAGATGGGCTGTACCCCGTGTCCTGGCACCCCAAATCTGTCTTGGGACCCCATGGCTGGGACCTACCCCACGTCCTGGGGCCCCAAATCTGTCCTGGGACCCCAGGGATGGGATCTACCCCACGTCCTGGCACCCCAAATCTGTCCTGGGACCTCAGGGATGGGATCTACCCCATATCCTGGCACCCCAAATCTGTCCTGGGACCCCGAGGCTGGGCTGTACCCCGTGTCCTGGCACCCCAAATCTGTCTTGGGACCCCATGGCTGGGACCTACCCCACGTCCTGGGACCCTAAATCTGTCCTGGGACCCCAGGGATGGACTGTATCCCGTGTCCTGGCATCCCAAATCTGTCCTGCGACTGCAAGGTTGTGCTCTACCCCATGTTGGCACCCCAAATCTGTCCTGTGACCCCGGGGATGGGCCATATTCCATGTCCTGGCACCCCAAATCTACCCAGCATCCCCAGAGCCGTGCTGTACCCCATCTCCTGGTCCCCCTGACCTGCCCAGCATCCCCAGTGCCGTGCTGTACCCCATCTCCTGGTCCCCCTGACCTGCCCAGCATCCCCAGTGCCGTGCTGTACCCCATCTCCTGGTCCCCCCGATCTGCCCAGCATCCCCAGTGCCATGCTGTACCCCATCTCCTCGTCCCCCCAGTCTGCCCAGCATCCCCAGTGCCGTGCTGTACCCCATCTCCTGGTCCCCCCGATCTGCCCAGCATCCCCAGAGCTGTGCTGTACCCCATCTCCTGGTCCCCCCGATCTGCCCAGCATCCCCAGTGCCGTGCTGTACCCCATCTCCTGGTCCCCCCAGTCTGCCCAGCATCCCCAGTGCCGTGCTGCCTCCGACCCTCCGCGATGGAGGACGCAGAGGTTTGCACCAGCCCTCCCGCTCGAGGACTTCTCCGTGGACGAGGTCTTGCTCCCCAGATGTGCGGGGACGTGGGCCTGGCGAGCACCCCGAGTGGGACGCGGGGCACCCCACGGGGCTCCCGGCTGCTGAGGTTTCTTGCCAGCAGATGTCAGCTCCCGCCCGGGGATGCGTGGCCGCTGCTCGCTCGGCTCCGCTTCTGGCTCTGCACCCTTGCACACGCGTGTGACTGGGCTGCAACCTTCCAGGCAGTGGGGTGGTCCTCAGGGGAAGCGGGGTGACACGGTGGTCCAAGATCTGTGGGTGCCATCACCGCTGCAGCGACCTGGGCTCGTCACCCGGGCCCGTTCGGGGAAGCTCTGCAATGGTCATATAAGAAAATATCTCATAATTGGAATTACAGCGCGCAGAGGAGGGGCCGGGGGGTGGGCTGAGGGTTCTGGGGGGGTTTGGAGCAAGCAGAGGAAGCAAGGGGAAGATGAGGGTCCTGCTCGCAGGCAGCCTGGGAGGGCCAAGGGCTGCCCTGGGCTGGAGACCCTCCTGCAGGGCTGTCCAGGAGCTATGGGGGGGGGGGTTGGACCAGGACCCCCAGACCACGAGCAGCCCCCGACCCGCCAGCAGACGTGGCCCAGCGTCCCCCCCGCCGAATGACGCCCAGCTCGGAGCCTTCGTTGAGGTGCTGCAACGCCGACTGCTCGTCCCACGCACCCGCACCCTGGCTTCAGGGCTGCACCCCTGGTGTGACGGTGCCCTCAGCGTGGGGACCCCCAGGACCCTGCCTGGCCCACGCACGCGTGAGGCAGGGGGAAGGGGACGTGGCGGGTTGGATCCTGCTCCTCAGCAGCCAGGTTCGTGGTGCTGAGCCCACCCGGGACATCCCCACTAGGAGCCCCTCGGTGTGGCCCCGCTCCAGGAGGAAAAGCCCCTCTCAGGGCTGAGCCTTGGGGGGTTTCTGCCCCAGCAGTGCTGGGTAAAAGGGCCTTTGCCCCCCAATTAACCCTTCTCTGGGCAAGGTGCTGGGCATCGCACCCTTGTTCTTCCCAGGGGGCTCCGGCAATGGGGGTCCCACGCGGAGCCGTGGGGACGTCCTGGCTCCCCTAAACGGAGACCGTCCCCAGCGTCCCCCAGCCCCAGGGTGTCCCCAGCCCCGGGGTGTCCCCAGCCCAGCAGCCGTGCTGGGAACGGCTCCCGTGCTGAACTGGGGGTTTGCTCCTGGGGTTGTGGCCCTTCCCTCCCAGCTTGCCGGGGGTGCTTGAGCCCATCTGTGCCTCCTGGTCCCTCTGGGGACTTCGGCATGTCACCCCCTGCCCGACCCCCCCAGCCTCCTGGATGGGGCAGCAGCCCTGGGCTGGGCAGGGGAAACTGAGGCAGGGAGCTGGGTGGGGGGCTCATCCCCGCGCATCTCCAGAGCAGCCTGAAGCATCGGGACACTCTGGGTGCTCCCATCCTCCGTGCCCCACGCCTGGGGGTTTTTGGGGGGCAGGAGGTGGCCGGTGGGCAGGAGGAACTCTGCAGCGAGGGCTGGGGACAGGGCTGAGTGTCCCCAGACCCTGACACGTCCCTTCTCCAGCCCCAGCAGCCATCGGGGGGGTGAAACCCCCTCTGCAGCCGACTGGACCCCACGGCTGGGCCACCGGGCTTGGGAGACCCCCGAAACCGAGCTGCTGGGGAACCCCAGGGACAGGGCCCCTTTGTCACATCCCCCCCCACCCCCGTGACATCCCCCCACCCCCCCCGCCACCTCTCCCCGGTGCCACCATCGCTCAAATTGACAAACACGGGTCAGCGAGCGCTGGCCGCGACCCCCCCCGGCCCCCCGCCGCCCCGCCGGGCCCCCCAGCCCCTGATTTCTCTTTAATTGCATTCCCCAGTGTCATGCAAATCAGCTGGCCCGGGCGCAGCTGCCGGGATTAAATGAGACCCCGTTAATACGCGGTAATTGCGTTTCCGCGCAGCCCCAGGAATGCCAGCCCGGGCGCGGGGCGGTGGGCGGCCGGCAATCGGCGTTCACAATATTTGCTGTGGCCGTTACCCCCCCTTCCAGGCTGCGGCCCCTCCGAGGCCAGGGGCTGGCAAGGGGGTCGGGGGACAGGGGTACTCGTGGGACATGGGGACAGGGGTGGGATGAGCTTCCTCCCCTTCTCATCATCCCCAGATTTTGCTCCTGTATGCACAGGTTTGTGCCCTGCCTGGAGCATCTGGGCGGTGGGTTCATCCCTTCTCCAGGTGGAACGTCTTTGAGGTGGAGCACCATCGAGGTGGAGCATCCTAGGGTGAAGCAGCAAGGTGGAGCATCCCAGGGTGGAGCATCCCAGGGTGGAGCATCATCAAGGTGGAGCATCCCAGGGTGGAGCACCAGGGTGGAGCATCCCAGGGTGGAGCATCCCAGGGTGGAGCATCATCAAGGTGGAGAATCCCAGGGTGGAGCATCATCGAGGTGGAGCATCATGGAGTTGGTACACCCCAGGGTGGAGAATCATTGAGGCGGAGCACCATCAAGGTGGAGCATCCCAAGGTGGAGCATCATCGAGGTGGAGCATCCCTGTGTGGAGCATCCCTGTGTGGAGCATCATCGAGGTGGAGCATCATGGAGTTGGTACACCCCAGGGTGGAGCATCATTGAGGCGGAGCACCATCAAGGTGGAGCATCCCAAGGTGGAGCATCATCGAGGTGGAGCATCCCTGTGTGGAGCATCCCTGTGTGGAGCATCATTGAGGTGGAGCATCATGGAGTTGGTACACCCCAGGGTGGACCATCATTGAGGCGGAGCACCATCAAGGTGGAGCATCCCAAGGTGGAGCATCCCAGTGTGGAGCACCAGGGTGGAGCATCCCAGGGTGGAGCATCATCGAGGTGGAGCAACATCAAGGTGGAGCACCCCAAACCTAGCTCCTTTCGGCAAGACTTGCAGCCATCAGGAGGACCTTCTCCAGGTCCTCTCAAGTCCCCCACATCGCCCCAGCCCTGCTGAGATCGTGGTTTGCCCCCGTGGTTGCAGCCCTGGGGTGCAGAACATCTGCGAAGGATGGTGCTTTCAAGGGAGATTTCCTTGCAGAGCGCAAGGGAAGGGCCACAGGGTGAGGGACATCTTGTGTGTGACCAGCAGACGGGGGTAACGTGGACAAGCTCAGGACCTGCCACCTCTCCTCCAGACGTCACGGGGACAGTGCAGTCTGGTCCTCGTGGGCCCCGCAGCAGAGAGGGAAACTGAGGCTCGGGATGAGCTGGCACAAGGGGGATGGTGGCAGGGTGATGGGGACGTGTCCCTGAGCTGAGATGGCTGCGGGGTAATGAGATGGTGGCCGGAGCCACCAGTGCCTGGGGAATGGAGAGCTGGGGAGGGCTGTGGGGTGGTGGGAAGGTGATGGTGGGGACGGGATGAGATGGGGGGGACCTGCAGGAGATGGGAGACCTGGGGGGGTGACCCCTGAGAGAGGGGAGGGTTAAATGGGGGGTGGAGGACACCAGGGAGGGATGGAAAGGGGATGAGAAGGCCACGCAGGGGACATGCGAGGAGGGGGGACACAAGGAAAGGACACGTGGCGGTGGGGGGGTCTCGGGGAGGGCGGGAGGCTCCGGGGGTGGGCACAGCTCGGCGTTCGGGGGTCACCAGCGCAGCACTGGTTTGCCGGTAGACGACAACGCCGGGCTGCGCTCCCCTCCCAGCCACCTCCGAGACCCCCAGCACCCAGCCGGGATGGGACGGGTGGGGGGGGGCTGCACCTCCACCTCAGCCACAGCCCCCCACCGAGACCCCCATCCCCCATCTCCGGTGACGCAGGCGGGAGCGGGAAGGTTGAGTATCTCGGGTCCCGGGGGGGGGGTCCCAGAGCGGCCCCCCCCCCCCCCCCAAGCTGCCAAGCCCCCCGCAGAGTGGGATCAGCGAGCGGCACGCGGCCGGGCGCCGAGGCTCCCGGGGGTCAACGCCGGCCCCGTTGAGGGGGGGAAGGTTTGGGGGGGTGTGTGTCCCCCCCCCCCCCCCCCCCCGGGAGCCCACCGGTCCCTTTGTGCGGGCGCAGGGACCTGTTGGAACCATCTGTCGGGGAGGGGACGAAGGCGTCGCCGAGGCGGGCGGGGTGGCCACGGGCAGATTTATCGGGCGCAATCTGTTCCCGCCTGCGCTGCCCGGCGCTGGCGAGCGAGCCATCAATCCGCTAATGAATTAATTAGGATTCCCTCTAATCCCAGGCCGCCAGCGCTCCAAAGGGGTCCCCGCGGGCTGGCGCGTGCGGGGGGGGCTCCCAAGCGGCGATGGGTCCGGAGTCGTAGGGGGAAGAGGGGGGAATTTTTGGGGTGCCACCGCCATCCCCCGTGTCCAGCCTCGCCGCGGCGGAGGGTCCCAGTGCAGCCCCTTCCCCTGACGCGACCCGTAACTCCCCTCCCTTAATTAATTGTAGGGGGGGGTCTTGTTCCATCACCCCCTCTTGCCGGTCGGGGGCTGCGGAGCCTGCGGCCCCTTCCCTTGTCTGAGCGGCGGAGAGCTCGGCTGGGCCCCTTCTGGCCCTAAGAGCCATTAATTACTCCCCCTCATTACAGCCGGGAGGGAGCCGCGGCCCCCGCGCCCACCCCCAGCACCTGGGTCGGAGCCAGCGTCGCCCCAGGGCTGGGCCCCCCCCGGCCCTCCCCAGCGCCGGCCAAGGGGGGTGGTTGGGGATGACGCCCAAGTGTGAGACCCCGGCAGCGGCCGTGTCACTGTCACATTGCGCATGGCCGTGCCCTGTCCCATGGGGACCCCCCCTGGGGGACTCCCCCCGTGGAGGGAGCTGCGTGGCAGGGTCTGTCCCGGTGCTGGGTGAGCTGGGGTGCCCGTCCAGGGGTGTCCATCCAGGGGTGTCCATCCAGGGGTGCCCATCCAGAGGTGCCAGTTCAGGGGCGCCCATCGAGGAGTGTCCATCCAGTGGTGCTCATCTAGGGATGCCCATCTTAAAGTGTTCATCCCAGGGTGCCAATCCAGAGGTGCCCATCTAGGGGGGCCCATCCAGGGGTGCCCATCTAGGGATGCCCATCCTCAGGTGTTAGTCCCAGGGTGGTCATCCAACGTTGCTGAATCAGGGGTGCTCATCTAGGGATGCCCATCTGGGGGTGCCCATCCTGGGATGCTCATCCAAGGGTGCTGGTCCAGTGATACTGATCTAGAGATGCTTACCCAAGGGTGCCCACCCAGAGATGCCCATCTAGGGGTGCTCAGGGATGCCCATCCTAAGGTGTTCACCCTAGGGTGCTCATCCAAGGGTGCTGGTCCAGGGATGCTCACCCAAGGATACTCACCCAGGGGTGCTCACCCAGGGGTGCCCATCCACCTGCCCATCTAGGGATGCCCATCCCAGGGTGTTCATCCAATGTTGCTGATTGAGGGGCGTTCATCTAGGGATGCCCATCTGGGGGTGCCCATCCCAGGATGCTCATCCAAGGGTGCTGGTCCAGTGATACTGATCTAGAGATGCTTACCCAAGGGTGCCCACCCAGAGGTGCCCATCTAGGGGTGCTCAGAGGTGCCCATCCTAAGGTGTTCATCCCAGGGTGCTCATCCAAGGGTGCTGGTCCAGGGATGCTCAACCAAGGGTGCCCATCCAAGGTTGCTCATCCAGGGGTGCCCACCCAGGGGTGCCCATCCGGAGGTGCTCATTCAAGGGTGCTCATCTAGGAATGCCCATCCTCAGGTGCTCATCCCAGGGTGCTCTTCCAAGGGTGCTGCTCCAGGAGTACTGATTGAGGGATGCTCACCCAAGGGTGCCCATGCAGGGGTGCCCATGCAGGGGTGCCCATCTAGAGGTGCCCATCTAAGGGTCCTCCTTCAAGGGTGCCCATCTAGGGATGCCCATCCTAAGGTGTTTGTCCCAGGATGCTCATCCAAGGGTGCTGATAGAGGGATGCTTACCCAAGGGTGCCCACCCAGGGGTGCCCACCTAGAGGTGCTCATCTAAGGGTGCCCATCTAGGGATGCCCATCCTAAGGTGTTTGTCCCAGGGTGCTCATCCAAGGGTGCTGGTCTAGGGATGCTTACCCAAGGGTGCCCACCCAGGGGACCCTGGCAAGCGTACCCCACTCGAGGGTGCTCGTCTAGCAGCACCCATCCAGGGATGCTCAGCGACCGGGGGGTGCCCTCCCGGGATCACCCACCCAGGGATGCTCGGGGTTGCCGTCGGGGGTCCCGGTGGGGTGGCGGGAGGAGCCGGACCCGGCCACCCCCCCCCGTGGGAGGAGCCACGCGGGATCCGCGCCCGGGGAAGGAGCCGCCGGCAGCGCCGAGCTCTCAAAACCGCCCGACAGCGGAGCTGCCCGCTCCCGGTGCCGCTCCCGGTGCCCCCCCTGGAGCCCCCCCCCGGAGCTGCCCGCGCCCCCGGGGCTGAAGCCACCATGCACCCGGCCAAGTGACAGCAGGGGACTCGCTCCGGTGCCCAGGTAAGGGCGGACCGGGACCCCCGGGGGTGCGGAGGACCCCAAGGGACGTGTCGACCCCTCCGACGGGGCTCCCAGCCCGCTCGCTGCCCCCGGTTGCCCCGGGGGGGCTCTGCCCCGACGGCGGAGCAGCGGGGGACCCCGTCCCGGGGTCGAGGGGGACTCTGCGCCCTGGGGTGCAGGGCGAAGGGTGGGATGGAGCCGGCAGCACCGAGCTCCAGCCGTGTGTCCCCCCCCTCCCGCAGCCGTCGGGGATGGAGCCGGGCGGGGACCCCCGCGCTGGGGGGGGGTCTGCCCTACCTCGGAGCCGGGCACCGGCTGGCAGCGGGGCCGGCCACGTCGGGACCGGCCTTTCCGTGGGGATGGAGGTGATGAAGATGATGGGGGAGATGAAGGAGCTGCCCCAGCCCCCGGCTTTTGTTTCTCCGCTCCCGGAGGGCGCAGCCCGGGGAGGGGAGCCCGCTCGAGGTGCCCGGTGATCTGCAAGCGCAGCCCCTTCCCCAGCGAGCCCTGCCCGGGGCCAGGACCCCAGCAGGGAGGAAACCAGCATCCCCCCTGCCCCCCCCCCCCCACATTTTCCAGGTCTGTGTGGGTGCCACAGGGCTGCCCGCCAGCAGATTCCCCCCCTTAAATGTCAGCACATCCCCTCTCCCCTGCCCCAGTTGGCTGAAGGTGGGACTGGGACCGGGACTGGGACCATGACCGGGACTGGGAGCTCTGGGCAGCTGCGGGGTCAGGATTCGGCCGACACCGGTGTCCCCGTAGCTGCCCCGCTGGCTGCGCTGGGGCTGATGGAGCAGCTGTAGGGCTTTTAATCCGCCCTGCAGCCAGAGCCCACCGGGTCCACGTCCAGCTGGGCCACGTCCTGCTGCGTTCCCAGGCAGGGCACGGTGCAGAGATCTCAAGTAAATCCTGATTTTTGTGGTCTGCTTGGGGGTGTCTTGTCCCTCCCGCCCCTCCCCGTGATGAATTCCCAGCCCCAGCTGCCCGTTTTGACCCCGGCTCTCGTGCCAGCACCTTTCCTGCGTCCTCCTCGCCAGCCCTCTGCGTTTCTGTGGCTTTGGGTGGCCCTGTCCCGGGGTCAGGGTCTTTGTCCTGCTCTCTCCTCCTCGGGGAACCAAGTTCATTGGAAGGAAACAAGTGGATGGTGGAAACCAAGCTCCTGGTCCTCCAGGAAAGGAGAAGGAACTGACCCCACTTGTTTTGGGATGGGAGCTTGGTGCCTGCTGACACAAAGCGAGAGCATCTCCCCCTCCTACCATCCCTACTTGAAAATGAAGTTTTCCGGCTACAGCAGGCTTTTTTCTCGCAATGGGTTTCTTTGTGGTGCTTTCAGATGATGTGGGATGGAGACGTTTGAAAATGAAAAGTATCCAAAATAAGGGGCTGGACAAGGTTCCCATTTCACAGGGGGTTCCCACCATCTCCTTACTTGGGAAACTGGGAAACTGCTAAAGCGACTTCATCAGGCAATTTTGTCTACTTTCCCCTCCTTTTTAAAAAAATCAATACTCTGGAGAAAAAGAGCAAAACCCCCCAAAATTCAAACTGGATTTCCAAAGAGACAGCCTTCCGAAACATTTCCATGGGAATACTGCACCGCGAAGTGCCGGGAAGGGGGGAAGACGCTGGGCTCCCCTCTTGAACCGAGCCCCGGACCTGGCGATTTTCTTGTGGGATGGATTCTGGGTGCACAGGACCAGCAAGGGACTGGAGCTGGCGGGCAGGGACGCTGCGTCTGGGACAGGTCCCCAAGGGTGGAGTGAAAGTAACCCCCAGACTGCAGCCTGGAGGGGGTTTGGAGCAGATCCGCAGCCGTTTCTGGGCTTCTCTCACCGCGCAAAGCGGGTGCAGCCCTGTGACCCCAGCAGGATGCTGGCAGAAGGTATCTGGACCAGCTCCACCCTGGCTCGGCCAGACCCATCCGTTCATCCCAAAGACGGTCCTTCACCCGCTGGATTTCCCAGCATCTGACAGACCCCCATCGCTCTGCCGAAGAGTTAATTGGGGCCACATTGTCCTCTGGGCATACGATGGCTGCGCGCAGCAATTAACACCCTAATCCTGCCCGCAAGCCCCATCACGCATATTAAAAGTGGGATTTTCCACCTGGGGTGGACAGGGGCCGCGGAGCCGGGGCTTGGGCAGCACACTTTCAGCAAAGCTGCTTAGATGCTAAGCTTTATTAAATGAGTCAGGCATGATGACAGGATCTGGGGGGCTGATTAACGTGAAACCCAGGCTGGTTTGTGGGGCGTGACTGCGCTCGTTAGGAAACGAGGGTTCAAGCCAACGTGCTCAGGTTAGCAGAGCCCAGGCAGGAACATCTCCAGAGGCAGCTGGGCAGAGGACCTTTGCTTTCGAGCTCCCTTTTGCAACCTGCAACGTGACAATCAGGGTTGAAGCCGTGAGGGGAGGCCTTGTGAGCGGGAATAACCCAAAAATGGAATTGCTGGAAGCCCTGAGCCTTGGAAATGAGCTGCTGGGCCCCAGGGAGAGGCTTCAGTGGCTCCCCCAAAAATTCACCAGAGATCGTTGTAGGTAGACAGATGCTGGATAAATGGATTCTGTAGGTACCACTGGTGGACAGAAAGCAGCTGATGGCTCTGGAAGATGATTCTGAGCTCAGTTCCTAATGCCCTCAACACGTTGAGGGACTCTCCTGCTGGAATTCGTTAACTCCTCCTTGTCCCTTTGTTGCAGAGATCAGAGATGACCAAGACGTCTGCCAAGCCCAAAGAGATGGCGGAGCTCGTGAGCACCCATGCCTGGATGGACGAAACGCTGAGCTCCAAAGACGAGCTGAAGGAAGAGGAGGGCAGGCAAGGTCCTTTTGGGCTGATGCCTGGCTTGAATGAAGAGCACGACAGCATTGAGGAAGAAGAGGAGGAAGAGAATGATGGGGAAAAGCCGAAGAGAAGAGGGCCAAAGAAGAAGAAAATGACCAAGGCGAGGCTGGAGCGGTTCAGGGCCCGGCGGGTGAAGGCCAACGCCCGGGAGCGCACGCGGATGCATGGTCTGAATGATGCTCTTGACAACCTGAGGAGGGTGATGCCCTGCTACTCCAAGACTCAGAAACTGTCCAAGATCGAGACACTGAGGCTTGCAAGGAACTACATCTGGGCTCTGTCTGAGGTGCTCGAGACGGGGCAGACTCCTGAAGGAAAGAGCTTTGTGGAGATGCTCTGCAAGGGCTTGTCCCAGCCCACCAGCAACCTGGTGGCTGGCTGTCTGCAGCTGGGACCGCAGACCTTGTTCCTGGAGAAGCATGAAGAAAAGTCCCCGGTGTGTGAATCGGCCATATCCAGCCACCCCTTCAGCTACCAGTCCCCGGGGCTCCCAAGCCCACCCTACGGGACCATGGAAACACATCTGCTCCATTTAAAGCCTCCGACCTTCAAGAGCTTGGTGGATGCTTCTTTTGGAAACCATCCCTCTGACTGCACCACTCCCCCCTACGAGGGTCCCCTGACGCCGCCCTTGAGCATCAGCGGGAACTTCTCCTTGAAGCAAGACGGATCTCCAGACCTGGATAAATCCTACACCTTCATGGCCCACTATCCTTCAGTCAGCCTGGCTGGAGCACATGGACATGCCTCTCACTTCCAAAACACAGTGCCCCGCTACGAGATCCCCATAGACATGAGCTATGAGTCCTACCCCCACCACGTGGCCGGGCCTCAGCTCAACGCCATCTTCAATGAATAGCAAAGCAGAGTTAGACCCAAATTCTTGACGCAGAGAGAAGTTCAGCCGCGTCGTGGAGCTGTTTCTAGAAAGGACACAACTGGAGCGAGGATATCGCCGCTGCGGGGTGTGAGACTTCTGAGCATCTCTGCAGGGCAGCACTGTGGAAGGTTCAGCTGGCCTTCTCGTCCCCTCCCAACAGGTCTGCACTGGTGCCACCTTGTTGAGTTCTGAGCTGTCGCCAGGAGCCACGTGAACCCTTCCTGACAGCCGAACTCTGATCAGCCACTGCTGGAAGCTGAGCTGTTGCCTCCGGCTCCCTCTCCCCCAGAGATGCTCATGAAGGTGGCTTCACCTTGCAGGACTTCCTGCCTGAACGCACTCCAGCACTTGGGATCGTCCATTGCCAAGATGTTACGGCTCCTTTTCCTCTGTCCCTGGGGTGGAGGGACACGGGCACACCTCTGTCTCGCGTCAGGTGGAGACAAGCCCCTCTTGCCTCTTGGGATGACTGGTTCCTCTTCCACACCCTCCAATGGGATCAAGGTTTTCCCAGTTCAGCCATAGCCAGGTGGGCTGGCAGAGATGGGAATGATCTTGACGACTTGCAGAAGACCAACAAGGTTTCTCCTCCCTGAAGCTTCCCACTCAGTGGAGAACCTTCTCTTTGCTACCACTGTATCATCCAGGGATGGCATGCTCCAGCAAGGCTCAGAGCTTCTCTGTGGTGGTCCCTCCAGTGCCTCCTGCACTGAACCTTGCTGCCCGTCCTCTCCTGAGCCTCAGGCCTCGCCTGCAACCTACATCCAGCATGAGAAGCAGCACGTGGATCCTGAAACCTCCTTCAGGGACTGTTGATCTTTCAGAGCACAAACACCCTGGCTGGAAGAGTTGAACCTTTGCTCCTGACCAGGGCCGCGTCTTCTTACGGTTCGTAGCGTTCTTTATCTTGATCTGTGCCCTGAACACGCCCTGCCAAAAGAAGTGTGTCTTAATTTCCCGGTTTATTTATTACTTACTCTGTGTGTGGGGTCTAATTTATTTCCTTCCATTTTACGCGCAGTGTGGAACATGCTGAACAACCTCCTCGTTTTCCAGTCGACTTCCAAGCGCTTAGTTGGAGATAGCTTTGTGGAGACGTGTAGTTTTTGCAGTGCTGTTGCTCCAGGATTATTTATTAGCCATTATTTATTTAATTTATTTTATTTCCTGCCCTCACGGTCTCTTTTCTGGTGATGAGACCAAGTATTTAACCACGGGGTTACATATTTAATGTTGAACTGCATATTTAACATGGCCATTTCTTGGCTTTCGGAGGCTGATTGTGCCCGGCAGCTCCCAGCTTGTCCCTTGTATTTCTAGATGAGCAATAACTTTTGAAGGCTATGCAACTATTTTTGTTTCTCAAGAAAATCCAGGCAATTATTTTTGATGTCCCACTGGCCTCGCGAGCCTGGCTGGCCAAACCTCCCTGTTCTGCAGAGGTGTTTTGTACAGAGTTGGGAATTTGGAGTTGACCTGAGCTCCGGGTGCTGGGGCTTCTTCCCTTTTGTACTGAGAGCAAATGTTTATCCTTTTGTAAAGAAAGCAGAATTGGGTTTTTAGCTCAAATAAAGTTGTGGTCTTGTTTCAAGCAGCATTGCCCCAGCGCTCTCATCTCCGTTTCCGTGCTCTTCAACACGGTGGTGGTGGTGAGGGGCTGCCTGGGGGCAACCAGAGGACCCGAACCCCCCCCGTGCTGGGGTCCAGCTGGGATCCTTGACCTTGGGGCTGGGCTCCACGCGCTGCCGCTGGTGGCTGGTGCTGGCCATGGGACCAGCACCAGCCACGGGCCTCCCTGGGAAGGTCATCTCCATGGGCAGGGCGGTGGTGGTGGGCTCGGCTGCGGGGCTTGGGTGGCTGCGTTCAACACAGAGCTGCTGCTGGCTCTGCCCCGGGGCTCAGCCCGCCTGGCCCCGGCGTTCACGCCTCGAGCACACGCTCGCACACACATAGACACGTGTGCAAACACACCCGTGGTCAGCCACACGTGCTGCCCCCCCCACACATGTGCACCTACACGGATGCGCCTGGATCCCCACGGACACGTGTGGGCCACCCTTTGCACGCGTGCACGCTGACACGCCACGCACATACGTGCTGAGGCACCGTCCTGCGTGCACGTACTCTTGCGAGGAACGCATCGACGTGGGGACGCATCCTGCCCGCTCCGTGCAGGGACCGCGGGCGTCCCGACTCCACCCCGTCCAAGCCGTCGCCCCTGCCGAGGGCGAGGGTGTGCGTGACCCGGCCCTCAAGGCACCCATCAGCCCTCATTCCTCATCTGTGCTAAAAACCCAAAAGGGCTTCTGCGCCTGCTCCCCGTGGCCCCTCGCGTGGGGACCCCCAGCTCCACGTGTCCTCGCACACCTCAGTGCCTCCCGGTCCCCCAGCCCCGCGCGCCGGCTGCTGCCGGGAGCCCGGTGGGAGCTGCCGAAGCGCCTCGTCCCCGCAAGCTGTGCCCGGCACACGGCTGCCGCTGCCCCACGCGGGGCGAGGGCGGGGGGCTCTCTGGGGGGACCCGCAGCTGCAGCCGTGCTGCAAAGGGCCCCGAGCGGGGCCAGGGCTGAGGCGCAGGGCAGGCGTGAGGTGGGCAGGGGGCTGGCGAGGAGACGAGACGTCGTGTGTCCCCCAAACAAGTGGGGAGCGGCTGCTTCGGGGAGAGAGATGGGCTGGGGACGCACCTACCTGGGGATGCACCCACCCACAGATGCACCAACCCAGGGATGCACCCAACTAGGGATGCACCTACCTGGGGATTCAGCTACCTGGGGATGCACCCACGCAGGGATGCACCCACGCAGGGATGCACCCACCCAGGGATTCAACTACCTGGGGATGCACCCACCCAGGGATGCACCCACCTGGGGATGCACCTACCCTGGGCTGTACCCACCCAGGTATGCATCTGCTTGGCGATGCACCCACCCAGGGATGCACCCACCCGGGGATGCATCTACTCAGGGATGCACCTACCTGGGGATGCACCGACCCAGGTATGTACCCACCCGGGGATGCACCCACCCAGGGATTCAACTACCTGGGGATGCACCCACCCAGGGATGCACCCACCTGGGGATGCACCTACCCTGGGCTGTACCCACCCAGGTATGCATCTGCTTGGCGATGCACCCACCCAGGGATGCACCCACCCGGGGATGCATCTACTCAGGGATGCACCTACCTGGGGATGCACCGACCCAGGTATGTACCCACCCGGGGATGCACCCACCCAGGGATGCACCTACCTGGGGATGCACCACACACAGATGCACCGACCCAGGGATGCACCTACCTGGGGATGCACCGACCCGGGGACATACCCACCCGGGGATGTACCCACCCAGGGATGCACCCACCCAGGGATGCACCCACCCAGGGGTGTATCTACCTGGGGATGCACCGACCCGGGGATGTACCCAGCCGGGGATGCACCCACCCAGGGATGCACCTGTGTAGGGATGCACCTACCTGGGGATGCACCCACCCAGGGATGCACCAACCCAGGAATGCACCCAGCTAGGGATGCACCCACCCAGGGATTCAACTACCTGGGGATGTACCCACCCAGGGATGCACCCACCCAGGGATGCACCCACGTAGGGATGCACCTACCTGGGGATGCACCCGCCCACAGATGCACCCAACCAGGGATGCGCCTACCCAGGGATGCAAATACCTGGGGATGCACCCACCCAGGGATGTACCCACCCAGGGATGCACCCACCCAGGGATGCACCCACCCAGGGATGCATCTACTCAGGGATGCACCTATCTGGGGGTGCACCTACCCAGGGATACACCTACTCAGGGATGCAAATACCTGGGGATGCACCGACCCGGGGATGTACCCACCCACAGATGCACCCACCCAGGGATGCACCCACGCAGGGATGCATCTACCTGGGGATGCACCGACCCGGGGATGTACCCACCCAGGGATGCACCCACCTGGGGATGGGTCTCGCCCTGCCCCGGTCTGTGCCGTGGGCTGGGGGTTATTGCAGCCCGTGGAAGTGGGGAAAGCCTTCCCATCACGTCTGCACAACACAAATATCCACAAGCACATTCGAAACCCTGCGACGCTTGCACACGTACGCGCGCAGGGCCAGGCGCGTGCACAGACGCGGGGGCACAGCCTCTGCGCGGGCACACAGACACTCGCAGCCCTCCTGCGCCGCTCGGTGCCGGATGCCTACGGCCGCACACGCGTGTGCAAGCGTGCACACAACCCCCCCCCCACACGCCTCCCGTAACACGCCGGACAAGCACGCACACGCGTGTGCACACCCAGGAACACACGCCTGCCGGCAGCGTGACCCCCGCAGCGATGCTCTGGGAGCCGTGGGATCAGGACAGCGGCCGGCTGCCCCGCTGGTGCCCGGGGTCCAGCTGTGCCCCCGGCCCCCCCCAGCCCCTTGGCTCGCTGGCCGGTGGCCAAGCCCCGCTCGGTGCCAGGTCCCCCGGGCGCGTGTGTGCCCGACAGCAGGGGAATCGCCCCTTCCAGCAGCCCCAGCCCGTGCCAAGAGGGCAGGGAGCTGTGCCAACGCGGGGCAAACGCTGCCCTGCTCCCGCGTGTGTGCGCAGCTGGGCCCCGGCACACGCGCGGGGGGGCGAGGGAAATGCCCCTCTGGGGGTCTGTGTGTGCAGGGTGAGGCGTCCTCGAGGAGCTCGGGGGTCCGCGGGTCTGCTGGCCGGCACTCGGGTTTGTTGAAATCCCCCCCCGGGTCTCTGCAGGACGCGGGGTGGAGGAGCTGAGAACTGACGCGCTCGCTGCATGGCACGTTCCCCAGGCTGTGGGCACCGATGGGGCAGCTCGCTCTTCCCCCATGGGTGACCCAGGTGGGGGTCCCTCTCCATCCCACGCCTTGGTGGGTCCCCATGACCCCCCACCACCCACCTCTCCGTGCCTGGGAGGGGTCCCACAGCCCGGGGGCACGGGGCAGGCAGGGTCTGGGTGCTGGGAAGGGCTCGTGGGGAGGCAACACTGCTTCCCACCAGCCCTAAGCAGGACCCACAGAACCACTGGGGACGAGCGGGTGCTGAGCCCTGCCAGTCGAGTCCATCAGCTGCAGCAAGGTAGCCTTAGTGACTAATTAGCACCTAGAACAAACGAGTCCTTGTTAAAAACTCTCCCCTTCGCCTGTGAAGACACAGCTGAGATTGGAGGATCCTCTTTCTCCTGGAAGCAGGACCAGGGAGGCTGGCACAGGTATTGGGAACCTCCTATGGTCCATCCTCTCCAACACCTCCAGTTGCTGGGTAAGCATTGGTTTGGGACACCGTGCAGAGACTGCTCCAGACACCTCTTGAGCTTCTAGACTCATAGAATGGTTTGGGTTGGAAGGGACCTTAAAGCTCATCAGGTTCCAACCCCCCTGCCAGGAGCAGGGACATCTTCCACCAGCCCAGGGTGCTCAGAGCTCCATCCAACCTGGCCTTGAACCCTGCCAGGGAGGGGGCAACCACAGCTTCTCTGGGCAACATGGGCCAGGGCCTCACCACCTCCATGGGGAAGAATTTCTTCCTAATCTCTAATCTCAATCTGCCCTCTTTTAGTTTAGAGCCGTTCCCCCTTGTCCTGTCACTACACGCCCTTGTGAAAAGCCCCTCTCCACCCTTCCTGTAGCCCCTCCAGGCACTGGCAGCTGCTCTAAGGTCACCCCGGAGCCTTCTCTTCTCCAGGCTGAACAGCCCCAGGTCCCTCAGCCTGTCCTCGGAGGAGAGGTGCTCCAGCCCTCAGAACATCTTCTGGCCCTCTTCTGGACCTGCTCCATCCATGTCCTTCTTATGTTGAGGGCTCCAGAGCTGGATGTAGGACTCCAGGTGGGGTCTCACGAGAGTGGAGTAAGGGGCAGAATCCCCTCCCTCACCCTGCTCTACAGCTTTGCTTTAACTCTCCCAGGGTCTTCATCCAGGCCCATGTGGATGTTGCCTCAGATGGCAGAGCAGCTCTTCCAGCCCCTCTCTGGCATCCCAGCAGCCAGCCCCATCCTCGGGGGAGCTGGCTGAAAACCAGGACTTTTTTAGGGATACTGGAAGGAAAAAGCCAGCCGTGGAGCATGCAAGGTGAAGGATGGCCATCAGAGCTAAAAAAGCCAGCTAGGAACAATCTCCTAGGCTGTTCTTCCCTGGGCAGGTGGGGCAGAGCCCAAGGCAGGGGTGCTGTGCCCCCCACCCCATACTGGGCATTCTCACGGCAGCGGTCGGGCTGTGCAGCACCAGCCGGGCTCACGGCTCGGTCAGCGGTTGTGGTGTCCATGGAAAAGCCACAGCTGGGAGCAGCTCTTCACTCCGAGGGTCCTGGGTCCACATCGCCCTGGTTTCCACAGCGGGGTGGGAGTGCCCAGAGCTGTATAATTGCTAAGTCTTTTTAAACCCCAGATTTAAAAGCTGTAATTCTGATATTGTTTGTAATCTGATAACGCCGTGAGCCACTGAGCTCCTAATGTGCCCAGCTTGGGAAACCACAAGGATTTTCCCACTAAGCCGAAATATCAGGCTGTTGGTTCTTGAGTTAATCATCTTTTCCCTCTTGGGGCCATCAGATTTTGGCAACCAACTTTCTTGCCGATTAATGTGGGATGGCGGGAGAGGAGCGGCGTGACGCACGGTCCCCAGAGGATCGACGTGGTGACACCGTGCTTGATCCTGGGGAAACTGGGATGTGCCAGGACGCAGCTTGTCTGCACCCACCAGGCATCGAGGCTTAAACTGGGCTTGGGCAAAGCTGCGACCCTCAGGCTCCCGCCGCGTGTTGCAAACCAACGCATCCTTTGCACGTTTTCGTCCTTCAGGACCCGTCTCTTCTTTCCATGTGTCCGAGCTGTTGCTCCTGGACATGGCTGTGCAGCTGGGGAACCCCTGTGCACGGAATGTCCACATCCCTGCAGCATCCAGCATCCTCCAGTCCATCCGCCCAGCGTCCCACCACGCCCCGGAGCGGGGTGTGCGTGGCTCCGGCCACCCAGGTCCTTGGAGCATGGGGCCAGGCAACGTCACAGCAGAGGAGATGGATCCCCTTGGATGCGCTGTGGGGATGGATGCTGGCGAGAAGAGCCTGGCCAGCCTGAGCTGCAGTGCCCCAGCCAGCACATCCCAGGCTGGGAAGCCCTGGGAGCTTCCAAAGGCTGCACCTCGTCCATCTGACTGGGGACCCGTGGCTGTCCCACCACCCTGCTGCATCTCCTGCACCCTGCCTGGGCCAGGGGACCCAGGGGAGGGCAAGTTCCCCTTCCCACACCCCTCCCGGCCCGGTGGAGCTGGGACCGGGCTCCCCATCCCGCCGGCCCCTCCGGAGCCTCCCACCAGTACGGGTAATTCGCACAAATCCCGGCGCCGGCCCCGTCGAGCCCCTAAGCTCTTTGCAGCTCAGCCGTGGGTCAATCTGTTTGCAAAGCTGCACAGAGCGTTTACGCAGCGGGCACCGGGCCGGGGGATTAGGGGAAACACTCCCCCGGCATCTGCTCGGTCCAGCCACGGCCAGCGCCGGAGCTTCCCTCGCCTCCGGGGCCATCCCGGCTCTCCCAGCCTTCCCCATCCCCACCCTGCCATGGGATCCGGGGACCGCGCTGGCTCCGAAGGTGCTGCATCTCCTCCTGGCACCCAAAGGGATTCTGCGGCTGGCAAAGGGTCCCGCTCATAGTTGGGACCTCTCATGGTCTTACTCTGGTGCTGGTGGGCTGGGCTGAACCCAGGGGAGCTTGAGGTGACCAAGGGGGACTGTTGTGCAGCTGGGAGTGGTGTCACCCCCCTCCCCTGGACCCTGGGGAGTCTCAGGACATCCCTGACCGATGGACCCATCGGTCCCTGGGCAACGTTAACCCCGTGACAGCTTCCAGCAGCACGAAGAGCCCCTCTCACAGGGTCCCGTCCTTCCTGAGACCCTCTTCAGTGCCCAGAGCAGAGCCAGAGTCTGGAGACCACACAGAGAGAAGGAGACGCAGATGCCACCATGAATTGAGTCTTCCCTCGGCTGGGCTTGCAGGGACCGGTGGCCAGGGTGAGGGAGGACCATGGAGCCATGGACCATTCAGAGGATGCCACATGCAGCACTTGAACCTCCTTCCCCTCTCCCACCGTCTGCCCTGGTCTGGAAGCCTCTGAGATGGGGAGGAGTGGTGGATACACTGGCAGGCTGTGCTGCCATCCAGCGAGACCTGGTCAGGCTGGAGAGTTGGGCAGAGAGGAACCTGATGAGGTTCAACCAGGGCAAGGGCAGGGTCCTGCACCTGGGGAGGAACAACCCCAGGCACCAGTACAGGCTGGGGTGGACCTGCTGGAGAGCAGCTCTGCGGAGAGGGACCTGGGTGTCCTGGTGGACGACAGGGTGACCATGAGCCAGCAGCGTGCCCTGGGTGCCAAGAAGGCCGATCGGGTCCTGGGGAGCATGAGGAGGAGTGTGGGCAGCAGGGCCAGGGAGGTTCTCCTCCCCCTCTGCTCTGCCCTGGGGAGGCCCCATCTGCAGTGCTGGGTCCAGTGCTGGACTCCCCAGGTCAAGAAAAATGAGGAGCTGCTGGAGAGAGTCCAGCGGAGGGCTACGAGGATGAGGAGGGGACGGGAGCATCTCTCCTACGAGGAGAGGCTGAGGGAGCTGGGCTGGTTCAGCCTGGAGAAGAGAAGGCTGAGAGGGGACCTGAGAAATGCCTCTAAATATCTGCAGGGTGGGGGTCAGGAGGACGGGGCCAGACTCTTCCCAGTGGTGCCCAGTGACAGGACAAGGGGCAACGGGCACAAACTGGAGCAGAGGAAGCTCCAGCTGAACCCGAGGAAGAACTTCTTCCCTCTGAGGGTGACGGAGCCCTGGCCCAGGCTGCCCAGGGAGGTTGTGGAGTCTCCTTCTCTGGAGATATTCCAGCCCCCCTGGCCGCGGTGCTGTGCCCCCTGCTCTGGGTGACCCTGCTTGGGCAGGGGGTTGGGCTGGGTGACCCACAGAGGTCCCTTCCAGCCCCTGCCATGCTGGGATTCTGTGAGATCACATCTGAGGGATGTTCCTGGGGTGTCACCTGGACCTGAGCCCCGGTGCTCCAGCACAGTGGATGGAAAATATCTGGGCCACCAACAGAGCTCATGGGGATGCGGCTGCTCATCCCGGAGCTGTGCCAGCCCCCAGAGCAGAGCACGTCCCTGTCCCACACACGAGGATCTGCGCTCCCGGCAAGGGCTGGCAGCCCGAAACGTCCCCAGATCAGCCTGTGGGGACGGGCAGCCCGGCCGCCGGCGCTGGGATGGGAGCGGGGCTGCCCGGCTCCGTCAGCGCGGGCAGGGACAGGGACAGACCCCTGGAGACCCCCGGAGCCCGCGCCGGCGTCTGGGTGGCACCGGGCGCTTCATCCCGTCCCATCCCCGGCTGAGACGCGGGAGCTGGCAGCCCTCCTGCGCTGGCCAACACACACGCAGGGTCGGTTGGGTTGTTTTTTTTTTTTTAAATATTATAATACAAGTTCAGGAACCTCCCAGCTTAATCCCCACCAGATAAACTAACAGCGGAGAGATTTGGAGTTATTGACGAAGTCTTGCTGCTCAGGCGAGATTAGAGCTCGGCTTAATCTTGTAGAAGGAGGGTTTGGGGACGGTTTAATCAGAATTTGTACAGGAATAATCCCATCTTTAAACTCGTCCCTGGCCCAACCCCTCCCAAGTTGTCATCAGGCAGGAGCCTCTTGGCTGAAGAGGCCTCGGGGGGTGTTTCCAGCCCCGGAGATGCAGGATGAGTCCCAGCGATGCGAGCCAAGGGCAGGCAGGTGCTGACTACCCCTCAAGCACCCACCCATGGCACTGCCACCTCCCCCAGCCCTTCCCGGGGGGGGGAAACTGAGGCACAGACCCCAGCAAACCCTGAGGCTCCCATTCTCGCTCTCCCCACGCGCGGTGACTCCGCTGTGGGTTTCTGCAAAGGGTGAAGCTTGCTGGGTTCAGCCACGTGCCCATGAGATGCCCAAGCTGGTGTCAGCGCTGGAGGTACTGGGAAGCTCAGGGGACACTGGGATATCACCTGGCCAGGAAAGCATGAAGACCCCTCGGGCGATGGGATGGGCGTCAAGAGGTGGGTGGCATCAGGACCAGCTCAGCCCCGAGGGCTAACCCAAAGTGGGGGGCTCACCCTGCCTCCCACAGCCCCCCCGTGCTCCGGATGGGGCCCTGAGCAAGCGGCCGCGTGGAGCTGCTGGAAGGAGATCTCCCGGGCAAGCAGCCCCTCACAAACCCCACCAAACTCACAAATCTAAATCAAATCACCCGAAAACGCGGTTGCAACCAGCATCGAGAGAGCTGGGTACACACTTTTCCCCCCCAAACTCTGTCCCAGGTGCCGTAAGCTGCTCCCTTAACTGCACCGTGCCTCAGTTTCCCCCCCCAGGACTGCCAGGATCGCCAGACCCTTGCGCAGCGCCGGTGCCCGGCGGGGAATCGGCCGCTTTTGTGCCTCTCCGGCTCTTTCAGGGAGCACAAAGACGGGACCCGGCGGCACAGATGGACCCTTTCAGAGGGGAGCGGGCTCCTTTCTCCGTCTGCCGCCGGGCTCTGCCTTCCGTCGCAATCCCCCTTAATTGAATCCGCACTTTCATAGCTCATTACCCCTCTGATGGATTGGATTAGCCCGGGCTGCAGCCCGCCAGCCTCTGCGGGGAACAGTTGGCTGCTCGGCGTCCCCGCGGGGAGCAGCAGAAAGGTGCCGAGGGGGCCCAGCGGGCTCTCGGCCGTTACCCGAAGCTCGGGGGGCAACGGATGCGACCTCGGCTTCCCTCTCCAACGGCCGGACCCCGGCAGCGCTGGCACCCCTGCCCGCTCGCCGTGCCACGGCCGGGGTGGAAGCAGCGCCCGTGACGGGCACGTGGTCCACGCCGCGCTCCCACCCTCTGCGCCGTGGGGTGTCGGAGCCCCCCCGGGTGTCACGTTGTGGTCCTGGTTTTCCCCGTGGGGGGGTAATTATTTGATCCTAGGGAGAGCATCCCTGGGATGGGAGGGATGCGGGGGGGATGGAGGGACCAGCTCCGCGTCGGGGCATCAACAGCCTAACCCCGCGTCTCGGGTGGTTTGTGGTAGCACAAGGGAGAGGGGGGGGGGTCTGCCACCCCAAACGCAGGGCGGGACGCCGGCACGTGCCGATCCCCCCCCCCGCCGCCGCTCGCGTGTCCATATGGGCTAACGGCCGCTGCCGCCGCGGCTCCCAGCGCCGCTCGCTCATTAACCTCTGCTCTGCGGCCGGACCCCCAGCCCAGCTGCCAGCGATGCTCCGTGCCCCCTCCCTGGCTGCTTGGTGGGCTCGGAGCGGGCTCTGGTCCCCCCACCCCTTTCATCATTAGGATGAATCACTGGAAAAACAGGATTTACCGTACCTAAACCCTGGCTGGCCTCCTGCCCTGACCGCGGCAGGACTCGACCCATCTCCGCTGCGTCCCTGGTTGGGCTGGGGGAGAACGGGGACGCTGCGCGGGGGTCCCTTCCAGCCCGTTGCTCACAGACCCCCCCCATGCATGCAAGGGCTGGCTTGTTTTGGGGCATTTTCTCAATTAACTTGTGCTCAGAGCTGGGACAGAAGGTTTCTGAGCCACCTTGGAGTTTCCCATACGCGGGACAACGTCTCCCTGACCGTACAGCTGAGCATCGCGGCGGCGTGCTGAGCCGCGCCGGGGATGGGGCAGAGCGTGGGGCTCACTGGTGGGGGGGCATTTCTGCCCCCCTGAAAGCGCTGAGCCCCGGTGAAGGGAGGTGGCCGCATCCACACTGGGCATTTTGCGGGAGCAGCCCAGCGAGGAGCAGCCCGGCCGGGGAAGTGCATCCAGCTGGAGATCCCATCCTGCCAGCTCAGACGTCTGATGGCAGAGGGTAAAGAAGTGCCCGCGGCGTAAATGGTTTAGCTTATTCCCCTCCACGTCCTCATCCTCTTAGCAAAAGGTAGAGCTGGGCACTCCCGGCAGGCTCTCCTACCAGATGTGGCCAGAGTCCCATCGGGGTAGTTAGTGCCGTATCGTTTACGGGAGCGGATTAGAGAGCCTCCACTTAGAGTCACGGTCCCCAAGGCCTCTCGGATTAGGATATAATGCAGCGGGGCTTTGCCTTACAGGGGCTCAGATGGAGCTGTAACCCTCTTCATCCTCACTTTGCAAAAGCTCTAATGGCCAGGAGCTGGTGGGGGTACCCAGGGCTGCGGTCGTAAAGCCTGGTCCGTGGTGGGATAAATCCCGGAGGGATCTCACCGCCAAGCTCAGCTGCTTCCAAGGGGGACAACAAGGTGAGACCCAGCGGGGTGACAGAACATCCCTGCCGGGGCCCCTGAATTTTCAGCATCCCTCCTTCAACACCCGGGGGGCCGTGCCTGCCTCCCCCCGGGGTGGTTCGCCTTGCCCCGGGGTGGGGGAATGGCTCGGGCACGCACACGCCGGTGGAGATGCTCCTCGGGGTGTCCCACCTGGCTTCCAGCAGCCTCCCTGGAGGAGCCTGGCTCTGCCAGCACTGTGGATGTCTCCCAGCAGCTCGGGCATCACAAGGCGAAGCCTTCCTCCACCTCCCAGTTCCCTGTGCCCAGCATGGCATGGGAAAAAACAGGGAAAACATGGGGAAAAACAGGGAAAACTTGGGAAAAAACCAGGGAAAACCACCCTGCTTTTGGTGGAGGCTCAAAACCTCCCCCGCAGAGCTGTGCCCAGCACCCGGCTGTCCTAATGCTGGTCGAAGTCAGGAGCATCTCCAGTGCAGGGCCAAAGCGACGCTGCCCGGAGCTTTTCCTTCCCAGCTGGCCCAGCTCGAAGCCCGAGCCCTGGCCCTGGTTCGCAGGCAGTCGCTGCACCCACCCCTCCCACGTGCAAGGAGGGGGCACATCTGGCCAGGTGGTTTTGGGGGTAGCAGAGGGGACACCCCAATATTCCCTCCATGCACCCAATGGTCCCCCGAGCCTCCCAGCGAGCTCAGCTGCGGCGAAGGCACCCAGGCAGCCCACGAGCCCCGCGGAGGGAGGGCCAGCAGCCCCCTCCGAAACCCCCCGACACGGCTGCGCTCAGGTGGGGGATGCGACCGTGCAGTGTCATGTGTCCCCCCCCCCCCCCGAGAGCGAGCCTTCTCCCCATCAGCCGCAGAGCTGGGGGGGCCCTGGAGCCCCCCCGAGCTGGCAACAGATGGCTGGAGGCAGCTTGCTGACGCCTGCCCCTCCTCTCCTGCCCTTCCCTTTCTTCTCTGCTCGTTTTGTTCGATTTCCCGGCACTTTGGGGGAGGCCGGAGGGTCCCACCGTGCTGCTCCCCTCGGTCGAAGGGGACCTCTCCGGGGAGCTGGACCCGAGGGCAGAAAGATGCAGAGGGGACGCGCTGGCCCCGGGGAGCTCCTTGGGGCGGAGGGTGACGCGGCGGGGGATGCTGAGGTGTCTCAGCCAGCAGCGGGCAGGGAATGTGGGGTACGGGGAGCCCCGCTGACGGCTGCCTTCCCTTTGCTCTGCCTGCCCTGAGCGGCTGGGTATGAACCTGAAGTCTCCAGGCCTTGGCAGCCTCCTCCAGCCTCAACTGATGCAGGTGGAGGGGGTCCATCAGACCAGCAGATACCCAGAAAAGTGCCCACCTTGGCCCTCCCTGCTCCCCTGCGCCTTGCAGTAACCAGAGGGGTTCCTCTGGACGCAGACGCAGGGCTGAGCAGCACCAGCATCACCTGAGCATCTCCAAGCACTGATCAGTCTCCCCCAGCACTGCGCCCACCACCACGGCAGCAACCGGCGCCACGGTGGGCGACCTTTCCCTGCGGGGTTTTTGTCTCTGTTCACCCAGAAATGGGTGCTGGAAAAGCAGCTTCCAGCCCTGGGCGCGGGGCTGGCAGCGACTGCGGGGCACAGGGGACCTGTGGGCAGGGGTCCTGCTGTGTCTGCGATGCCTGGGGGTACTGAGGTCCTTCTAGACCGAGAAGTTTGGCATCGAGGAGGCTGGCAGCGATGCAGGCAGGCGGGCAGGGATAGGAATGGGCTGAGGGATGCAGAACCAGGAGGAGGAACTGGGTCCTGTGCCAGCGCAGCCCTGCAGCGAGCAGCAACCACCCGCTGCCTCTTGGTATCTCCACCACAAACCTTCAGGACCGGGCTCTAGCAAAGATGGAGGTGCCTGGAGCATCCTCATCCCACAGCCAGGTGGGATGAAGATGCTCCAGGCACATCCATCCTGCCGTGAGAGCATCTACCAGCTGCCACGAGCTGCCTTGGCCAAGGCCCCGAGCTGCCCCACAGCGCTTGAACCCACAGCTTACCCCCCCCCAGGCTCCTGCATCAGCCCCTGCTGTGCCCCGGGTCCCGGGCATGGGAGAGGAGCGATGCTCACGCTGCTGGGAAGAGAGATGATGGCGGGGAGCCGACCTGCACCCATCCCGGGTCCCCCCGAACCGCCTCTTCCCCAGTTTCCCAGTGCATTTCTATAAATCAAGCTCTGGCATGCCTCCCTCCCCCGCGGCGGGGTTTGGGGGGGGTCACCTGTGACCCCTGGCAGATGGTGCGGGGACTCCCACCCCTTCCCCAGGAACTGTTGCAGCCGGCCATCTGTCAGGCAGCTCAAATCTCCCCGGCCCTGCCCGGGAGCTGCCGCTCAGCATCGCTACCCTGGGACCCGGGCTGCTGCCTGCCCTGCCAGCGCAGGGGGTGCAGGCAGGGGAGGGGGTGCAGGCAGGGGAGGGGGTGCAGGCAGGGGAGGGGGCGCAGGGATGAGGAGGGGGCGCAGGGATGAGGAGGGGGTGCAGGGATGAGGAGGGGGCGCAGTGATGAGGAGGGGGTGCAGGGATGAGGAGGGGGCGCAGGGATGAGGAGGGGGCGCAGGGATGAGGAGGGGATGCAGGGATGAGAAGGGGGCGCAGGGATGAGGAGGGGGTGCAGGGATGAGGAGGGGGCGCAGGGATGAGAAGGGGGCGCAGGGATGAGGAGGGGGTGCAGGGATGAGAAGGGGGTACAGGGATGAGGAGGGGGTGCAGGGATGAGGAGGGGGCGCAGGGATGAGAAGGGGGCGCAGGGATGAGGAGGGGGCGCAGGGATGAGGAGGGGGTGCAGGGATGAGAAGGGGGCGCAGGGATGAGGAGGGGGTGCAGGGATGAGGAGGGGGCACAGTGATGAGGAGGGGGCGCAGGGATGAGGAGGGGGACAGGGATGAGAAGGGGGCGCAGGGATGAGGAGGGGGACAGGGATGAGAAGGGGGCGCAGGGATGAGGAGGGGGTGCAGGGATGAGGAGGGGGCGCAGGGATGAGGAGGGGGCGCAGGGATGAGGAGGGGGCGCAGGGATGAGAAGGGGGCGCAGGGATGAGGAGGGGGACAGGGATGAAGGGGGCAGGCAGCTGTCCGGAGCTGGTGGCTCTCCTGCCCGAATCTGGGGGGTCAGAGGGAGAGGGGGCTGAGTATCGGGGGGATCCCAGTGCCTCGGGGGAGCTCTCGGGTAGGGCTGGCGTCACCGGGCAGCGATGGGGCTGGCACAGCTCCTCGTCGCCCCCCGAGCGTGGGGGCATTTCACCGGAGCAGGCTGGGGGTCCGGGAATGGAGTTAGGGTGGGTGTCATGCCGGGGGTCTCAGCGCCAAGCTTGCTGCCCAAGTCGGGGTGGGGGTCTGGATTTGTCCCCCAGGGTTGAGAAAAGCACCTGGAGCCCTGAGCAGCCCCGGCTCTGGGCGCGGGGTTGGGGGTCTCCGGGGACCTGTGGCCCCCGGGGAGGGCACAGCTGGGTGAGGACGGAGGACGCACCTACCGCAGACCCCCATTTCCTCACGAGGGTCCAAAGGGAGAGGCTCCCTCCGGGACAGAGACCCCGGGGCCCAGCAGCTCGGCCGTCTCCTGGGTCCCCAAGCGGGGCAATGCCTCGGGGCAGGACCCCCGAGCCGCTCCTGGGGCTCAGCAGGGAGTGCGGCTGAGCCCGCTGCAGCCGGAGAAGCTGGGCGCAGGGGTGGATAAGGGGAGGCAGGGGACAAGTTCTGGGTGCCACCCTGGAGGGTTAAGTGGCACAGATGGTGGCACTGGCCCCGGCTGGCAGGACCTCGCTTTGCCCGGGCTCCTCACCCCTCCAGCGTCCCACACCAGCAGACCCATGGCAACCAGGGGCTGCTCACTGGAAGCAGTGGAGATAAATGAGGATGAGGGTCCTGTCTGTTAACGTGCCTCAGTCCCGGGGGCTCTCAGCCACCCCCTGTCCCCTGGGACCCCCAAAAGAGCCAGCACCCATCGAGCCAGGCTGTGTTGAGCTGTAAGCATGACCTTGCTGCTTGCTGTGAGACCAGCTGCCTGCAGGGAATGGGGGGGGAGCAGCCCTGCAGCCCCCCAACCCTGGGCTCCTGGAGGTGTTGGGGGGATCATCACCCACTTGGCTCCACGTCCCTCGCTTCCATCAGCCGTAACGGGGAGCTCCGGGGCTGGAGGCTGAGGCAAGAGCAGGGCGTGCAGCCCCTCCTGCTACACCCCAGGGGCTGGATGCAGCCCCGGCAGCACCCGGGGGGGTCCCAGCACCCACCCCGGGCCGGGATCTGCCCCCTCACTGGCACAGAAGCGGTGGGGAGCTGTGACGGGGCGCAGGGCAGGCTGCACGGCCAGCAGCAGCTCCTGCACTGAGGAATTCAACACTTCTCCATCCAGGGTCGGTATTTATTTCGCTCGGGGGTGCTGCTTTCCACCGTGAGTCCCCCCCCTCCACCCTGCTCTCCTCCTGTGACTGGGGAACCCAACGCTCGATGGGACTGGGGGGTGCCAAGGCTGCTGCCTCCAGCCCATCGCTGCCTCCACGCAGGGCACGGGCACCACCGCCCTGCCCAGCCCCCTCCAGTACCCTGCACTGGTCCTGCAGCATCGCCGGCCGCCTCCCAGAGCCAGACCAGTCCTGCCCAGTGCCGCGGGTCCCTGGCGTGGGGCAGCCCAGGGCTGCAAAGCGGGGCTGTGGTCACCCCCCTTCCTCCCAGCCTCAGGGCGAGCTCACGTAGGCGGTGGCGATGTATTTCTTGCCGTTGCCATAGGTGGACTTGGTCCAGGTGTAGGTCTGGATGCTGAGGCTGTAGCCACCCAGGCTCAGGTGACATCTGTGGGGACACAGCCTGTGTCATAGCCCTGCTCCATCCCTGACGCCCTGTAATCCCATCGCCGGGGTGCTCTCAGTGTCCCCACACCAGTTCTGCTCCATCCCTGACCCCCTCACCCCACAATCCCATCCCTAGGGTGCTCTCGGTGTCCCCACACCAGCACTGCTCCATCCCTAAACCCCACAATCCCATCTCCAGGATCCTCTCAGTATCCCCACACCAGTTCTGCTCCATCCCTGACCTCCTCACCCCACAATCCCATCTCCAGGATGTCCTCGGTGTCCCCACACCAGCGCTGCTCCATCCCTGATGCCCTCACCCCACAATCCCATCTCCAGGATGCTCTCGGTGTCCCCACACCAGTTCTGCTCCATCCCTGAGCCCCTCGCCCCACAATCCCATCCCCAGGGTGCTCTTGGTGCCCCCACACCAGCACTGCTCCATCCCTAAACCCCACAATCCCATCTCCAGGATCCTCTCAGTATCCCCACACCAGTTCTGCTCCATCCCTGACCCCCTCACCCCACAATCCCATCCCCAGCGTGCTCTCGGTGTCCCCACACCAGCACTGCTCCATCCCTGACCCCCTCACCCCACAATCCCATCTCCAGGGTGCTCTTGGTGTCCCCACACCAGCACTGCTCCATCCCTGATGCCCTCCCACCCGTGATGCCCCAGAGCTGGGCTCAGGGGCCGACCCGGCTGCTGCCCGGGCTCAGGAGGGCACCGCTGGCCCCACGGCTGGTGGACAGGTGGACAGATGGACGGACAGATGCAGACAGGTACAGTACTTACAGCCTCCCAGGACGCGCGATGAAGCACAACGTGTACAGGCCAAACTCGAACTCGGGGCTGGAGCCGATGAAGGCAGAGCCCACCTCCTTGTAAAAGCCGTCCCAGCTGAACTGCAGCCCCAGCACGTCGGGGTAGGTGTCCCACTGGGGAGAGGGGGTTCGGGGATCAGACCCCCGGCTCCGCTCGGCTCCGGGTGCAGCAGGGCAGGGAATTCAAGCAAAGCCCATCTGCATACGAAGCCGGGCATCCTCACGTCCTCTCCAGGGACAGATCCAGAGCAGCTTTCAGCTGGTCTGAGGGGCGGCCAGACAGAGTCCCCCGATCTCAAATCTCTTGCTTGTGATTTGGGAGCCCCTTTTGCCCGTTGCATCGCCTTTTCTGGACCTTCCCACCCTGCCTCCATCCCAGGGTCCACGCAGGGTGGCAGAGGGGACGTGGTAGGCTGAGCATCTCTGATGCTTCTGCTTTGCCCCATGTGGGACGCGGCCGATTCGGGATGTGGCCGGCTGGTGCAGCGCCGCCGGCCGCAGACCCCACGGGATCACTTACCGGCCCGTCGAAGTTGTGGCTGAAGTAGTTGACGATGCCCTTCTTTTCCAGGAGGTAGAAGCGAATCCAGTTGTGAAATCCAGACACTTTCCCTTTTTTCACCTCCCCTAAACACAAGCGAGACCCTGGGGTGAGCCCCCAGCCCGGCACTGCCCGGCACCCCCCGTCCCACCGGTGCGGGCTCTACCGGAGAAGACGTGCTCGAAGCCACTGGAGTCCTGCTCGCCGTCTCCTCTGGAGTAGAGGCCGAACCACATCTCCTTCAAATCGGCGACGAACTCCTGCTCGGAGCCATAGCGGTCTGCAAGCAAGGGGACGTGGAGAGGTGGGAGCGGCGTCCCGGGATGGGAGCACAGCTGGGGCTTCTCCCCAGCCCTGACCCAGCTCTCTCCCTCAGGAACAATTTAGCTTTGCCCTGCTCAGTTCTCCCACGTCCTGCCAGCTCTGGAGAGCCTGCTGCTGTGCTCCTCCAGTCTGCATCCTACAGGTCATCTCCCACCCAGCTGGGGCTTTCCTTTTGGGTCCCCAAGGTGCAGGGACCCCCATTCCCCCAGGTCAGCCCTGCTCTGCTCCACACTCACTTTTTTTGTGGAGGAAGGCGAAGAGTTTCTTCATGAGCTCGGTTTTCATCACCTCCGTAAGGAAGTTGTCCTGCTCCCTCAGCTCCTCCGCCGTCACCTCCTCCTCCCTGCCCGTCGCCCTCTGGTAGTTGTCCAGCAGTTTGATGAAGCTTGCGTAGGTGGGTTTGGAGAAGAGCTTCTCATTGACGTATTTGTAGAGCCTAGAAGAAAGCAGATCCTGCACTCAGCTGGGAAGCAGAGGTCCCCTCCAAAACCAGCCCTGTACCCTGCCTTGCCGGACGGTCTCTGCCGTGGTGGCCCCTGGCCACCTCCTGAAGATGCTGGTGCACACTCACGGCTGCGGGGAGCGATCCTCCTGGTTGCCCGTCTCGTCGTCGGAGGCCTGGTACTGGGGGTTGATGGTGATGTCGGTTGGCTGGGCTTTGTTGTGGTCCGCCTTGTAAAGCTCCTCTGAGACATGCAGGAGTTCCTCGTCGGTGATGGCGTCTCGACTGCTGGAGAAACCCTCTGCAAGGAGAGGCGGGAGGCTGGCAAGAGCGGGCAGCAGCTCCCAGGGTTGCAGATTAGCTGCCCAGGGAGCAGCGAGGGTGATGCAGCACCCGATGCTGCACGGGTGACACGATCCTGGGATGCCGTAAGAGCTGGGTGCTCAGCATGGAGGGGTGCAGGGGTGGCAAGGGGGTCCCAACCCACACCAACCCCATGCCCCGGGGACAAGAGGGCATGGCCAGGTTGGATGGGGCTCTGAGCAACCTGATCTAGTTGAAGATGTCCCTGCTCACTGCAGGGAGGTTGGGCTAGATGACCTCTGAAGGTCCCTTCCAACCCAAAGCATTCTGTGGTTCTAAGAGCTGGCCACAGGGCTGCAGACACGGGAGCCTTCCATTAACCACTGGGTGGGCTGGGAAGCACCAGTCCCTGTCTCCCAGGCACGACACCGCTCCTTGCAACCCATCTGCTGGCATCAGCCCCCTCTTGATCTCCCATGTGCGGTGACCAGGGGATGCAAACGCCAGCTCGCCCCTGGCTCTGGTCGCCCTGGGCCTGCCTGCTTCACCCGGCTCTGGCCAAGGGAGATAACGAAGCGTTAAACAGGCAGGCGATGCTGGGGCTCTTGCTGCTCCATCTGCTCAGCAACGACACGCCGGGGCTCGGAGCGGCTGGTGACGGGGTGGTGTGGGTGCGGACACGACACCCCGATGCCATCGACCCCCAAAAACCACAGGCAGCAGAGGACCGGGCTGCCCCGAGGCACGTGGGGTGGAACCGGGGTGAAACCGGGCCGGGGGGTTATCAGTCGCCCTTGCTCAGAAGCGGAGCTACTCACCGCGGGTGCGAGGTCCCTCCGCGGCCCATTCTCCACCTGCACGGAGCCAAAAGAAGGAGGTCAGGGTGGTGGAGACGCGGGCTGGGGGCTGCCCAGGACCACACATCAACACAGGTGGACACGTGCTTGCAACCAACCCCTTTGCACCCCACGGCTGGGCTCTGGGAGTCCCAGGGGGAGGGCAGCCCCCCCAAGCCCCCCGTCACCCGGGGATGCTCACCGGGTTGGCAGTGCCGGTAGTAATCCTCGCAGCAGTTGTGGTACCTCTCGCACTCGGCGTCGCAGTGGCACTCGTCCTCCTTGCTGTAGGGCTCCTCGCAGCGTCCGCTGCAGGAGTCAGAGGCCGTGGACAGGTCTTTGGGAGAGAGAAACAACAGCGTGGTCGTCAGGACGGACTGACCACCCTGCTCCATCCAGCCCACAACCTAGGACCAGCCACCCTTCTGCCCATGCTCCCCTCCTGGGAGAGCCCGAAGGACCGAGCTCCTCAAAGAGCCCGAAGGACCAAGCTCCTCAAAGAGCCCGAAGGACCAAGCTCCTGGGAGAGCCCAAAGGACCAAGCTCCTGGGAGAGCTCGAAGGACCAAGCTCCTGGGAGAACCCAAAGGACCAAGCTCCTGGGAGAGCTCGAAGGACCGAGCTCCTGGGAGGGCTCGAAGGACCAAGCTCCTGGGAGAGCCTGAAGGACCAAGCTCCTGGAAGAGCTCGAAGGATCAAGCTCCTGGGAGAGCTCGAAGGACCAAGCTCCTGGGAGAGCCTGAAGGACCAAGCTCCTGGGAGAGCCCAAAGGACCGAGCTCCTGGAAGAGCCCGAAAGACCAAGCTCCTGGGAGAGCCCAAAGGACCAAGCTCCTGGAAGAGCTCGAAGGACCAAGCTCCTGGGAGAGCCCAAAGGACCAAGCTCCTGGGAGAGCTCGAAGGACCAAGCTCCTGGGAGAGCCCAAAGGACCGAGCTCCTCGAAGAGCCCAAAGGACAAAGCTCATCAGAGAGCCCGAAGGACCAAGCTCCTGGACCCTGGAGCTGTCTGGGATCCTTTGTCAGAGTTTCGGGGTGGCTGAATCCTTGGGATGCCCATCTCCATGGGTCACTCCTCTTCGGCTGCGAACGTCCACCACGTCAGGGCCACTTCACACCAGGAAACACGTTCTTGACTCCCCACCATTAATTGCTCCTTCTGATTCACCCTTTTAATGCCAGGCTTAGCAGGAGTGCCCCAGGTCGCACCGTCTCTGGGCCGAAGGAGAAGTGCCACATTCCAGAAACCCTTATTTGCAACCGGACCATCGCTCTTTCTGCAATGCTGGGAAAACTGGGAACTCCTTCCTGAGCTATTTATAGGATAAATGTGTCGTCAAGCATGTGCTTTATTACACAGCTAAAAATAACGCGGCAACTCCAGCTGTGCTTTGACTAGGACAAGCGTCATGTCGCAGATGGACGAGGGACACTTGCCGTCAAGAAAAGAGGGGATGTAAGAGACTCAGATGTTGGGTGTGTACCAAGAGACAGCCCAGAGATCGCGTGCTTAGGGAAGGCGCCTTGTCCTCTGTGCCACCCATCAGCTCCTGACGGGAGGAATGGGACAGCAGACAGCCCGGCCATGGCTTTCTTGTCATCCCTTTGTTGCAGACAGGAAGGTGACCATCTCCAAGGACGTGGTGAGAAGCCATGTCCCGACCAAGATGTCAGCCTGCAAAGCGATCCCTGGAGGAAAGGGTGGTGCTTTCCCTCGCAAGCCTGTCATCATGCTACATCTTAAACACCTCTGATTTGCCTGCCTTGAACTCCAGAAGGTGAAGCATGCCCTCAGGGCAAATCCTGACACAGTAGCGATGACAGTAGTGATGCATGGAGAACTGGGAAGGGCTGCAGAGGGAAGGGGCACCCATGGTTTGGGCGATGAATGAGCAAAGGGTCCTGCACCTGGGAAGGAACAACCCCAGGCACCAGGACAGGCTGGGGCGCACCTGCTGGAGAGCAGCTCTGCGGAGAGGGACTGGGAGTGCTGGGGGACGACAGGGTGACCATGAGCCAGCAGCGTGCCCTGGCTGCCAAGAAGGTCAATGGTCTCCTGGGGTGCCTTAGGAGGAGTGTGGCCAGCAGGTCCAGGGGGGTTCTCCTCCCCCTCTACTCTGCCCTGCTGAGGCCCCATCTGCAGTGCTGTGTCCAGTGCTGGGCTCCCCAGGTCAAGAAAGATGAGGAGCTATTGGAGAGAGCCCAGCACAGGGTTACGAGGATGAGGAGGGGACTGGAGCATCTCTGCTACGAGGAGAGGCTGAAGGAGCTGGGCTTGTTCAGCCTGGAGAAGAGAAGGCTGAGAGGGGACCTTCGAAATGCCTCTAAAGATCTGCAGGGTGGGGGTCAGGAGGATGGGGCCAGACTCTTCCCAGTGGTGCCCAGCGACAGGACAAGGGGCAATGGGCACAAACTGGAGCAGAGGAAGCTCCAGCTGAACCCGAGGAAGAACTTCTTCCCTCTGAGGGTGACGGAGCCCTGGCCCAGGCTGCCCAGGGAGGCTGTGGAGTCTCCTTCTCTGGAGATATTCCAGCCCCGCCTGGCCGCGGTGCTGTGCAGCCTGCTCTGGGTGACCCTGCTTGGGCAGGGGGTTGGGCTGGGGGACCCACAGAGGTCCCTTCCAACCCCTGCCATGCTGGGTTCTATGATGTTGAAGGTGTCCAGACACTCCAGTCTCACCAGTCCACGCAGCAGAACAGCCAGGTCTGATGCGGTTGGCAGCCGAGATCCTTGTCCCCAGGACGGCGTTGCCCTCGCTCCCAAAGCGGCGGTTGGGATGAGCCAGCCTGAGCCACGCATCCAGGCTCCTTTGCCAGCAGCAGTCCCGGAGGAATTGTGCAAGGCAGGAACCATCCACGCACCAGTCACTGCCGAGGCGTTCCCAGTCCCGGGGCACGCCGTGCCAGCGCGTGTCGCAGCAAAGCTCCGATCCCGGGGCGTGCAGTGACTCCGCCGAGGCCAGGAGCCTTGCAGAGTCCTCGGAGGTGTCAGCTCAGCGTCACCCCAAACCCCGCGGGGCTCAGGGTGCCGAGGCTTCTCCCCAGGGCAGGGGACGCGGCTGCGGGAGGGCGTTCGCTCCTCCTCGCCCAGGCATGGACCCAAACAGCTGCGGAGCGGTCGGCCGCTCATGGTGGTCAAGTTTAGAGGGGCTGCTGGAGCTTTTGGGGAGAGCAGGGTTTCTGGGAGAGCTGGCAACGCTGCAGCCACGGGACGGTGGCTGGAGCAGGAGGACACGGCCAGCACTGCTCAGCACAGTGCATCCGCGCTCCGCTACTCAGCCGACACGTGGCTGGGCCAGCCAGGAGATGTTTTCTGGCTGCACAAAGCCAGATAAATATTTCTTCCTCATTTTTAGCCCTTCAGCCAGGTCTATCCCTTTTTGGACAAGAAAAAACTCCTTTTTGTTTCCGCCAAAAAACTTTTGACCGAGCAAACAGGGGCTGTTTCCTGAGCAGCTCCGTTCACCGAGGTGTGGGGAGATGTCCGAGGCATGACGGAGCCCTCCCAGCGGCTCCCAGCTCGGTTTAGCACGTGAACATGAGCTATGGCTCTTCTCAGAGCAGCGTCCCTGAGTCCCTGGCCTGACTCAAGACCTCGCTGTGTCGTGCACACACAGACCAAAGGACAGCCCTGCCTCTAGAAGGGCTCACTTGGAGGACAAATCAACTTGTGACAAAAGAGCTATTGGTGGCTGGAGCTCCCCAAATATTTAGTTACATGCTCCTGGCCGCTGAAACCACGTAAAACCCTGAGTGCAAGTTGTTTCTGAGATAATCAGGCAAAATCTCCCACCACCGTCCTGCCTGGCTGAGGACAAGCGGAGTTATCACACGGTGGAGGAGCCGCAGCTCAGACGGGTCCATTGGGGCGATGCTCTGACAGCTCTGCTCCGAAGCGTGTGCCGAGGACAGGCCACCACACAAACCAGTGAAGCTGCCCAGCTTCCCAGCCAACAGGAAGCCCAGTTCTTCCTCCAAGCAAGAAGAACTCAGCACTTGCGTGAAACAAGACGGGACCGTGGCAAATCCTCCCGCCTTCAAGGCAACCCAGCGGCTGGTTTGTAGCAGAAGAAACTCCTCTTCTGCACCAGCCTTGCAAAACTCCTCACCGTTAATCCCGAGGGGAGTCAGCTGCTTCTGAACCACCAGCTGCAGCCCGCTGGCAGCGTCAGGAGTGACGAAGCTCCCTTCTGCCAAATAGACCACAGTTCACCTTTTGTGCAAGAAGATGGCAACAGAGGCACGTAGTCACATGCCAGGTCCTGCTCCGCCCAGAGCCTGATGCCCACAAGCCACTCCTTGTTGCTGCACCTGCCTTGAAGACCGAGCTCTTCTTGGTCACCTCTCCGAGTCTGTCTCCTCTCCTAACGACCTCAGGGGAGTCGCGAAGGGCAAAACACCCGAGTTCACGGCGCGTTTTCCATTGCGCCCGACTGGCTCCTCCGCTCACCTCCAGTGGGCACGGGGGGACTGAGAATAAGGTACTAGAAAAATATTTCCCTTTGTCCTCCCCCAGTGTGGGAGGGTGGAGGAGCCGGGGGAAGGCGGGCTTGCACAACGAAAGCACTGCAAGATGCATCCAGAAGAAACTGGTGGACGAGGCTAAAGACCAGGGGAAGTCTCAACCCGTCAAAGAGAAGCACAAACCACCTCATCACAAACTGAGTCCCCCAGAGCTCGAGGAAGCCCTCCACCACGAAAACATCCCTCACCCTTTCCCCTGTGAAGCTCTGCCGGATCCTATCTCGCAAGGAACCAGCTGCTCCAGCACCATCTGCTTTCAACCCATCGTTGGCCCCTTCCCATCGGACGCACCGGCTGGTTTAGCCCCTCTGCCAAAGCAAAGCTCCATTACTCACTGCCAGACACGCAGCCCAGGGCCATTCCTGCCCCGACAAGTAGGATCCAGGTCTTCATGGTCCCGTAGACAGCAGGCTGGGCGTTTTGGAGCGTTCCGGAGAGCAGGTTGGGAATGATGGTGCTGCCTGGCACTCCCTGCTATATGTGCGTCCCCTGGGAGTACGGGGGGAGGGAGGAGCGTGATGCCACCAAGGACCTCATGGGCAGGCTGCACCCAAACTTTGACAAAACTCATTATGTACATGGCTTAATTATAGGCTGTGTCCTCCAGGGAGGAGGGCTGGTAAATCCAGTCTCCCAGTATTGCTCCACTCGGTGTACATGACCCCTGGGCACGATTGAGGAGCATGGGGAAAGCTTCTCAGTGGGGTCTTTGCCCACCCAGAGCCCAAAAGGTATATTAGAGATGCAAGCTGTTGATCAGTGCCACAGCTTGGTCCCTCGACGTGCCACATGCTCCTGCGCAACTGGTGCTAACTGGGGGCAACATTCTGCTCCCCAGTTAATTGGAGGTAACACTCTCTCCTTCCTCAGCTGCTGTCTCTGGAGGCTCTGTCCCCCTCACGACACAGACCAGCCTAGTTGAAGACTCCAGGTCCTCCAGCAGCACAAGGAAACCACACAGCCACAAGCCAGCTCCTCCAGCATTGTGGCTGCTCAGGGAGTAGGTCTGGTGGGCTATCCCAGTGTGGTCTCACTCCCGGGGCAAGCCCAGGGCTGGTCCATCCCCAATCTCCACGGGGCTGCCCTTCTCCAGGGAGCCTCCACGGCATCCCACTGGAAGATGTTCCCAGATGGTGGGTGTTTTGGTGTATCTTGCAGGAGAGACAGCTTTCCATGCTACCACAGCCTGAGGGAGACCTGGCTCCCACCGGTTCCCAGTCCTGGAGCATGTCATAGATGCTGACCGGTACACCCAAAGGCATGGGGGTGACCAGAATGGCCCAGGTCAGCACCCATCCTGCCTCCAAGCACATCTTCACGCTGCCTCTGAACCGTGCCACAGCCTCCCTGTTTTCGAAGCGGCGTCGCAATCGTCCCGGAGCCGATGTCCATCCACATCCCTCCACCGCCCAGCTCAGCCGCTCCCAGGGCTGCACTCAAAGCCGCATCAGGAAAATAATCCAGATCTAACTCACCACCCTTCTGGAGGCTGGTTTAAAAACTGTTATTTTCCCACTCTGGTTTGGAGAGCAATGCACCGGGGTGAGCAGGAAGGAACCTCCTCAACCTGTTTTGCTGCTGGAGTGTGTTGGGGAAGTTCAGCTCTTCCACACTTCTGCCCATCACTTCCCAGCCACCGTCCCTCAAGGGTTGGCGTGGGCTGACCTCAACTCATCCATCAGGGAGCACGGCTGTATTGTCCACCAGCATTGCCCTTCCTTTGTCTTTCCAGGAAAATAACGAAGAGCCCAACGGCACGTCTTGTTGCTGCACCTGAGGGTCCATCACAGCCACCGGCCGGTTTCTCGCTTCACCTCACATGGTGATGTGGTTTCTCAGGAAGCCTCATCACAAGCCTTGCCCAAAGCCCAAATGTTTTATATCAAGCCATTTCTCCGCCTCCTGGACAGTGCACGGCGACAGACTCAGGGATGGCCCAATACTGGCTGGTTCCTTGTGGTCCATGTCCCTCTGGTTCGGCCAGGTGTTTGTCAGGAAGAGTCCCCAGCCGGAGGCTCCTGGAGCTTCTGTAAACTGCCCTGGGCTCTCCTGGGCTGCCTGCCATGGTGGCTGCCAGACAGCCACGCTCCCAATGCTTCCATCACCAGAAGCAGCAGGTCCAGGACAGGGTCTCCCCACCACGGAGGGGATCACTCCCTGGGCATCTCCAACTTGGCAGGTGATAACTGACCTCCAAACACCACCCAAGCCAAGGGGAGGCAATTTCTGCCCTCCATCAGCGGAGCAGGCAGTAGCTGCCTGCAATTTGTCCTGCCAACACATTGCAACAGCCTTAATCCCCCGGGGTGCATTAGCTGGCACAGGAGAGCAGCATTTGGTGTAACACTGACCAGGTTTGGCTTCTTTGTCACCCCTCAGTCATTTCCTACCTTCCACCCTGGGCTGGTGACCCTGCTGACCTGCCCTCCCCGAGAGCAGCCTTGTTTATTCTGTCATCTTTGTGTCACCCTGTGCTGAGGTGGCTCTTTGAGTCCATCAACCGGCTCACGCGCAAGCCAACCTTTCCCCAACTCCAGGCTGTGCCTCAAGGCCTGCTGGGGGCAAGTAGCTCACATCAGCGGGGTTGGACATCGGATGGATGGCTGCAGCCATCGTGCATCTGTCTTGCTCCTCGGAGATGCCCAGGAAGAGCAGGAGCCTGGAGACAGAGCGAGTCCCACAGTGCTCAGTGAGGGAGCTGGTTGCCCACCACGGAGAAGGATGGAGGTGAAGCCCATCTCTTCCTGCCAAAGGTTGCTTTCCCAGCCTCACCACGGAGGATGATGCCTTTTGCCTCGAGCTTAACGGGGAGCATCAGCTCCACCAGCCGAGACACGGGAACAGCATGTTTGTCCCTGTTTCTCAGCCACACCCCCCATGGTTCAGCACGTCTTGTTCCCACCTCTACCTTCCAGCAGTGCTGGACCACCAGGCACCAAAGCCCTCCGAACTCCTGGGGACAACATGCTTCTCCTCGCCCGGTCTCACGGTCTGCAGGTCCAGGGGCAAGAGCAGGTAGGTGTGTGCTGGGCCATGGTCCAGAGCCAGTCACCGGTGACAGAAGGACAGCGTTGCAGGCTGTCACCAAACCCTGTGACCT
This sequence comes from Opisthocomus hoazin, assembly GCF_030867145.1. Lineage (NCBI taxonomy): Eukaryota > Metazoa > Chordata > Aves > Opisthocomiformes > Opisthocomidae > Opisthocomus > Opisthocomus hoazin. The sequence continues at coordinate 2,978,718 of NC_134445.1, forward strand.
CATTCCAGGTGCTCACCCACGATGGGTGTTGCAGGAGGGTGATGAGTCAAGAGCCCCGGGGCTGGCTCCACGTCGCTCTCGCATTAGATCCCAGGAGATGGCACCTGCCCACACGCTGAGCCCGCGGCAGCCAGCCAGGACTCCGGGCAGCCACCCTTGCTCCCGTGCCCGGCAATGCCATCAGCTCTCACCCCTTGAGCTACATCCTCGTCCAGAACCTGGCTTTACCCATGATCTTGCTCAAGGACACAAGAATCCAGCCTCTCCTTTTCACACAGTCCAGTGTCTTCTACGAGCAGGGCTGCCCGACACCGAGCTTCATCCCCAGCCCCTCCTGCCATCCTCTCCACAGCCCCCTGGATTCCCTTTTCCAGAATATTCCTCCAGGTTTTCCCTCACCCTTGGGACATCACGGGGCTTCTGCAGCTCCATGGGAATTGCTGGTGGGGCTGGACCTTCGTGCTCATGCTCCTGGGGAAAACACAGCTTGTGGAGGATACAGGTTTGTGGGTTGTGGAGGTGCATGGACCACCGCGAGCCCCACAGTGGGATGCTCTTCACAGCCTGCACCGGGAAAACCAGACAACGGTCAACTTTTCCACTGGAGCCAACTTCTCCAGCCAAGCCAGCCAACTGGCCCAGCATCCCACCTGCCGCCGGGGAAGGGAAAGCCCTGAGACACATCCACCGACTTGGCCAGCCAACCTGGGGACTGGAGGCAATCTGCAGGCCCAGAAACATCTGGAAAATGTGCAGCTCTGGTTTAACCCTTCCTTCCCCACACACGAGTGCTTTCATTTCAAGGCTCCTTTGGTCCTTGAGGGCAAACATCCTGGGAAAGGACTGTGGGAGGTCCGGGCTGCCCGATTTGGGTCCAGATGCCAGGGGATCACCATCACCTGCTTTGCCCTGGCTTGCCTGGACACGCACGCTGCTGAGATCACGCGTGGGGCTGGAAACCGGGAGATGCCAGGTGTCCAAACCCGGTCCCCGTCGAGCACAGCCACCCACTGCCTTGCAGAGAACCCCACAGCCATGTCCATCCACGTCCCCCAACCTGGGGGTCCTGGGATGGACGTGGTGCTGGGAGCTGCAAGGAACCTGCATCCCACCTCGTAGCTGCCTACACGGCTTGAAACGTTATTTAGGTGTGATGGGGACTTTTATTTTAAGCAACCCGTTCGCCTGCATGGCAAAAATAAAAATCGCATTTAATGCAGCAACGCTCTGGTCCCTTCTCGCCCAGCAGCACTTGGGGCAAGGCTGGGGGGGGGCTTTGGCTGGCGGCTCCAGCCAGGGCACAGACCTGCCAGGGGCTGCGAACCTCCCCCACGCCGGTGCCCTGCAAACGTGGGAGCTTTGAGGGGTCCCCGATCCACCCGGAACCCTTGCAGCTTCATCCAGGCCTGCTCAGAGCGTTGGGAAGGTTCATTGCTAAAACCGCTCTGTGCGCAGCGAGATGCTCTGGAGGGAGGGATGGGGGTCCCCACCCCTGGGGTCCGTCAGCTCTGCCTCCTTCAAAGACATCTCCCCAAAAACCCCTGCTCGTGGCCCAGCAGCAACTGGTCATGGGTTGGGAACGGCCAGAGCAGATCGTCGTCTCCATCAGGAGGCCACCACAGCTTCCTCCCATGACGGATGCTGTCCCGCCTCCACACCTCGGCTGTACGTGGCTATTCCTGCCCTCATCCATGTGGGGAAACTGAGGCACGGAGAAGGCTGCGATAGGCCCAAGGTTTGGCAGCATGGGCTGCTTTAAGCCCCAAAAGTCCAGGGGAGGGGTGTCAAGATCTTCTTCCCTGTGGCTGCTGGAGTCGTGCTGCTCCCAGAAGCTGGGACAGGGGACGCAGCCAGCACCTCCCGTGGGACACACAGGACAGAGGGGAGGGCAGGTCCCCTCTGGGGCTGCCCCCAGGATCCGTGGGGCAGCACAGCAGCGCGACCCAGACCCCGAGCTCAGCCCTGGGTGTCTGCACCCCGATGGCGACAGACGTGGTGTCCCCTGCTCCTCCGGCCTGAGTCCCTCCGGGAGGAAGGGGCATCTTCCAGCCCGGCACCTCCAGGGTGGGCAGCATCGGGGGGGGCAGCCACGGCTCCTTCCTCCCCCCGGCCGGTGCAGGGAGCGAACGCAGGCTGCTGCATGGGGAAGAAAGGGGAGCGCAGCCTTGCATACAAAAATACCTCTATTGCTCACTCCGCTGTCCGTGGCCCTCGCCTGCCCGCAGCCCACCTGGGCTCCCGGCTGCCTCGCGGTGCCGGACCCGGTGCCCGCAGCTGGTGGCATGGCCAAGGCTGCTCTCGGCTGGCTCCAGCGCAGCCTGGTGCCCAGCGCTACTGGGAGCAGAGCCGGGGGGCTGCCCCATCCCTGCTCCGGGCTCCCTCCGGCCCCGTCAGGACTCCAGGTCGTGGGAGAGCCGCAGCAGCTCTTTCTGGCTGTCGATGGCTTTCAGGTGCTGTAGGTATGCCCAGGTGGAGACGGGGCTCCGCACGCTCAGGGACTGCTCCGAGCCTGTTGGGAAGAGCCCAGATCAGGGCTGGGCTCCTGCCTCTGGCTGGGCCCTCCGAGCCCCCTCCATCGCCTCCAGCTCAGCTCGCCGACCCTCTCCATCCCTGCTGGCTCACGTCACGGATCCTCCTTCGCTGCCTCTCGCCTCACTCACTGGTCGGCTTCCCCTGCTGCTGGCTCGGCTCACTGATCCCCTCCGTCACCTCCAGCTTGGCTCGTGGATCCCTCTCTACCGCCTCTTGCTCAGCTCATTGAAATCCCCTCCATCGCCTCTCCCTTTGCTCACAGATCCCTTCTGTCATCTCTCCCTTGGCTCACGGATCCCCTCCATCGCCTCTCAGCTCATGGATCCCCTCCATGCCCTCTCCCTCGGCTCACAGATCCCGCTCCATTGCCTCTCAGCTCATGGATCCCCTCCATCCCCTCTCCCTTGGCTCATGGATCCCCTCCATCGCCTCTCCCTTGGCTCACAGATCCCCCTCCATCGCCTCTCAGTTCATGGATCCCCTCCATCCCCTCTCCCTTGGCTCACGGATCCCCCCCTGTCACCTCTCAGCTCACGAATCCCCTCCATCCCCTCTCCCTCGGCTCACAGATCCCCTCCATCGCCTCTCAGCTCATGGATCCCCTCCATCTCCTCTCCCTCGGCTCACAGATCCCCTTCATCACATCTCCTTTGGCTCACAGACCCCCTCCATCACCTCTCCCTTGGCTCACGAATCCCCTCTGTCATCTCTCCCTTGGCTCACGGATCCCCCTCCATCGCCTCTCAGCTCATGGATCCCCTCCATCCCCTCTCCCTTGGCTCACAGACCCCCTCCACCCCTCTCCCTTGGCTCACGGATCCCCTCCATCACCTCCAGGAACCCACTGGAGCTGAAGGAGCAGGAGCAAGTGGGGACAGCCTCGCTCCACGGGGCAAAGCGATGCCCCAGCCTGTTGCTTAACAGCTGGAGTGCTTCAGATGTGCTGGAAGCACCCCGTGACTCCCTTCAGCACGAGAAATTGCTGAGTGGTGCCTCCAGCATGCGACCTATGGGCTTGCACCACTCGGGGGAGGGAGCTCAGCCTCCATCCCTTGGTACCCTGAGGCACCAGCAGCACCCGCACCAGCTTTCACCCACTGTGGCCAGGCTGATGCCCTCGGGACATCCCCGCGGGACCTTTCCCCAGGGACGGTGGGTGCGCGCTCCCCTGGGCTGGCCCCGAGGGGTGGGGGGTCTCCCAGCACGGGGGTGGGGGGCGGATGGGTGAGCCCCAGACGTACACGTGGAGATCCTGACGGCTTTCGGGTCCTCTGGCCGGTGCGGGGAGCGATTTCGCAGCGGGGAGAGTGGAGCTGGGTGCGGAGAGAGAGCAGGAGCTCAGCTCCATCCCCGAAGGAGCCTCGGTCCCCGGCCCCCTCTGTGTCCCCACCCGGGAGCACTCACCGTGCGCCTGGCCCCGGCAGCGCTGCAGGACACGCACGGTCTTCGCCATCATGTGCTGTGGGCAACGCACAAAGGTCACCGGCTGTCACCTGGCCCCCACTTTGCCTCCCGGGCTGGTAAAACACAGTCCCCCCCCCCGGCTTCAGGGGCGGCTGCCCCGTGCCCCCTGTGAGGGGACGGCCAGGGGTCCTGGCTGCTGGGAGGGGGGGGCTGCACTAATGCCGTGGAGATCACAGAATCCCAGAATGGTCGGGGTTGGAAGGGACCTCTGGGGGTCACCCAGCCCAACCCCCTGCCCAAGCAGGGTCACCCAGAGCAGGGGGCACAGCACCGCGGCCAGGCGGGGCTGGAATATCTCCAGAGAAGGAGACTCCACAGCCTCCCTGGGCAGCCTGGGCCAGGGCTCCGTCACCCTCAGAGGGAAGAAGTTCTTCCTCGGGTTCAGCTGGAGCTTCCTCTGCTCCAGTTTGTGCCCGTTGCCCCTTGTCCTGTCGCTGGGCACCACTGGAAAGAGTCTGGCCCCGTCCTCCTGACCCCCACCCTGAAGATATTTAGAGGCATTTCTAAGGTCCCCTCGCAGCCTTCTCTTCTCCAGGCTGAACAAGCCCAGCTCCCTCAGCCTCTCCTCGTAGCAGAGATGCTCCAGTCCCCTCCTCATCCTCGTAGCCCTGCGCTGGGCTCTCTCCAGTAGCTCCTCATCTTTCTTGACCTGGGGAGCCCAGCACTGGACCCAGCACTGCAGATGGGGCCTCCCCAGGGCAGAGCAGAGGGGGAGGAGAACCTCCCTGGACCTGCTGCCCACACTCCTCTTGATGCACCCCAGGATCCCATTGGCCTTCTTGGCACCCAGGGCACGCTGCTGGCTCATGGTCACCCTGTCGTCCCCCAGCACTCCCAGTCCCTCTCCGCAGAGCTGCTCCCAGCAGGGCCGCCCCAGCCTGTACTGGTGCCTGGGGTTGTTCCTCCCCAGGTGCAGGACCCTGCCCTTGCCCTGGTTGAACCTCATCAGGTTCCTCTCTGCCCAACTCTCCAGCCTGGCCAGGTCTCGCTGGATCCAGCACAGCCTGCCGGGGTGTCCACCACTCCTCCCAGTTTGGTGTCATCAGCAAACTGGCTGAGGGTGCACTCTAACTCTTCATCCAGGTCATTGATGAAGAAGTTCAACAAAACTCTGCATCTGCATCCCAGGGGACGGGGGGACAGCAGGTCCCCCAGGGTGGGGGTCCGGGAGGAGCCAACCCGCCCCACTCACCATCTTCTCAAAGTTGATGAGGTTCTCGGCCAGCGTGCGATTGCCCTCGTGGATGAACGTCATGTCTGGGGGGGGTGGATTTAGGGATCAGATTTGGCTGCCTGGCCCCTGGGGAGGGCTGGACGTGTCCAAAAGGGTCCCCGCCAGCCCAGCCCATTGCCACCCGCGCCCCCCGGCAAAGCCCCCGCGCCGAGGTACTCACCTTTGAGGAGGAGGGGCACGAAGGGGATGATGGGGGGGCTCAGCTTGGCGACGGCCAGGCGATAGACCCTGTGGTTCCACGACGGGTCCTGGCGACGGAGCGGGACCTCAGTGCAGGGCCACCAGGGACACGGCCCCGGCTGCTGCCTGCCCTGGGTGCAGGGGAGGAAAAAGGGGGGAGCAGCGCCTCTGCAACCCCCCTGTGACCTTGCACCTTTTGGGAAGCAGGATTAAACCCCGCTGGGAATTGGGATGCGGGGCGGGAAAGGGCTGCGCTCACCAGCATCCGCTCCAGCGCCGAGTGCAGCTTCCGGATCTTGTGGGGCAGCCGCTGCGCAGAGAGAGGGTCACCGGCGCCGGCACCCCGGCTCTCCCACCCCCAGAGACCCTCCAGTTCTCCCAGCACCTCCCGCTTTCCACCTGCCCCGTCGCACTTCTGCGGGCTCTGCAACGCCGTCTGCTCCGGGTGCTCGGGAGCAACAGGCTCGGAGCCCGCGGCCACCCTGGTACGGGGGATTCTGGCCCCTGCCTGGGTCTCACCAGACCCCGGGGCTGATCCTGCTCCCCTGCCCGGTGGGATACGTGCTCCTTGCCTGGGTCTCACCAGACCCCGGCGCTGATCCTGCTCCCCTGCCTGGTGGGATACGCGCTCCCTGCCCAGGTCTAACCAGACCCCAGGGCTGATCCTGCTCCCCTGCCCCAGGGGAAATGCACAGCTCCCTCACTCAGAGCTGATAGGTGCAGGGTCTGCCTGGACCCCAGGCCCCGGGCCACCCTTGGCCAACCCAGTGGACCCAGCTCCATCTCTGCAGACCTCAGGGGACCTCGCGGGGCCGGCCGCAGCCTGAAGGCAGTTACCTCCCAGGTCTTGGCCAGGCGGCTGACGGCCGTGTTGCTCACACCAAACATCACCGCGAAGAAGGAATTCAGGTTCTTCTGCTCCTTGAGGCTGCAGGCGAGGACAGGGTCAGGCAAGGAGGCCACCACCAGCTCCGCCCTGGCAGGACGGGGACGTGGGTGGCGAGGCACTCACTGGGCGGCCAGCTTGATGAACTTGCGGAGGAGCTGGGCTCGCCTGCCCACCTCGGGGCAGAGGCACAGCTCCGTGGCCACCCAGTACTGCAGCTCGTTGAAGCGTCGCATCACCCGCTCCAGGTTGGCCGTGGTCACGTCGTGAAACTTCTGCGGCCCGACGATGTAGTGGATCATTTCCACCTGCGAAGCCCGAGGCAGTAGCTGAGGGGGGGCGGTCCCCAAAGCCACCCCGGAGGTGGCTCCCGCCCCGGTCTTGGTGCTGGCCTTACCTGGTGGATGCTCTTGAAGAGGTTCCAGTCGTAGTCGGTGAGGTGGCTGGCCAGGTCCTTGGAGCTGATGAGGTCCAGGGTCTCTGAGGAGCTGACATGGGGGCCCAGCTGCTCAGGGTGGGGGGTCTGCACAGAGGAGAGAGGATGCCCAACCCCTCCTGCCATCAGCAGCAGGGAAGGCCCCAGCAGCCCCTTCCCCAGGGAAGAGGGGCCGGGAGGGACAGACACCCCCAACCCCGGGCTGCTACCGAGCCACTGCAGCCCCAAACCCCGCTCGGGGGGCCAGCCTGGTGCTGCCCACCCCCAGGACCCCCCTGCTGCGTGCTCACCAAGCTGCCCAGCTCCTCCACACTCACGGCAAAGAGCCTCTCGTTGAGCCCCAGCGCCGTGAACACCCCCACGGCGTCCGGCTGCAGCCCCACTTTATCTGTGGGGATGGAGACGGGGTCAGATCCCGGCTGGGCATGGCGGTGTCCCCTGGGAGAAACCCCCAGGAGGTGGCACCCCCGACGATCCCGCTCACCTCCGGCCGAATTCACCTTCACCAGGACGTGCTCCCCGTCCCGGCCGAGCCGGGGGGCGAGGGACCGCAGGACGTCCCGCACCGAGGCGTTGACGGGCAGCACTGTGACCAGGCACGAGTGGTCGGGTCTGTAGATCTCGTAGGGCACTACGGGGCGGGGGGGAGAGGGGCTTTAGCGTCCTTGGTCACCGGCGAGGGGACAGTCCCCGCCGTGCGTGGCTGTACCTTTGTCCTGGGCTCTCAAGGCAGAGCTGCCGGTCAAAATCGCCTCCTCCTGGCTCGCGAGCCAGTTCGCCGAGCTCCGAGCCTGCGGTCAAGGTGGGAGCGAGTTGGGAGGGTGCCACCCCACCGGCCACCCCTCCTGCCACCCCAGGGTGACCCAGCTCGCCACCCCCTGGGGCCACCCCTACCTTGGGCTGGGGAGAAACGCTGCCGTCTCCGTTCTCCAGGCTGCGGAGAGAGGGTAAAGGCGATGCTGGAGCCCTGCAGCCTGGGTCAGACAGAACCGGGTCCTGCAGCCCCCCAGGACCCAGGCCACCACCAAGCCCCCCCAGCATCCTGGACGATGTCCCAGCGGTGTTTGACACCCCCCCCACGCTGGGGACAAGGTGGCCTGAGGGCTGCCAGCGTCCCCCCAGCCGTAGCAATCATCCCTTTGCTGGCTGAAAGCTCAGCCCCATGGAAAGTGCACCCCAGGCACGAGGGGTGGAGGACCCAGGGACGTGGGTGTCATCAGCAGCACTGGGGGACAGAGCCAAGCTCTGTTTCGGATGGGGACATCCCTCCTCCCTGGGGGACTCACGCTCGGGGCCGCCGGCGGTCCTGCCCTTGCTCCTGGACCAGCCCACCCAGCCGGGGGTCCTGGCTCGCCAGGTCAGCAAGATTCTGCGGGAGGAAGGTGCCCAGCGATCAGCACGGGGTGGGGGCAGCCAGCACCCCTCCGGGGACACCCCCAGGCCCCTCGCCCCGCTCCCGGTACCTGCAGCAGAGCCGTGGTGCTGCGGTCGCCCTGCAGCAGCCGCCCGTAGAGCAGCACCCACTGGCTCACCAACCGCAGAATCTTCCGGCGCTTGTGCAAGGAGTAGGTGGCTTTCTCCTGCTCCGAGCCCTCCAACGGCTCCGCGCGGAAACTGGGACCAGTCAAGGGCACCAGCATGGGTGGTGGGGAGCGGGCAGGGACCCCCTCACGCGTCAACCCAGGAGGACAGGATGGGAGATGGGGAATACGCCCTGTGCCCACGAGCCTGGGGGATTTGGGGCTCCCCTGGCCAACCCCCGAGGTCCCACGGGGTGACAGGGACCAAGCTGGGGTCCCTGGCAGGGGGTGCACGGCGTAGGACACAGCCCAGTCCCCCCCAAAAAGGATACTGGTGCAGCAGAGCTCTGCAGAGCTGCGAAGTCGGCATGAACACGGTGTAGGTCAGCAGAAAATCCCCCAGCAGGGTATCTGGAAGAGACCAGGCCACCACCGTTCACCCCCGCCGGTGACCGTGCTCCCTGCGGGTCACCTTTCGCTCCTCCACGCCACGCAAACGCCTGGCAAGGTCGCGGGCTTCGAGGAATGGAAGAAAATCCAAGGGCAGCACGGAAAGCGCAGCGCTGGGCCGGGAGCTCGCGCCGAGGCAGCCGCTGATGCCACCAGCTCGGCAGCTCCGATTCTTTACCCGCTGGGGACATCTCCTGGTTCCCATCTCACCGGCTTTGCTCCTCTCCGGAGGCAGAGCGAGGTGGAGGGATGCGGGAGAGGAGGGAGAGGATGCTCCGGGCCCTCTCCCGGCCCCATGGGGGATTTTAGGGTGAGAAGAGCAGCTTTTGGGGTTGAACACCGGGAATAAGGCAGCTGGTCCTCTGGCCGGTGCCCTGTCCCCAGCCCCCTGCCCATCTCAGGGTGGCTCTGGGACGTGGTCCCCAGACTGAAGGGGTGACCCCCCCCCCCACCTACCCACGGGGTCGTAGAGCGTGGCGTCGAGCCTCATGAACTCCAGCAGATGCTCGAGGATCTTCTCCGGCGTCCCGGCCATCACCAAGTACCTGGTGGGCAGAGCACCGGGCACATCAGGGAAGGACGCGGCATCCCAACTGTGGGCAGGGCCACCACGCCAGGCCACCGGGCCACTTGACACAGCTGGTCAGCATGGCCTGGCATCCCCATTCCCTCTCCAGAGACACGGTCCTCCCAGGAGAGTCCTCCAGAGAGCATCAGAGGAGGAAGAGGGACAGGCAGCACTGGCTGCGAGGAGGGATGGGGACAGGCTGCTGTCACCTGCTGCTCCGCGCCGTGGCTGGCTGGTTGCTACCACCCTGCAGGTTCTTCTGCAGGACAAGCACCACCTTCCCGTGCTCCTTCAGGCGCATGGTGTTGGCCTCCACGTCCTAGGGAGAAAAAACCATCAGCCCAGCTCAGATCCATCACAGAACCCCAGCATGGCAGGGGTTGGCAGGGACCTCTGTGGGTCATCTAGTCCAACTCTCCTGCTGAAGCAGGGTCACCCAGAGCAGGGGGCACAGCACCGCGGCCAGGCGGGGCTGGAATATCTCCAGAGAAGGAGACTCCACAGCCTCCCTGGGCAGCCTGGGCCAGGGCTCCGTCACCCTCAGAGGGAAGAAGTTCTTCCTCGGGTTCAGCTGGAGCTTCCTCTGCTCCAGTTTGTGCCCGTTGCCCCTTGTCCTGTCGCTGGGCACCACTGGAAAGAGTCTGGCCCCGTCCTCCTGACACCCACCCTTAAGGTATTTAGCAGCATTTAGACCATCCCCTCTCAGCCTTCTCTTCTCCAGGCTGAACAAGCCCAGCTCCCTCAGCCTCTCCTCGTAGGAGAGATGCTCCAGTCCCCTCCTCATCCTCGTAGCCCTGCGCTGGGCTCTCTCCAGTAGCTCTTCATCTTTCTTGACCTGGGGAGCCCAGCACTGGACCCAGCACTGCAGATGGGGCCTCACCAGGGCAGAGCAGAGGGGGAGGAGAACCTCCCTGGACCTACTGCCCACACTCCTCCTCATGCACCCCAGGATCCCCTTGGCCTTCTTGGCACCCAGGGCACACTGCTGGCTCAGAGTCACCCTGTCGTCCCCCAGCACTCCCAGTCCCTCTCCAGCTGGTCAGCCCTTAACCAGGCAATGCCTGGCTGGCTGGTTGCACCCCAAAACCCTACACTGGCCTGCAGAGAAGTGTCCTGCCCTAGGACCACTGTGGACGGAGCACGGCGCATCCCATCTTGGACCCAGCACCCTGCCCGCCCCCTGCCCACCTTGAGGATGCGGTTGAAGTCCTGCTTGTCCACGCGGAGGAAGTGGCAGTTGTCCTCCCGCAGAATGATGGTGGCCGCGCGGGGCGCGTCGTTAACCAGCGCCAGCTGCCCAAAGTCATCCCCTTCATGCAGGGTGGCCACCAAGCCCTGGCCAGGGGGGACACGAAGGGTGAGGGATGGGGTGGGAGCCTTGGTCCCCGCTGGGGGCTGGTGACACGAGGTGTCTGGAGAACCCCGCTGCCACAGGGACGCGTCTACCTTGCCGTGGGTGACCACGTTGACCGAGCCCTTCCAGATGATGTACCACGATGTGCCTTTATCTCCTTGGCTGAACACTGCAGGAGAAACGGCCGCATCCAGCAGCCGAAGAGGGGGAGCCCCCAGGCATCCTTCTTCAGCTCCCCCACCCTAAGCCCCCAGCCCACGTGAACGCCAGTGCTCCGGTCCCCTCCATCCCTGGTCCATGAAGAGTCAGAAGGAGCATCCACCCTGATGACAGCAGCTCCCTGCGTCCTCCCCGGGCTGGGGACACTTTCCTGAGGGACCGGCCAGCCCTGCCCAGCTCCTGGGGCACGCGATACTCACGCACGGTGCCTGCTCTCTGGTGCGACTCGAACATCAGCACGGATGCCAGCTCCTGCTTGACCTGCGGCAAGAGGTGCCCGCTGTTAGGGTCACCCCAGCCTGGAGCTGAGCGAGGAGGGGACACGCGTGGGCACAGGGGACAAGGTGGGAAGGGGACCCAGGGATGCTCAGAGAGCATCAATGGCCTTAAGTTGTGTCAGGGGAGGTTTAGATTGGATATTAGGAAAAATGTCTTCACTGAAAGAGCGGTCAGGCCTTGGACCAGGCTGCCCAGGGCAGTGGTGGGGTCCCCATCCCTGGAGGGGTTCAAAAAATGGGCAGATGTGGCACTTCGGGACATGGTTGAACAGGCCTGGTGGTGCTGAGGTGACGGTTGGACTTGACGATCTTAGAGGTCTTTTCCACCCTTAATGATTCTATGATTCTACGAGAGGGTCAGGAGAGGATGCCCAGACAGAATCACAGAATCACAGAATGGTCGGGGTTGGCAGGGCCCTCTGTGGGTCACCCAGTCCAACCCCCTGCCCAAGCAGGGTCACCCAGAGCAGGGGGCACAGGACCTTGTCCAGGCGGGGCTGGAATATCTCCAGAGAAGGAGACTCCACAGCCTCCCTGGGCAGCCTGTTCCAGGGCTCCGTCACCCTCAGAGGGAAGAAGTTCTTCCTCGGGTTCAGCTGGAGCTTCCTCTGCTCCAGTTTGTGCCCGTTGCCCCTTGTCCTGTCGCTGGGCACCACTGGAAAGAGTCTGGCCCCATCCTCCTGACACCCACCCTGCAGATATTTAGAGGCATTTCGAAGGTCCCCTCTCAGCCTTCTCTTCTCCAGGCTGAACAAGCCCAGCTCCCTCAGCCTCTCCTCATAGGGGAGATGTTCCAGTCCCCTCCTCATCCTCGTAGCCCTGCGCTGGACTCTCTCCAGTAGCTCCTCATCTTTCTTGACCTGGGGAGCCCAGCACTGGACCCAGCACTGCAGATGGGAAGGGATGGGACGCAGGAGGATTTGGGGAGCGGGAGCGGGTTGGGGGGGACACACACGCTGTGGGGCACAGCCGCGCTCACCGAGTTGGAGAGATGAGCCACGGCTTTGATGTGGAGCAGCTCCTCAAATATGAGCTCCAGCTCATCCTCTGTGCGCTGGGCAGGCCTGGGAGGGGAGCTGGGGGTGAGCAGCCGTCCACGCCCCCTCTCCCCACCACGTCCCGGGGTGCAGACCCCCCCCGCCCCGGCACAATCCCTGGTCAGGCAGCCTCTTTCTCTCCCTGGCCATGGAAGAGATGCTCAGGTCGCCCCATCCACAGCAGCCCCTTTGCCACTCCAGACCCCCACGGAGCGGGGTCGAAAGGAGCCCCACTTGTCCCCCCCCCCCCAGCCCCTGGGGACCCCCCTGGCCACTCACGGCTTGCGCAGGGCCATGGCGAGCAGCGCGTCGGGACCCAGCTGGGCCAGGAAGCCCAGTGCCTCCAGCAGCTCCTCCGCATCTCGGAGCCCCGCGCCGGGCTCGGGGCTCAGCTCCAGCTCGGCAAAGCGATAAAACTGGGTGTCCTTGTCCTGGAAATGCCACTCCTGCTTCACTGCGGGGTGGGGGGAGAACGCCAGGAGCTCGGCTGTGCGCCCACGGGAGACCCATGGGGTACCACGTACACCCATGGGAGACCCCAGCAGCTCCCAGTGCACCCAGTCTCGCCTTGTGAGACCCCCCCACCGCCCGCTCTCACCATGTGTCAGGACACCTCCATCCACCAGCACCTGGCAGATGCCGACGGCCTGGCTGCGTGTCTGGACGGCGAGCCCGGCGCTCAGCAGCCAGTCCACCAGCTCCTTCCCGGAGCAGCACTGCCTGCAAGGGGAGAGGCCGTGAGAACCGTCCCCAAATCAGGGCCGAGGTGCCCAGCACCCCAGGGGAACCCCTGCTTGGGATGGGCAGGAGAAGTCCTGCCATCCTCGGAGGGCTGCGGGGGTCCCCGGCAGCGGCGTGGCAGGGAGGCCGGCGGTCCCACCTGTGATGCCGTAGGTGATGCTTGTGGTCCCGGATGAGGCCGGGGCGGGTGCTGGTGAGGTGGATGAAGAGGAGCTTCCCGGCTCGCCAGATCTTCTCCGAGGATGCCTGGGGGTGGAAGGGGATTATACGGCTTGCAGGGGAAGCGGGGAGGGCATCGGGGGCAGATCCAGACCTTGCATGGTCAACCGTGCCCCCAACACTCTGCTAAGGTGTGATCCAACCCAGCACCCCGGGATCTCCATCACCAACCCCCAAGAACAGCTGAGCCCACAGGATCGACCAGCCCAGAGCCGAGCCGAGGACTCCACGACAAGGGGGTGCTCCGGCCCCCCACCCCTCACAGCCTTCAAGGCGCGTTTCTCCATCTCCCACCTCCCCAAACCCACGTCCTTGTGGGTCTTCCCAGCCCACCCACCTGGGGAAGGCTGTGTCCATAGTCCAGGGAGGATTCAGTGTCCAACAGTGGGGTCTGGAAAACCAAAAGGAAGGGGGTTGTTGTCCAGGGGGGTGTCTCCCATGTGCCCCCTCACCCCACACACCCCGGGGGGGGGTCCTGTCCCCCCCGAGGCACAGCTCAGCCTCGGCTCTTCACCAGCACCGACCTCCTAACACCACGGCCAAGCCCTCGCTCTGCCCCGTCCGTGCCGAACACAAACGCGTACCGGGGACCGGACCCCCCAGGACCCCCCCTGCCGTTACGTTTAACTTCAGAAAGGGAAGCGCCTGCAAATGAGGGCGCTGGGAGATAAAAGAAGGAAGTTCAAAATAAAATCTTCGCCCACAGGGATCGAAGACCTCGTGTTTGAGACACGGAGCTTGCCACCGGAGGAGAACGACTTCAGGAAGACCCACGGGAAGCAGGCGCAGCCCCAGGGGAGGGGAGGTGTCCGAAGCCCGGGGGTTTTCACAGAATCACAGAATAGTAGGGGTTGGAGGGACCTCTGGGGGTCCCCCAGCCCAACCCCCTGCCCAAGCAGGGTCACCCAGAGCAGGCTGCACAGGACCTTGTCCAGGCGGGTCTTGAATATCTCCAGAGAAGGAGACTCCACAGCCTCCCTGGGCAGCCTGGGCCAGGGCTCCGGCACCCTCAGAGGGAAGAAGTTCTTCCTCGGGTTCAGCTGGAGCTTCCTCTGCTCCAGTTTGTGCCCGTTGCCCCTTGTCCTGTCGCTGGGCACCACTGGAAAGAGTCTGGCCCCGTCCTCCTGACACCCACCCTGCAGATATTTAGAGGCATTTCGAAGGTCCCCTCTCAGCCTTCTCTTCTCCAGGCTGAACAAGCCCAGCTCCCTCAGCTTCTCCTCGTAGGGGAGATGCTCCAGTCCCCTCCTCATCCTCGTAGCCCTCCGCTGGACTCTCTCCAGTAGCTCCTCATCTTTCTTGAACTGGGGAGCCCAGCACTGGACACAGTACTCCAGATGAGGCCTCACCAGGGCAGAGCAGAGGGGAAGGAGAACCTCCCTCGACCTGCTGGCCACACTCTTCTTGATCCAGCTTTCGAGCCGTGTCTGAACAAAGAGGACGGAGAAAGATCCCAAATGCACTGGGTTACGGGAATGGCTTGAGAAAGCCTTGAAGAGCTGGAGGATCAACTTGCAGACGACACCAAGGACTGGACACACGGCCACGGCAGATGATGGGGAGCAAGAGGACAAGGAGGACAAGGGTGGCGGAGAGCCATGAGGAGCTCGTGCTCGAACCCTTCCCTGCCGGCAACGAGTCGGGGGACGGGTCTCAAACCACGGCACGGCCAGAAAAACGGATGCGATAAATCCTGCCGAATCAGCTGGAGCGAAACACGGGGACGTCACCTCCCCGGCACCCGAGGAGCACGGCGGCGGAGGAGCCGAATGGCTATGGCGATGGGTAACCTCGCGCTTCCCTCGGTACCGAAGAGCCGGCGAATACGAAGCCTTTTTTTTTTCCAAAAGATTTTAGGGGAGATCCTGGAAACGACGGAGCAGTGAGGCAGAAAGCCACCGAGCATGTGCTGGGCACGGGGAAACAGCAGTGGGTAAAATTCCACCGAGACGTGCCTAAAATAAGGCAGATTAGAAGAAAACCAGCCCGAATTTCACAGAATCACAGAATCACAGAATGGTCGGGGTTGGAAGGGACCTCTGGGGGTCACCCAGCCCAGCCCCCTGCCCAAGCAGGGTCACCCAGAGCAGGCTGCACAGCACCGCGGCCAGGCGGGGCTGGAATATCTCCAGAGAAGGAGACTCCACAGCCTCCCTGGGCAGCCTGGGCCAGGGCTCCGTCACCCTCAGAGGGAAGAAGTTCTTCCTCGGGTTCAGCTGGAGCTTCCTCTGCTCCAGTTTGTGCCCGTTGCCCCTTGTCCTGTCGCTGGGCACCACTGGAAAGAGTCTGGCCCCATCCTCCTGACCCCCACCCTGCAGATATTTAGAGGCATTTCGAAGGTCCCCTCTCAGCCTTCTCTTCTCTAGGCTGAATTTCCCTCATTTGTGGCTCTGAGCTCAAGCAGAAACCCCGGCGGCGACCAAAAACGTGAACTCAGGCCTCAAAAGCTGTAAAAAAAATGCAAACAGTGGGAGGGATGTCAGTGGGAAGAGAGCAAAGCCGGGAAGCTCAGCGACGCGCGGCACAGCCGGTTCACCAGCAATTCAGTGCTCCCTCAGCCTAAAGCAGAAAACCGCACCCTCGGGGATGGAAAACCCCCGCCACCCGCCGAGCTTTTTGCTCCGTTTAACTCCAGTCTGCACGCGGTGAGTTGAGCCAACGCCGTTTTCCGACCCGGCTCCTCTTCCACGCCTTCGCTGTTTACTGATTCTGAAATAGCGTTTCTGGCTCGGGGAGTCCCTCCGGGAGCAACCCGTCGTCACAGCGCCGGGAATGCTTGGACTCGGGTGATCTCCAAGGTCCTTTCCGACCTAAATGATTCCATGATTCTATTCCGTGGATAACCCGCGGCCTCGCAGCGGGTCCTCGCCGGCTCTTCGGGGTGGACCGGCTGCCGACCGCCTCGGCACAAGCCGGGATCCGATTCGGCTCTGCTGGGAATGACGCCGATAGCTGCCAAACCACAGTTGAGTCCTCAGCTTCTCCAGGACCTCCCATCCCTCTGGGTATCCCCCAGCAGCAGGTGCTTCCTAGTCCTCGTGCTTGTTTTTCTCCCAGTTTTTTCCCCTCGGGGAGGGGATGCTCCAGGGAAAAGCAGAGCAGCAAAGGGATGAGCCATTGCCCACCCCAGCTGCAGCCCTCATCCTGGTGGAAAGGTGGGCGAGCTCCCACCTGGACGCTGCTCGGAGGGATGAGGGCTCCCGCATCTCCCTGAATAAACAACCTTTTATCTTGGCTGTGGGTGCTGCATAAATCACTGCGGGAGCACCCGTCAGACCTGTTCTCCACGCGCGGCCAAGGCAGTTGATGCACTTTGAGCATTAACCCCGAGACAGGGTGAGGGCCATCCGTCCTTGGGGTGTCTTCACCCTGAGGGGAAGGTTTTGTGGTGTCCCCCGTCCCGTTTCTTGCTGGCTGTAAGGGGTCTGCAGCTCTCTGGTCTGGTGGCGGAGGTGGTGGACACTTGAAACACGACGTCTTCTGGGCTAGATCATCAGATCTGCTGGCCCTGGGCTGGTTGGGAAGGTTTGAGCAACCCCAGCGAGAGGCACAGTCCGGAGGAAAGCCTCAATTAAGGAAGCCAAGGGAGAAGTAATTAGCTGCAGAAGCCATCTTTGCCAATGAATTCAAGGAGAAACCCACCTGGTTGCCCAGAGGGGCTGTGGAGTCTCCTTCTCTGGAGATATTCAAGACCCACCTGGACGCGGTGCTGTGCCCCCTGCTCTGGGTGACCCTGCTTGGGCAGGGGGTTGGGCTGGGGGATCCCCAGGGGTCCCTTCCAACGCCTGCCATGCTGGGATTCTGTGACTCTGTGAAACCAAAGAGCCCTGGCACCTCCCGACCCAGGCAGGAGAGTGATGGAGGTGGACACCCCACCCACGTGTGCTTGGATGGGTGCTCTGCCCTGCGCTGCTTGCTTGCCCGTCCCAAACCCTGCCCTGCTCACACCCTGCCCGGCTCAGGCTGCTCCCTCATTTCCTCCAGCCCTTTCCATACCCCCAGGGTTTCTCAATCCTCCTCCGGACAGCCCGGAGGGCTCCAGCCACCAACCCGCCCGCAGCCGTTTGCAGCTGGCTTAGGAGAGCTCTGGGGAGCAGACAAGGCAAACAAGCGGCTCCGGGAAGGCAGCAGGTCCCCGGGGACACTCCCGACTCGGCCACGCTGCCACCGAGGTGCAGACACCGTGACTTTACTCACTCTGCCAACCTTCCCGAGCCTCGTGACCGCCCGGCGTGGCAGGAAACGCGCCGGCAATTGCAGAGCAAATGTTTGCAAACGGGAGCCGGGCTGCAGCCGCAGCGTCGGAGCTGCCTCCTGTGGGAGCCGGGGGCCCATGTCACCCCCTCGGGTGCGAGGGAAAGCGGCTCCGGTCCCCAGTCACCCCACAAGTGAGGGTCTGTCCTTGAGGCGGGGAGCCAGGAGGTGCCACGGTCCCGCTCCAAGCTGCGCTCGCAAGGACACCGAAGGAGACTCGGAAAAACCCTCCCCGAGGACGAGCGCTCCGAGCGATTTCTCCCTCCTGGGATTTTCTCATTGCCAAACCAGCTCTGAAACGCACGCAAAACCTCACGGCCGGCCCCCAAAAAACCCCTTTTCCCGAAGCATCCCTGCTCCCCAGCTCCCGGGTCGGGACCCACAGGATGCCCTCCCCACCCTAACTGCCCCGAATTATCGCGGCCGCCGTCTCCAAGCAGCTTCCTAAGGAGTTGCCTCTTTCCATCTTCCTGCCGAGGGGACGGGCGGGCGCTGGGATCCTGCCGGTCTCCAGAAATCCGGCAGCGGCGGGCGGCCGGCCAAGGCCGCCAGCGACCATTCCGCCCTCGCTCGCGCGCCGCTTTTGTTTGGGATTCCGAGGAAAACAACACCGGGAGTTATTTCGGGCTCCCGGAGAAAGTCCTCGCCCATCCGCAGCCTCCGAAGGCACGGCAGCCGGCCAGGGGCTTGCCGACCCCCCCGGCAGCCTCCTCGGGGATGGGGGGCTCGGGGGACCCACTCTGGCCCCTCCGTCCCCTCCAGGGACGCGGCGAGAGCACTTGGACTCTGGGAAGGGTGAAGGACGCCGAGCCTGGGGACGCCGAGCCGTGACGTCCCGCTGGTGCCAGGGAACGGGAGCCCGGGCTGGAGCCTCACGGCAAGGAGCAGAGCTGGAAGGGATTTTCCGGCACCGGGATCGGGCAAACGGATCCCCGGGAGGGATGAGACGGAGTCACCAGGCGAGGAGGAGCTTCCAGGAGCCGTAGGCACGGGGACAAGGGACGACCTCGCTGCTCCGAGGCACAGCCAGGCGGTTCCCAGCCCCTCCCGCGCCCGCTCCGAGGAATGGGTGCACTGGGAGCACCCTCCGACCCGCAAAAAGCGGCGAGACCCCCCCCTCCCCTTTTCCCTGCAAAGCTCAGCCCCGCTCCCCCGGCGCTCGTTCCCACGCATGGCAGAGCCACCCGGGAGGGGACACCCCCGCCACGCCGCGCGTGTCACCGCGCTGCCAGGCTTGCTCAGGTTCACCCGGGTCCGGCGGTTCGGCGCAGGAACGCTCCAGCTTGCCCCTTTCCTGACCGCCTCGGCTTTTTGCCACTCAAAAAAAATTCCCCCCCACCCCCCCAAATGAAGTTCCTCAAAGTTCTGGGGAGAAAAAAAGTCAGAAAGGAGGGGAAAAAAAAGATTGGAAATTTTTCTCCTTCGTGAAGGAGCTTGCAGGCTGCACAGAAATGCCGAAAGGGGGGCTGTCGCCTGGAAGTAATTCCACTTTTTTCCTGAAAAACATTCGCGTGTGGCAAGGGGAAGGTCGCGAAGCTCAGCTGGGGCAGGAGAACAAGTGCCAGGGTCACCTCCCAGCCCGGATGGGACACCGTGAGCGGGGACCCGGCGCCTTTCGCACCCTGGGGACCCCCAAGAGAGCAGCAGCGCCCGGCCGAGGGACGGCACGGACCCGGGGAGGGAGGACGTGACATTGAGCATCACCCCGCTGCCAACGACAGGGTGACCATGAGCCAGCAGCGTGCCCTGGGTGCCAAGAAGGCCGATGGGATCCTGGGGTGCATCAAGAGGAGTGTGGGCAGCAGGTCCAGGGAGGTTCTCCTCCCCCTCTGCTCTGCCCTGCTGAGGCCCCATCTGCAGTGCTGGGTCCAGTTCTGGGCTCCCCAGTTCAAGAAAGATGAGGAGCTACTGGAGAGAGTCCAGCGGAGGGCTACGAGGATGAGGAGGGGACTGGAGCATCTCTGCTACGAGGAGAGGCTGAGGGAGCTGGGCTTGTTCAGCCTGGAGAAGAGAAGGCTGCGAGGGGACCTTCGAAATGCCTCTAAATATCTGCAGGGTGGGGGTCAGGAGGACGGGGCCAGACTCTTTCCAGTGGTGCCCAGCGACAGGACAAGGGGCAACAGGCACAAACTGGAGCAGAGGAAGCTCCAGCTGAACCCGAGGAAGAACTTCTTCCCTCTGAGGGTGCCAGAGCCCTGACCCAGGCTGCCCAGGGAGGCTGTGGAGTCTCCTTCTCTGGAGATATTCCAGCCCTGCCTGGCCGCGGTGCTGTGCAGCCTGCTCTGGGTGACCCTGCTTGGGCAGGGGGTTGGGCTGGGTGACCCCAGAGGTCCCTTCCGACCCCCCCATGCTGGGGTTCTGTGCTTCTGTACAACACAGCTCGCCCCGGCGAGGAGGGAACGTCTCGCCCCCGGCGTGCCGCGGGGCAGAGCTTTCCTGTTCAGGCGCTCGGGGTTGGGGTGCGCTGCCCGGCTGCCCCAGCACAACGACACCGGGCTGGCTTCACGCCTGGCTGCCAGCTCTGCCCGGGAGAAGGCCTTCGGGCACGGCGGGCACGGCACGGGCGGCCTCGCAGCCAGCGCACACGAGGGGGGAGCGGGGCGCGGGGCAGCCATCACAGCCCGGCCGGGCTGCCAGTCCAGCCGTCACCCCAACACCACCACGGCTGCTAAAGCCCATGTGCAGGGCCAAATGTGGGGCGCATCGGGGTGTCTCCAGGGGCCCCTGCCCTTCCCCAAACAGCCCACCACGACCCTGGGCATCGGGGTCTCTCCAGGAGCCCCTGCTCCTCCCCAAGCACCCCACCGAGACCCTGGGTATTGGGGTCTCTCCAGGAGACCCTGCCCCTCCCCAAGCACCCCACCGAGACCCTGGGTATTGGGGTGTCTCCAGGAGCCCCTGCCCCTCCCCGAGCACCCCACCGAGACCCTGGGTATTGGGGTGTCTCCAGAAGCCCCTGCCCCTCCCCAAACACCCCACCACGACCCTGGGCATCGGGGTCTCTCCAGGAGCCCCTCCCCAAACACCCCACCGAGACCCTGGGTATTGGGGTGTCTCCAGGAGCCCCTGCCCCTCCCCAAACACCCCCTCAGGACCCCAGGCATCGGGGTGTCTCCAGGAGCCCCTGACCTATCTCTGTGCACCCCACCGAGACCCTGGGCTTCGGGGTCTCTCCAGAAGACCCTGCCCCTCCCCAAGCACCCCACCAAGACCATGGGCATTGGGGTGTCTCCAGGAGCCCCTGCCCCTCCCCAAGCACCCCACTGAGACCCTGGGTATTGGGGTGTCTCCAGGAGCCCCTGACCTATCTCTGTGCACCCCACCACGACCCTGGGCATCAGGGTCTCTCCAGGAGCCCCTGCCCCTCCCCGAGCACCCCACCGAGACCCTGGGCATCGGGGTCTCTCCAGGAGCAGGGAGGGATGCTGAGAGGGGGAAAGCCGGCAGCGAAGGGAGGGGTCCTCGGCTCGAGGGCTCTCGGTGGTGGCGGGGGTCCCCCGACCGGGCCGTCCCGCCCCCCCCCCCCCCCCCAGCCCGCACTCACCCAGCGGATGCCCTGGATGGGGGGCAGGTCCCCCCCCCTCGCCCTCCAGCCGGACCTCGTAGCTGGAGCTCCGGAACAAGTGCATCTTCGGGAGGAGCACCGGGAGCCGCTTACCGGCAGCCCCGGGGCCGGGGGGGTGGGGGGAGAGGCCCCGACCCCCGCCTCCCGCCCGTCTCGCCGCCCGCCGTGCGGGTTCCCGGCGCCGCCGGCCCCCGCCGCGCCGCCTCCCCGGCCGCTCCCGCAGCCCGGCCCCGCGCACCTTCAGGCGGCGGCGGGGCGGCGCGGGGAAGCCATGGCGGGGCTGGCCGGGCCGGGCCGGGGCTGGACGGGGCTGGCCGGGCCGGGCCGGGCTCGGCTCCGGGCGGGGCCCCGCCCCCGAGCGGGGCTGGGAGCGGGCGCGGGGCCGGGGCGCGGCGCACCCCGCCCGCAGCCCCTCCCCGGGGGCCCACGGGACGACCCCCCCCCCCCCCCCCCCCGACCTCGGCACTCGGACACCCCGCCCTTTGGGGACCCCCCCCCCCCCCAGCCGTGATTCTACTGGGGGGGGCAGCGCGGACCCCCGCCCGTCCAGCCTGAGCACTGCACGACCCCCTGGGACCCCCACCGCGACCCTGGGTGTTGGGGTGTCTCCAGGAGCCCCTGAGCACCCCACCGAGACCCCAGGGATCAGGGTGCCTCCAGGAGCCCCTGCCCTTCCCCTGTGCACCCCACCACGACACTGAGTATCGGGGTGTCTCCAAGAGCCCCCCAGCACCCCACCAAGACCCTGGGCATTGGGGTGTTCCCTGGAGACCCTGAGCACCCCACCAAGACCCTGGGCATCAGGGTGTCTCCAGGAGCCCCTGACCTATCTCTGTGCACCCCACCATGACCCCGGGCATTGGGGTGTCTCCAGGAGCCTGCACCCTTCCCCTGAGCACCCCACCAGGACTCTGGGCATCAGGGTGTCTCCAAGAACCTCTCCCCTTCCCCAAGCACCCTACCGAGACCTGGACATTGGGGTGTCCCCTGGAGACCCTGAGCACCCCACTGAGACCCTGGGCATCGGGGTGTCTCCAGGAGCCCCTGCCCTTCCCCAAGCACCCTACCGAGACCTGGACATTGGGGTGTCCCCTGGAGACCCCGAGCACCCCACTGAGACCCTGGGTATCGGGGTGTCTCCAGGAGCCCCTGCCCTTCCCCATAGCACCCCACTGAGACCCTGGGCATCCAAGAGTCTCCAGGAGCCCCTGATGTTTCTCTGTGCACCCCATCATGACCCTGGGTATCGGGGTGTCCCCAGGAGCCCCTGCCCTTCCCCTGAGCACTGCACCGAGCCCCCAGGGATCAGGGTGTCTCCAGGAGCCCCTGACCTTTCTCTGTGCACCCCATCAGGACCCTGGGTATCAGGGTGTCTCCAGGAGCCCCTGCCCTTCCCCAAGCACCCCACCATGACCTTGGGCATTGGGGTGTCTGCAGGAGCCCCTGTGCATTCCACCATGACTCTGGGTATTGGGGTGTCTCCAGGAGCCTGCACCCTTCCCCTGAGCACCCTACCATGATCCTGGGCATCGGGATGTCTCCGGGTGCCCCTGCCCTTCCCCTGCGCACCCCACCGTGACACTGGGGATCGGGGAACCACAGGGATCCCCCTGCCCTGCCCAGTCCTGCAGGGCCCAGCCTGGTGGGGGGACAATGGGGCACAGAGGTGCTGGAAAGTGGGAGGGAAGCTGTACTGGGGAGGGGGCCCTCAGGCTCCGACCGGGGAGGACAGAGGAGTGGACCTGGAGCGTGGCCCAGCGGTCCTGGGAGTGCTTGTGCTGGGGCTTTTGGCTAAAAAGAAAGGGGTTTCTGCCAAAAGGAACTCCTAGTTTTGAAATAAATCCTATTTTTTTATTAAAAAAAGAGTTTTTAGAATGTATGTATTTAAACAAGCCCCCACCCCAAGCAGCAAAGTGAGGAGAAGCGTCAGCTGGATGCAGGCAGTTTGGGTAGGGATCCCCGATGCGCTCCCACCTCCGCTTTTAACCAGGCACCCCAGGGACTTCGGGGGTCACGCCGGGCTCCCCTGCCCCGTCACCCCTCGGGGCCACCCCACGTGGGGCTGGGGAGATGGGGTCTCCCTGCGTGGCCTTGGGCAAAGCCCCGAGTGGCCGTGTGGGACGGGGACCGCAATCCTCCCACCCTCCCTCCCTCCGTCTGCTTCGCCCGCGTGCGCTCGGCGGCGGAAAAGGCTTTTTCCTGGAGACCTCGAGGCTTCGGGCGCTGCCGCGAGCGGGGATCACAGCGACCGCCCAGGAACGATGAGGACGCTGAAGAGTCTGGCACCGAGGTCCATCACCGCTTACGCCGTGCCCGGGGTCCGCTCTCCTGCGCCGTTCTTCAGGCCAGCATCTCCAAGCCAAAGCAGGGGGGCTGCTGCGGAACCCTCCTCTGTGTGGACCCCTCCCAGGAGCCTCGCTCAAGGACTCCCAGCTGGTTTTGCTGGCTACCCAGTATGGCTACTGGTCTGAGCGGGTCCCAGCGGGGCAGGGAGAGATGGAGGGGTCTGGATGAGGCCGGGCGCTGCCTGGAAAACCCTTCGAGGAGAGGCGTTGAAGACGCGTGGTGGAGCGGTTCCCCACTCCATAGCGCTGCTGGTCCAGCTCCCAGCCGAGGCCCCCCCCGGACAAAGCAGGCGTGGGTGGGTTGGACGGAGGCGGCGTGACCTGGGGACTGTAGAAACGGGCACAAAAGTTTCCTTTTGATTATTCTGCTGCGAAAGACACGTCTTCCGCACCCCTGGCTTGAAGCCTAGCACAGCGGGGTGAACACGTAGACGGTGCCTGGGAGGTGCAGGCTCCTCCTGGGGTGCTTTGCAGCCCCCCTCAGAATCACAGAATCACAGAATAGTAGGGGTTGGAAGGGACCTCTGTGGGTCATCTAGTCCAACCCCCTGCCCAAGCAGGGTCACCCAGAGCAGGCTGCACAGGACCTTGTCCAGCCAGGTCCTGAATATCTCCAGAGAAGGAGACTCCACAACCTCCCTGGGCAGCCTGGGCCAGGGCTCCATCACCCTCAGAGGGAAGAAGTTCTTCCTCATGTTCAGACGGAACTTCCTGTGCCTCAGTTTGTGCCCATTGCCCCTTGTCCTGTCACTGGGCACCACTGAAAAGAGCTTGGCCCCATCCTCCTGACACCCACCCTGCAGATATTTGTAGGCATTTCTAAGGTCCCCTCGCAGCCTTCTCTTCTCCAGGCTGAACAAGCCCAGCTCCCTCAACCTCTCCTCGTAGGGGAGATGTTCCAGTCCCCTCATCATCCTCCAGCCCCTGCAGCTCGTTATAAAGGAAACTTCCCCGGCCACTGCCCGAAGAGCGGTCGTGGAAGGAGAATTTGGCACCGGCAAAGGCGGCTCGGGGTTTGAGCAACCTCCCTCTTGCCCAGCTGCGTCTCGCTGGCTGGCAAAGCCCCTCCGGGAGCGAGCCTTGAGAGCTGCTCCCTCTCGCAAGGAGCTGATGCCGTGATGGAAACGCTCGGGGGGCAGCGGGCCAGGATACGGCCTCGCCGCCGCGCCGAGGGAGGATGCTGGCTCGGCTGCGGCAGGGAGGAACCTTTGGAAAATTCCCCCCGCCTGATGGAAAGCGCTCTGGGCTGCCTCGTGCTTTGCACATCAAGGATCTGCTCGCCTTCGACGGGCCGCTGGGTCTCTGCTGGGCGAGGGATCGCTGCCTTGCACAGACATGCCCCCCCCATGCAAATTAGAGCTAATTAACAGCAGGAGGAAGAGGGCTGAGAAAGGCAGGAGGCTCTTGGAGCGGCGTTTGCTCGGGGAAGCCCCACTCGAGTGGCTGTGTGGGCATGGAGCAGAACACGGCAAGGACGTGGCACCTGCCTTGGCCCCACCAAGGACTGAGGGTGGTTCTTCTCCATCTCCCTCTCCCTCTCCCTGCATCTTGGCTGATGCTTCCACCACCCCATCCCATCCCATCCCATCCCATCCCATCCCATCCCATCCCATCCCATCCCATCCCATCCATCTCACCTCATCCCGTCCCATCCCATCCCATCCCATCCCATCCCATCCCATCCATCTCACCTCATCCCATCCCATCCCATCCCATCCCATCCCATCCCATCCCATCCCATCCCATCCCACCCCATCCCACTCTATCCCATCCTATCCCATCCCATCCCATCCCATCCCATCCCATCCCATCCCATCCCATCCCATCCCATCCCATCCATCTCACCTCATCCCGTCCCATCCCACCCCATCCCACCCTCTCCCATCCCACCCTACCCCATCCCATCCATCTCGTCCCATCCCATCCCACCCCACACCACCCCATCCCAGCTTATCCCAGCCCATCCCACCCTATCCCAGCTCAAACCCAGTGCCGAAGTGTGCCCCACCACCCTCACCAAAGCGCTCTCCCTGCCCCTTTGCTGCCGTCTCCCCGTTTCCTCCCACCCCGCATTCCTGGGAACCGCTCCCAGCCCCGGCGGAGTTTAGAAAACTTTCCAAGGTCGTGGCTGGTGCAGCTGTGCTGGCAGGGAACGGTGCGGAGCAGCCTCGCTCGCTCGGGAAGCCGCCTGGCAATCCTCCGCACGGACCCCACAGCTGCTGGGTGCTCTGGGTGTCGCTGGGGGTCTGAACCCCTCGGGAAATCAAGCGTCAGCATCCCACCACGGGCTGGTGTGTGGTCCAGCATCTCCAGGGATGGCAGCTCTGGAAACCCTGAGGTGGTTCCGTCCAGCCCAGTGTCCTGACTTTATTGGACCAGTAAGATGCTCTAGGGACAGGGTGTGAGAGCATCACAGAATCACAGAATCACAGAATAGTAGGGGTTGGAAGGGACCTCTGTGGGTCATCTAGTCCAACCCCCCTGCCGAAGCAGGGTCACCTGCAGCAGGCTGCACAGGACCTTGTCCAGGCGGGTCTTGAATATCTCCAGAGAAGGAGACTCCACAACCTCCCTGGGCAGCCTGTTCCAGTGCTCCGTCACCCTCAGAGAGAAGAAGTTCCTCCTCATGTTCAGACGGAACTTCCTGTGCCTCAGTTTGTGCCCATTACCCCTTGTCCTGTCACTGGGCACCACTGAAAAGACCATCATGCCGGTGCTGGGTGATGTACCCTTGCCGGAGCCAGCGATACATGGCGCAAGGGTGTCACTGAGCTGCGTGGAATGTCACTCCTCCGGTGACAGAGGTCTCCGGGCCAGTGATGGCCAGCACAGGCACAGAAAAAACTCAGCATCAACCTCCCCGGGTGCTGCTGCACCCATGCACTTCCCCCGCAGCTTTTCCAGCTGCGAGCCAGGCGCAGGAATGCCGGAGGATCCCCGCCGTGCCGCAGCCGCGCGCCGGGTCACCGGCTCCGGCCGCGGGGACACGTTCCCAGCAGGCTGCACCAGCTGCCCCAGTCTGGTTAGCTCCGAGCAGAGAGCTCCTGCCTTGCCGCAAAATGCAAACAGGGCAGCTCTGCTTTATCTGACTCCTTATCGCTGTATTTAACTTGCTCGTTTTATCTGCACTTGAATAATAATTAATCTCCCGGAGCAGGCAGGCCTGGCCCCACGGAAATGCGCGTTGCGTGCGGAGCGTGTTCGGCTCATGGGACCTGCTGGACCCGGGTGACTTTGCTGCTGCTCCCGTACCGTTCCCAGTGAAACTGGTGGTGCTGGTGTGGGTGCAAACGGCTGCTTGATCCCGCAAATCTCACCAGTGCTGCGGCGGCGCGCGCTGGGAGCGACGCACATCCCGTAGCAAAATCCCCCAGGCTTTGATCTGTGCGTTTCAGGATTCAGATAGTTCATCAGAACAGCTGTTTAGGCCAAAAAAACAAAAATAAAAAAAATCGCTTCCCATTTTTATGGGTAGCTCAGGGCACGAGTGATTTAGTGCTGCTTTGTCACCTCCCGTCTCCCCGCGATTTACTGCCCGGCGCGGGTACCTCAGCCCCCACGGGCAACGCTGGAGCCAAGGGCTCCGGTCGCCTCCCCGTTGTTCGTTAGCACAAATCACTAATTGCAGAGCTGCTCTGACACGCACCCGCCGCCCCTGCTCGCCGAGCCATCGCGGCGGCAGCTACCCAGAGCCGAGTCTCCAGCAAGACGTGCCCGTTCCCCGGGAGATGAGAAGCTCCCCGAGGTCTGGGAGCCGCGGCCGGCGCTCCGGCTCGGCTTCCCCACGACGAACCCCACCAGCGGGATGGGGAAACCCTTCCTGGCCGCTTCCCAGGGGCTGTAAATCAGAGCAGGGCTTGCAGGGTGACGGGCGAGGCTGGCGGGTGCTCTCCGGGGCTCGTCGCAGCCCCCGGCTGCGCAGCCCTGGGCACGGGGCAAATCCGGCTGCCTCGGCGGTGGAGCCGGCAGCGGGGCCGGGGGCAGCGGCCGTGTTTTGTGGTCGTTTCCCTGGTTGAGGGGCTCGGCATTCCCAGGGCGAGTGTCCAGACGTTGCCGAAAGCTCGAAGCTTTAAATAGCTGAGCGTAAATAAAGGTGGCAGCAGAAATAGTCTGCCCTGGGGTGATGCTGAGGACTGGGACAGGGTGATGCTGAGGATCAGGAGGATGGGGTGATGCTGAGGATCGGGAGGATGGGGTGATGCTGAGGACTGGGACAGGGTGATGCTGAGGACTGGGAGGACGGGGTGATGCTGAGGATCAGGAGGATGGGCTGATGCTGAGGACCAGGAGGACGAGGTGATTCTGAGGGCTGGGAGGACGGGGTGATGCTGAGGACTGGGAGGACGGGGTGATGCTGAGGATCGGGAGGATGGGGTGATGTTGAGGACCGGGAGGACGGGGTGATGCTGAGGATCGGGAGGATGGGGTGATGCTGAGGACTGGGACAGGGTGATGCTGAGGACCAGGAGGTTGGGGTGATGCTGAGAACAAGGAGGACGGGGTGATGCTGAGGACTGGGATGGGGTGATGCTGAGGACTGGGAGGACGGGGTGATGCTGAGGATCAGGAGGATGGGGTGATGCTGAGGACCAGGAGGATGGGGTGATGCTGAGGACTGGGAGGACGGGGTGATGCTGAGGACCAGGAGGACGAGGTGATTCTGAGTATCAGGAGGATGGGGTGATGCTGAGGACCAGGAGGATGGGGTGATGCTGAGGACTGGGAGGACAGGGTGATGATGAGAACAGGGAGGACGGGGCCAAAGCTATGAGCAGAGGGCAAAATCGAGAGGTGCTGCCACGGGGCTGGGGTGCAGCTCTGCCAAGTGCGGGGGTCCATCAGTGGCAGCTCGGGCCCCTCCAGCCCACCCCAAAATCCTCACCAGGCGTTTGCTGGGGGGGTTTTCCCAGCCTTTCCCCTGGGCCAGCAAGATCTACGAGGCCAATTTAAAGCCCCCCTCCACCTCCAGGCTCCTCCTAGGTTGTTTCGTAAATCAAATTGGGGATAAAATGGCATTCCAGGAACGCAGCGGGCCGGCCCCGGCGTTCTGTGGGAAAAGCAGCCAACGTGCAATGTCAGCACTGAATAAAGCTCTGGAGATGTCAGGGTGATTCTCTTTATAGCTCCAGGGCTGGCCTTTCCCACTGAGGACGGGGGACCCGCGCCGGCCGGCAGCTCCTGTGGGATTGCCCCGGCGTGCGGTGGAGCCGTGCCAGCCCGGTGCCACGGTGGGCGGCTGTCGGGGTTCGGGTGCAGTGAGACCGGGGCGATGGGGGGACGTGGAAGCGCGCGATGGCTCGGGCAGAGAGCTGCCCGCAGGGGTGTGATGCGGCCTCGGCGGGCAGGCACTGCGGGTTTGGGTTGAGCAGCCAGCTTCGCCGTGGAAGGATGGGATTTATATCCCCTGGATGAAAAAGCAGTCCCTGGTTTGGGTTAGATTTCCTGGTTGTGCTGCATGCCGTCCCGGCATCCTGCCCCATCCCCTGGCCGGCCGTGGAACGAGGAGCCGCCGAGCTCCCTCCTGCTCTCCCCAGGGACACGATCGATGGCAGGACCCCGTGTCCTCCCCTTTCGGACACGGCTTTGTGCTGGTTGATGAACAGAAGTTAATTCCGTGCCAGTTTGGGGCTAAGCTACAGACTTAGTATTGCTTCTCCAGTTACAGATGGGGATGCTAATCCCAAGCTTGTTTCATCACAAATCAGTGACGTGCTTGCAAACTGGGGTCACACCTTGCCAGCAACGCTCTCGTCTCTCACTCGCCCCGAAACGACGGGTGCAGGTCTCCAGAGCTGCTGGTTCAGCCTCTTTGCAAACTCAGGGCATTTGGTTGCCTCCGTGCCCGGCGTTCTGGGCTGTCGCTGTGGCAGACCTGGCACTAAAACCCAGCGCGGCTTCGGCGGACGAGATACGGAGCTGTGGGCATCGGGTTGGGGAAGCACCCGACGGAGCTCGGAGATGCCGAATCGCAGCATCAGACGATGACAGGACGAGAGGAAATGGCCTCAGGTTGCGTCAGGGGAGGTTTAGACTGGATATTGGGATAAATTTCTTCACTGAAAGAGTGGTCAGGCCTTGGACCAGGCTGCCCAGGGACGTGGTGGAGTCCCCATCCCTCGAGGGGTTCAAAAAATGTGAACATCAAACGGATGTGGCCCTTCAGGGTTTGGTAGGCAAGGTGGTGCTGGGCTGATGGTTGGACCTGATGATCTTGGAGGTCTTTTCCACCCTTAATGATTCTATGATTGAAGACGGCGAGATGCTCGAGGGCTGTTAAAAACCCCAGGGCCGTGCTGAAGAGGAACCGCAGGTAGACAGGGCAGCAAAATGCTGAAACCTGCTTCGCTACCCAACGGCGGGACGAGTTCCATGCCGGTGTTCCCATTACACCCCCTGTTCCGGCATCGTTTCCTGAAAATTAGTGGCGGGGTCTAGTGCGCTTGCACAGAAGAAACTCGAGAAGAAATGGCTGAGCTCTTTGTGTTACTGATGGGTGGGTTTGCTGGCAGATGGTTAGAGAAGAAATCTTTCATATTTATCATCTCTGTGGCTTACCAGGACAAGATAACAAATTGGTGTTGAAAATACGATTCTGGGGAAAATGGCTTTAAATTACTGCACTCTAAGCATGTTGTTTTATTCTTTAATGTAGCTACTTTATGTATTTCTTTTCCTCAAACTATATATATTTCCTTTTTATTGGCTAAGCCTTTCCTAATTTATATTTTCATTACTTTGATTAATACTACTTCCACAGTGACATTATTATTCCGATGCAGTTTTGCAAGTGCCTTACTGAAACACTTGGCGTTAAATAATCTTCGGATTTAGTCTGCATGATTTGTAATTTAATAAGCAGTTCCGCTGCTGCGGTTTATCTCCTAATTGGTCCAGAATTAGCAACTATTCTTGAATGAAGCGAGCTATCGTGTGCTTTTTTGTTGTTGAAAAGAGAGCAGCTATAGGTGTTATTTTAGCCGTGGTTGCTCAGCTGTAACCACAGCCGCCTTAGCCATTTTAGCGTCATCGACTGGATTGTAGCTTGAGCAGGAATACGCTGCCGTGGAAGTGATGCTTCTCATTTAGGAAGGAAGCTTTCAGTCTCCCAGGTAGTTGCAGTGGATACTCCTTTAATTATCATTTGATGAGCAAGATCTATCTTGTTCTCCCGGTATTTCCATACCCACTTTGCTTCTCCCAATTCTTCCTGCAACACGGTTCCCAGATTTGCGTCTCTGCGGAGCTGTGAAGGCTTCAGATCTGACTCCAGCAAGGGCTTATCCCCAGCCCTCCGGGAAACGACCGCTTGCACCTCCCTTCGCAGAGATCTCTAAATCAGGAAGAGTTCGCGAGACGCTTGGCCTAGAAGCGGCAGAACTCACTTGGGAAAAGCAAGATTAAACGAAGTCCTCGGCTGCGGGGGGTTTTTCTGGCAGGGGGTTGCCAGTGATAGAGGGGTTTGGGATCTTCGAATCACCGGGGCGATGCTGGGGAGGGCAGGCAGGGCTGCGGAGCTGCAAGGTGCGCGTCTGCCCAGCACGGGGGGCAAAGGGGCATTCGCTAACCCAAATCCAGCCCTAAACCCAACCCTAAACCCAACCCTAAACCCAACCCTAAACCCAACCCCGTGCCGAGCCCTAAGCCTAGCCCTACACCCAACCCTAAGCCTAGCCCTAAGCCTAACGCAGTCCATCACGCGTGGAGGTCAGCAGCCCTGTGCCAGCCGGTCTCGGCGCAGAGGATGGTCCCAGGAAGGTCTAATTTGTGGCCATGGACCAACCTAAGGAGGAAAACCAGACTCAGGGCCAGTTCTCCCTCCTGCTAACGCACCACTGTGTCACAGCTCAGCCTGGCCGGGCTCACGCGATGGCTGCAGCCCCTTGGAAATGCTCACATTAAGGGGCTTTGCCTCACAATGTCCTTTAGACCCACGGAGAAGACACCAACCATGGAGACACTGAATCATGGAGACACCAGATCAGCAGGACACCGAAACGGGGAGACCCTGAGACACAGCGACTTGGTGGCATCTGAAGGACCACGTCCACGAGACCCAGCACCAGCAAATGGAATTAGAGACCACTGCGGGTCTCACAGCGAGCAAAGTCAGGTGGGAGCCTGTGGAGACAGTGAGGAACCGGCAGGCAGCTGCAGGGGGTTTTAAGGAAGGATGAATGAGAGGAGAAGGGAAAACAATAGTTTTTTCCCAAAGGGCCATTTTAAGGCAGCATTTGCAACCCCTCCTTCGAGCCAGGAAGGGCTGGGACCTCCTCATTTCCTTAACTTTTCCTTCTTCCTTTTGCTTTTGAGTCTCTGATATTCACAGGGTCTAAACCATTATTTTCCCCAGTTATTCCCATCTATGATGTTTCTTTAAAGGGGAAAAAAAAAAAAAAAGCCTCAAGGACAAATTCTCAGGAGATGAACAGGATAAAATACCAGCCTGTTTCCAGCTCTCTGCAAACAAACAGGGCTACCCCCACCTCGGATGATTTTCCTCCTTTTGTTCCCAGATCCAGCCGCCATCCAGCCTTCCCACCTACGGCACGCGGGGCGGAGGGAGGAGGAGGAAGGCGATCCCTCATCCGGTAAATCCGGCTGTTTCCCAGCTGTTGCTGTGACTTTGCAGGCAGGAGCAATAACCGGGAGAAAGGCTCCGCTCTGGGCAACCTGGCCACCAGGTGCTGGCGGTGGAGAACAGGGCCAAGGTCCAAATCTCTGCAAAATTCAGATGCCAGCTGGGGTTGTGCGCTGCTGTGGGCAGTGCCAACGAGCCGGGAAGCCCGTTTTGGGCCGAGAGGTGAAAAAAATATCAGTCGGTCGAGAAAAGCAAGCAGGCCAAATCTGAGCTGTCGAACAAGAAGGTTTCTGTTCGCATCTGAGGCGGTCTCTCCTCCTTTCCCTGTTTGCTCGTTTCCACCTCATCCGCCTTCGCCTGCCGGAGTTTTCCACCCCTCGGAGCAGGGCCACCCACGGTTGCTCGGGGTCGGGGTGTCCCGGGGTGGGGATGCCCTGGGATGGGGATGCCCCGGAGTGGGGATCTCTCCGGGTGGGGATGTCTCAGGGTGGGCAACAGCCGCTGCCGTGGGCTCCCGCTAATGCAGAGCAGCCGTAAACTGCTTGGAAAAGGTCTCTGCTGGCTGCAGAGGGGCTGGCAGCCATCCCTCCCCTGCCCGTGGCTCCAGCTCGCCCTGCCAGGACACGAAGCTGGATTTGACTCAGCCTCAGACCGCTCGCAGGGCAAAATGAACAGCTCTGCAGTCAGCTGGGCATCAAACCCCCCCGCTGCCGCCTTCTCCGGGGCTGTCGTGTCCCCACGTGCCTGGAGGACACAGCTCCCACCCGGTCCCGTGAGCTGTGATGGGAATCTTGCCCCGAAACGTGACCCAGAGCAGCCCACGGGGAAACGCGGAGCGAGCGCCAGGCGAGCTGCTCCAGCTCCTGCTCATTGTGTCTGCTCAGTGAATCTTTAATTAGGCCGTGTAAATTCCAGCAGCTTCTAATCAGCTTAATCCCGAGGCCAGCTTGAGGCTGCTGTTGCTTCCAACGTGTTGGTGATTGCCTGCCCCTCTGCTTGGCTGAGGATGCTCCAAATTTGCCTCATCCGAGAATGGGCCCCTTGCCCAAGAGTGATGCAGAGGCTCGGGGAATTGTGGAAACCACCTCCCCTCTAGCTTAGCATCCCAAAAAAGCTGTCGGTCAGCTGGACACTGTGCAGGACTCTTATCCAGTGGTTGCATTTGTCTCCCAGGCAAGGAAGGAGGATCTACAGACTGATCACCCCCAGGTTCCTCCATGCACGCTCGGCTTCTCGTTCCCTTCTGCAGATTTGGGGTTCGTTGCTCCGTGGATGGAGAGAATCCCATTTGCTGAGGGGGTGTTGGCGGGATGCGAATCCCGGTGGCACTGCCTTTCCACCCGGGAAGCAACGCGCTTTTGCACTGTGTCACCAAACTGATCGAAAAGCTGATTGCTGCCCCAGAGCAGACTCCTAAGGCATCGAGGCGGGCGCTCGTGGCGGCTGCCAGGCCTCCTTCGCGGTGCTGGCAGGGATTGAAGGTGCAATCGCTCCTTGGGCGCGATTCTCCTGAGCTGGCTGAGATCTTTCCCTCGGGACGGGGTGACTCACGCCCCGAAGTGCCCGTTTCTCCCACCGCCGGCTGGTCCAGGCACGCACGGCAGCAGCCTGCGAGGGTGAGCTCAGCCCCTCCCGGGTGCCCATCACAACCGGCATCGCCGCTCTCCTCCTGCTTTTGGTGAAAGGACGCACACGCCGCTCTCTTCTTCGTCGGTTTTGGGCCAGCGTCAGCCACAGCCCGACGTATTTCTGTGCTTTCATTCTGCTCCTGTGTCCTATCACGCACCCGAGCTGCTGCCTGCAGCCTTGAGCTGAGCTCCTCCACAGACCCATCCTCATCCCATCATCATCCTCCTCCTCGTCACCCATCTCAGCAACTCCCCATGGTCTCCTCGCACCCACCCGTGCCTGGTGCAGAGCTGGGACGCGCTGACACAGACTTGGGTGCCTGGAGGGATCCGGCGGCCAATCTCCCACCGGTTTGTAGTCTCACCTGGTGGGTGGCTGTTCACGCAGGAGAGCCGTCTCCTTCCCATCAGCAAAGGTGAAGGAGCACAACAGAATGGATTTCTGTAGAAATCAGTGTACATTATATCCATGAGCCTCTTTATTCCACTTTCCAAAGCAGAATTTACTCTTTCCTGGTATTTACCCACTTCGATGTCCGGCTGTTTTCTGTGGGAACAGCCCAAGGTCTCCCGAACCCACCACACAGCCCAGAGAGATGTACCTACCTGTGGTCTCCAGATCCCTCCCACAGCCTTTTAAAAGCCACACTGACCATCTCGGGCGTTGGTCTAAGCGCTAGACCAGCTCCCCAAAACCTGCTCCCCTTATTCTACCTCCCAGAATCCTTCTGGATGACTTGCTGTGGCCTGATCTTCCCTAAATGATCCATTTGAACCTTGATCACCTACAAAAAAAATAAAGGACTTTCTTGTTTCTGAGCAGGGCAGAGAGGTTTTCTGCCTGGAACAAATGATTCCGCAAAATCTTTTTTGTCTTTGGCACCAGCCGTGCGGGCAGAGTCAGCGCAGCTGGGATGACACTACAGGAGTCTTCTCCAAATTTCTGCTGGGTAATTGGCGGAAAGTGGGTGTGAGCAGAGCCTTGGCAGGGAGAAGGGAGACGGAGCTGATTTCACCTGTTTTGACACGGAATAGCTGACTGGCGTTTGCCGACGGCGCTCGTCGCGCTTTCAGCTCTGTGCACACAGCATCAGAATTCCTGCGCTGGCTGCAGGAGGTGTCGGGAAAGAGGGTTTTTTGCAGCTCTCAAGGCTTTTACGGTAAAAAAAACCATGAACAGCTTGTTCCTCCCCCAGCCAAAGGCACCCAGGACAAGCAGCCGTCCCTCCCAAGGGCACCCGATATTTTATTAATGCCACCGAGTCTTTGAGGCTGGTGCTCAGCCCTGGGGTGCGTCAGGCTGAAACTCGGCGTTGCTGAACTCGAACGAGCTGCAAGGTTATCCGTGTTTTCACCAGCGACCGTGACCGATGCCCGTTCAGCATCTCAGGCGTGAGGTGTGCACAGAATAACGTCCCACGGCGCGGTCCGAGAAGTGCCGTTTCTCCTCCGAGCCCTGCGGTGAGCTCCCCCCTGAATTTTTCCGATTCTTCAGCCAAGAATGCGATAAGGCTTCACGGGCTGGTCACACTGCATAAACATTTTCTCCGCTCTCAGATCCCATGACCTGTTCTTGAACTGGTGGAGCGGAATCACAGAATCACAGAATCACAGAATAGTAGGGGTTGGAAGGGACCTCTGTGGGTCATCTAGTCCAACCCTCAATCCACATCTCTCAGCCCCAATGAACATCAACCTTCGCAGACACCACACCAACTGTCCTCACCACCTCATCCTGCAAAAAACGAGGATCCTCTGCATCCTCCCCATGCTCTGATGGCTTGTCACTCATCCTCTTCCACTCATTGCATCACATCTGGATGCCGCGTCCAGTTTTGGGGCCACCACTGTGACATAGACATCAATGAACTGGCGTGAATTCGTTGGAGGGCCACCAAGATGGTTGGAGGCTGGAGCATGGTTGGAAGCTGGAACGTGGCTGGAAGCTGGAGCGTGGCTGGAAGCTGGAGCTGCTTCATGAGGAGAAGCTAAGGAAAAGGGCTTTCTTCAACCTAAAGATGAGAAAAGTCTTGGGGACACGTAACAGCAGCCTTCAGCATCTACAAGGAGGTTACTGAGAAGATGGAGCCAGGTTCTCCACGGTGGTTCACAGCAGGAGGTTGACATCAGAGAGGTTCACACGGGATATACAGAGAAATTCCATCCTTGGTGGTTTCCAAGGCCTGGCTGGATGAAGTGAAGGAGGGAAGGGGAAATGTTTCAGGGCTGTCTCAGGCTGAAAGGGAAGGAGGCTGCTGCCATCTAGAGCAGTGACTCCTCCGCCTGCAGCCACAGCAGCCAAGCTGCACTTTCCCAGGCCTGGAAAGATCATTTTGGTAGAAACTAAACCCGGAAAATTAAGGAAAACACATTAAGAGCTGGAACAGAACAAATAACGGCTTCCCAGGCTCTGGGCAAAGCATCTGTCCCTGCCGTCCTTGAGCGGTAGACGATGCGCCGCTTACATAAGTGCAATTAATAATTGATTTGAAATAGGTGGAAAAAGCCTTTTCTCATCTCCATCCCCGCTGGAAGTCTCTGCTCCTTGGGTTTAAGTGCAGCCAAACCCAGCTGGCAGCTCAGAAAATGATAAAATGGTTAATAAAAAAGGGAGGGGGAAGATAAAGAGAACGGAAGAGCCCGAAAACTATTCAAGAACTTTTATTAGGTGTCCCCAAAGCCACAATCCCACATCCGAGCAGGGTGCTGCTCGCTGAAGGAGGAAAACTCCCTGAGAGAGGAAGCGAAAGCCGCACGTCCCCAACCTCCCAGAGAACGTCCCCAACCCCACGTGCTCCCCAGTCCAAGTGTCCCTGCGTCCTCGTGCCCTCTGTGTCCCCCCAACCCCATGGCCCCCATTCCCCCCATGAGCCCCATGGCCCCCCCATGCCTCCGTGTCCCCATCTCCCCCATGTCCCCATGCCCTCAATGGCTCCCTCATGTGCCCCTCCATGCGCCCGTGCCCTTTGTGGTCGCATGTGTCCCCATGGCCCCAACCCCGTGTCCCCACGTGCTCCATGTCTCTTTCGTGTCCCCTCCATGTCCCTGTACCCCAACCACCCCATACCTCCATGTCCCTCCTGTCCCCCTGTGTCCCCACAATTCCCATCTCCCCACTCCCATACCCCCCCATTTCCCCATGTCCTCCTGTGTCCCCATCCCCATGCTGCCATGTCCCCAAGGCCCCCTGTGTCCCCACGCCTCCCCGTGTCCCCACACCCTCATGCACCTCATGTCTCTCATGTCCCCCTGTGTCCCCACCCCGCCATGCCTCCATGTCCCCTGTGTCCCTATGTCCTCCATGCCCCCACCCCCGTGTCCCCACGCCCCCCATGTCCCCAACCCCATGTCCCTCTTGCCCCCGCATGTCCCCACCCGTGTCCCCACAGCCCCTCGTGTCCCCACTCCTCCATGCCCACCTGTGTCCGCACGCCCTCCATGTCCTCCATGCCCACCCCGTGTCCCCCCGTGTCCCCATGTGTCCCCACGCCCCCTGTGTCCCCGCAACCCCCACCCCCCCCATGTCCCCACCCCCATGTCCCTCATGCCCCCTTGGTTCCCCACCCCTGTGTCCCCACTCCCCCCATGTCCCCACCCCCACGTCCCTCATGTCCCCTTGTTTCCCCACCCCTGTGTCCTCACGGCCCCCCGTGTCCCCACCCCCATGTCCCTCATGTCCCCACCCCTGTGTCCCCAAGGCCCCCCTCGTGTCCCCACTCCTCCATGTCCTCCATGCCCACCCCGTGTCCCCCCGTGTCCCCATGTGTCCGCACGCCCCCTGTGTCCCCACAACCCCCATGCCCCCCATGTCCCCACCCCCATGTCCCTCATGTCCCCTTGGTTCCCCATCCCTGTGTCCCCACCCCCCCCATGTCCACACTCCCACGTCCCTCATGTCCCCTTGGTTCCCCACCCCTGTGTCCCCACTCCTCCATGCCCACCTGTGTCCCCAACTCCCCCCGTGTCCCTATGCCCCCCCCCCCCCATGTCCCTCCCGTCTCCCGCGTCCCCACCCCCGTATCCCCACGCCCCTCGGTCCCCCGGGCCGCCAGGGGGCGCAGGGGCGCGGGGCGGGGCCGGGGGCGGGGCGGGGCGGGGCGGGGCGGGGCGGCGGCGCAGCAGCGCTCCGATGGCGGTCAGCCGGGCGCTCGCCCTCCGCCTGGCCTACGCGGCCGCCGGGGCCCTCATGGGCTTCTCGGCCTTCTTCACCTGGAGCCTGGCGCCGGCCTTCCGACAGCCCGCCACGGCGGCGGCGGGGGGGCTCTCGGGTACGAGCTGCCGGCGGTGGGGCTGGGGGGGGGGGGATCGTGAGGTGACTCCCGCGGCGGGGCCGGTGGGTGCTGAGGGAGGGGTGGGGAGCGGCCTACCCTGAGGGGGTGAGGGGCTGTGGGGTGGGCGGCTTCACCTCAGCGCTGCCGCCGGGGGTCCGTGGGGCGAGGGGTGAGCAGTGGGAGTGCAGGCCCCTCGGGGTGGGGAGCCCAGAGCCCCCCCCCCGGGCCCCTACCCGGCCTCCTGCTCCCCCCTCCCCAAAAACCCCCCAAACGGCCTCAAAATGGAGCGAAGCGATGGCGTCTGCACCCGGGCGGGGCCGGCCTTGACGCCAGGCCGCCGGCGCGTGGCAGCTGCCTTTCCTCCATGCTGCCTGCGCTGGGTTCCTGCCAGCGTCGACGGCGAAGCGGGTGAAGCCGGGCTTGTGGCCCGGAGAGGGGGAGGAAGAACTTCTTCCCTGTGAGGGTGACGGAGCCCTGGCCCAGGCTGCCCAGGGAGGCTGTGGAGTCTCCTTCTCTGGAGATATTCCAGCCCCGCCTGGCTGCGGTGCTGTGCCCCCTGCTCTGGGTGACCCTGCTTGGGCAGGGGGTTGGGTGGGGGACCCACAGAGGTCCCTTCCGACCCCAACCATGCTGGGATTCTGTGAGGGGGGGGGGGGAAGCTCCGCACGGCAGCTGGCATAGGTAGCCAGGGTACGTAGTTTTGGGGGCTTGGGTGGGCTACACTGCGTTTCCTGAAGTCTGTGGACCCTTTCCCGATGTGCCCAGGAGCTGTTGGCCTCCCGGAGAGGCTCGTTGCGCTCTCCAGGGAGTGGTTTTTAATAAAAGCTGGTCAGGAGACCGGCTCACAGCGTCTGGCTGTGTTTACAGCTTGAAATGCAAACCCGTGGTTCGCAGGACGCGTTGACTGGCTCCGTTGAGGCTCATCCCTTAGGAAAAAGAAAATGAATTTGTGTGTTTTATAACCTCACGAGTGAAGGTGGAGTTGTTCTTGTCTTCTCCTTGGTCCCAGAAAGGTTTTGATCTAGTGAACTCGCAGCCTGCTGTAGGTGACCCTGCTTCGGCAGGGGGGTTGGACCAGATGACCCACAGAGGTCCCTTCCAACCCCGACCATTCTGTGGTTCTGTGTTTGTGGTGGAATAGCTTTAGTTAGTGGTGTTGTATAACTTGCGACGATACGGAGCAAAGACTTCTGAAAGTTGGAGGCTTGAATTGTGTGTGGCTGTCAGAGGAAGCCCCGTGCGCTACCAGCGTTGTCACTGAAAAGAGGATTTTATCTCTGAGGTAGAGTTGAAAGCTCTGCTGACTTTCCTAGTAAATTTTTGGTCTGGCAACCTGTATTTACACATGCTGCTCTGTGTTTCCAGGAAAGAACAGAAAACCCCCAGCCTCCTGACATTTATACCCGCGGAAAGCAGCCGTGCCAGACGCTCTGAAACGGGCGTTTGGGCTGCTTGTCGTAGAGGCCCGAAGCTGTTAACTGCATCTTGACGTCCACTGAAATCAGTGAGGTTCAGATGCCTTCGCTGGTGGTGGATCTTAGTTAATGGCTGGGTTGGAGCAGAACGTAGTCCTCGCTTGGTTTGCCAGCTCACGGGTTTCTCTGGCTGAGTACCTGGAGGAAGAGTAGAAAGCGAAGCTGAACTTTGTAAAGGGTCTGGCGTCCTGGTGTGTGAGCAACGCCGACGCTGCCGCGTACCTCGGAATTCGCTGCGCTGTCAGCAGCTCTGAGGGCTGTGGTTGGCTCTCTGCTTCCTCCCCCTCCGAAAATTGAGCAATTCCAACGTGTTTATCTCGCTTTACTAGGTGGCACGAGGGAGGTCGGAGTGTTTTACCCCGGAATAATGTTTTATCCTGCATTGCACGTGCTGTCTTTGTGTTCACAGAGGGATTTCGGAGGTCCGCGTTCTAGGAGGAGGTGGGTGAGAAAGCAGCCAGAGGAACCAGCCTCTACTTTCTGTGCTGAAGTTATTTAGAATATTGTCTGCAGGGAGAAGGAGGAGGTTTGTGTGCTGGTTAATTACCAGGTAATTCGAGCTAGTTAAGATAACGAGGAGCAAGGTAAGCAAGGAACAAAATTTAAAAAATGGTTTTGTGTTACGCTGGATGCTGTGAGTTTGTGTGCGCTCAAACATCTGTTAAAATGTGTGTAGGTAGTCACAGAAGGATCACAAAGCCAGAGAAGCAGATAAAGAAAGGTGTGATTGGGTGTTAGACAAAGCTGATTTGAGGGGTTCCTGTCGCCTTAAATTCATGGCTGCTCTTTCCTGCCTTTCTACTTTGCTTTTCTACCCCCTCGATGTCTCGGTAGGTGAAATACGCTCCAGACATTGGAGATAAGACTTTTATTTCAGGCTCCCACCCCTGAACTGAGGGTATGTAGTGTGCTGTCTCACAAACATCGTTGTCCCCACGAAAGAGGCGGCAGGAAGGAGCAGGAATGAACCCATGCATGTATGGGGAGGACCTTTTAAATTTGTTCTTTAGTCAAGTTGTGCCCTCAGTTCACTGCTAGCCTTTACAAATCCGCATTTCACATCTTGCATGTTGGAGCCTGCATGGGTAGAGCCAAGTGGGTGCTTGTTTCGTTGTGAAGGAGTAGCCAAAAAAATAAAAAATAGCCACGTTTTTCTCTGTGCGTTGAAGCTGAGGCTACTTGGTGAAGTAAGATAGTTCTAAGAAGAAAATGATGCTACTTTGGAGGTTTGCATTGTGCTTAGGCACTGTGCATACTTCAGTTTCAGGTAAGCAGGGCGTTCACTTGGTTTATTTCTGTCATACTTCATTAAATCAGCTGGTTTTTATTGTAACTTGCTAACTAGTACTTACCTCTACTGGCAGAGAATGGCAGGAAAGGAAGTGGGCGAGCTGCTGAAATTTTCCACCGTGTAGACGTTGCAAAGTGAATTGTCAGGCATTGTTTAGTGCCCTTTGATCTGCTGGTAAACCTGTTGCAACTTTGTGCGTGTTGTACGGGAGAACACAGCGCAGAGAGCCAGCTTCTCCCCCCAGACGTGTGCGACGGCCGCAGTGCTGGGGCCAGCGTCGTCGGGAAATCGAAACCCTGCGCTGGAGGGGTGTTTGCTGTACCGGGTGGGCTCGATGGCTTTTAGCACAAATGGGATTTTTTTTTTTTTTGGTCTGTGTGTGCCTTTTTCATTCGTCAGCTTCAAAAAGCGATCTGGGCACCCACGAGGGAGTTGCAGGTCGGGCTGTTGTGGCTGGGAGCTCTGACACCGTGTGAGGGGGCAGAAAATTGTTTAGGCTGGCGTGTTTGGCAGCTTTGCAGCAGTTCCTCGTTAATATGCCTCTGATTAAGCCGAGGCTTTGCCTGCCAGCCTCCTCTGTGAGCGTGTGTTTGCACATGTTTATCTAGTTTTAACTATCTTTCTGGTTTTCCCATCACCTCCTGTGCGTTTGTGGTTGCTTTTCTCTTGCCTGTGCTGGTGAGATAGATGGATTGCAGCCTGCTGCCGCTTTTGTTGCTGTGCCTTTGGTTTGTCAGGGACGAGTGTTTTGGGATGTTTATCCATGTACTTCCTCTCTGTAAGAAGTCCTACTGATTCCTGTCTCGTTAGGAGTCTACTATGTCTTTCGATAATCAGTTTATTTATCTTTTGCTTATCTTCTAGAGAACCTTTCCTGCTACATTTCGCATTGAAACCTGCCCTCCACTGCTGAGCGTACTGACTTTCACTCGCTCTGATACATTTCTTATTAAAGACTTTAATATGTATTTAGTTGAAGTTCTAATATTAAACTTCTGTGGAGGGAAAATTGATGAGTCTGTAACTGGAGCCCTCGGTTACCTCGAGTTACGAAACCAGAAGCGTGTAATTTAAGGTGCTGAGCAAACTGCCTTTCCAGTCTTTCCGGTTGGCTTTGGTGATAATAAACCCCACACAATGCCTAGTAAAATCAACTCGCTAATCCTCAAAATCTTAAATACGCCTCTGGGCGTGCATACCTGGGGATTTGGGGATCGTCTGGAATCAGGTGCAGACCTTGTGCATCCTTGTTTTCAGCAGAAACACCCCGTGGAGCGCTGCTGATAACCCGCGGGACAGCAACTTCATCGACTGATCACCAGAGCCAGAAAGTCGTTCCTGAGTTAATGCTGGCTGTCTCGCTGGTTTGCCATTTCGGTTTGAGCTAGTCACAGCAGCTTTTATAATTTACTGCTTGTTTGTATGTTTGACCTTCTCCCCTCACTGCCTTAAATTAGTATTTTTTTTTTTTTAAGTAGGCCATGAATCTCTGAGCAACTCTGATGTTTTCATTCTGCCAGAGGCAGTTTAAAAGAGAAGAAAGCAATTAAATGTTTTCAGGATGTATCCAGCCCTTTCCTGACTGGCTTTTAATGTTCTTGTGTATATATCTTCTCTTCTTAAATTTAATAGGAAGAGAGGGGTTTTTTTTCCGCTCCAAAGAGAGTTTATTGGCTGTTTCCAAGCTGCTCAGTTATTTCTGGCAAAATATAGAGCTTATGCTTTGCGAATATAATGTGGACCAGATATTAAAGCAGCTGCAAAGAAGATGAAGCTCAAAATGTGCTTTGCAGACACTTGAAACTTTAAAAATATGTAAGTGGAAGTAGTAGAAGCTGGTTTATGCTGAACACAGTATCTGCTGTGTGCAAAAGTAGTGATTCTCTGAAGACTCTGATAACTAATCTACCTCGTGCATACCAGATGTATTTATGCAAATTGGCTTGTTCCCTACCCAGGGCTGGAACAGCACGGCCCAAAAGTGTTGCAGTTATGGAGTAAAGCATTTTTAAATGTTGGGATTTGCATATAAAATATTACATACTGTTCGATTAAGGTTTGGCTCGTGGCTGCTGTAGTCCATCATCTTCAGGAGCGGAGAAAAGGGAGGGAAAGCAGGTTAAAATGCAGAAAAAACTGCGCATGGCTGATGCTTAATTGTGATTCAGCGACGCTGCGAGGAGAGAATGAGTCCCTTGTAAGTGCTGCTGATGCGCTGGAAAATGTGATGGTGGTTTCGTCTTAAATGGGAATGGTAGAGGCGCAGAGCAGCTGAAATCTGTAAATCTTGTTTCCTGCCTCTGAAAATGGCCGAGCAGACCGACTCGGTGCTGAGCAACAAGCTGAAACGCCAGGTTTTCCCCAGGTTTTTCTTCTCCCACATGCGCAGCCCAATCTGCTTCCCCCCAAACTGAAACAGCCTGGAACAGCAAAGCGCTCGATTGCACGTGTCCACGGGGAAACTTTGCCAAGTGAAAACCAGTTTTCGCTAGAATACTCCAAAGACTCCTCTCCTTCGAGAGCTGCTTTCCTAAAATATTTCAGTGTTGATCCCCAGCTATTTTGGCGGAAGAGCTGTTCCAGAAAACCCATTTTTAACCTCTTCCAAAACCAGCTGAGGCTGAGCTAGCTTGGCTTTAGCTCCCGGAAGAAAGCGTTTTAGCCTTTTGGGGAATCAGCCAGACGAGGCAAAGTTTTCACAACTTAGAAATGGCAAAACGAACGTCGGTTGGCAAAGCTCCGGCTCCGTTTAGAGTAGATCTTTCTAACGTTCTAGCTGGAGTAAGAGAGCATATAACAGAAGATTGTTTAGATGGAAAATGAATGAAGGCTTTATAAGCGCTCTGAAAAAATTCTTCTGGTTGGTCACTGTAGGATTCGTATTTTCCAGGGCGATGCGAGTAGTTTTTAATATTGTTTTTCATTTTTATTGTCATTTTGTTTGCCATCGCCTTTGTCTGCCGTCATCATTTTGAGCTTCGGAAGGCCGGGGTAAGAATGCTCATTGCGGAATAGCTTCTGTGAGTATGTGTTTGCTTGGGCTTTTTGGCCTCCGCTGCACATTTGTTGTTTTTTCCTCGAAGCTGCAACGCCCATTCGTGTAGCACACAGTGTCCCCCCGCGGCGTGCAAACGTGGCCGGACGCGTTTGGCCTCCGGCTGCGCCGACCTCGGGGAAGGCGGCCGGGCTCTGCTCCGCCGGCAGCAATGCGGCTTGTTTTGCTGGGCCCGAAGCAGCGCTCCGTCAGGAGCAGGGGTCTGAGAAAACCTTTTGTTTGTCCCAGTTGTTGTTTGGATGTTTGGAGAAAGGGAAAGTTTTGTTTCCCTTGAGCTGAAGTGTGCCAAACTTTCCACAGGGCCTATCAAAATATTTAGATATTAGTGTTTTGCTGTACCAGGTTACAGCCGGAGGGCGAGCCCGCTTTTGAACTCGCCTTTTAGAATTT
Source organism: Opisthocomus hoazin (assembly GCF_030867145.1). Lineage (NCBI taxonomy): Eukaryota > Metazoa > Chordata > Aves > Opisthocomiformes > Opisthocomidae > Opisthocomus > Opisthocomus hoazin. Next base: position 3,022,688 of record NC_134445.1, read on the forward strand.
ATTTCAACTTGTTCCAAGTATGCTGTAAGTTTTTGTATTCTGAATGTGAATTCGTCTTGTCAAAATACCTGTTAACTTCTGTTTAAAAACCCTGCCTGTGTCACTGTTGTTTCAGATGCGCTCGTGGTTGGTTGATCAGCCAGTTTCCTTTTCCTGGAGCTTCGTGTACGTGGGATAATTAGTTTCTGGTTTAGAGGTAACTCTGTCTGAAATCCCTTGATTGTGCCTTATTGAGCAGCTCTTATTTTAGGGTCATTCCAACCACGATGCACGGGGTAAAGCCACCAAGACAAACGTTTCTCTGAAGCGGGTGCAAGATTTTTGAGGTTATTTAAAGCGGGCGATGTAACCGGAGCTGGCAACTACCAGTGCTATTCCGGGGCTACGGCTGCAGGTTCAGGTTTTGCTTCTGTGCAAAGTGTGATTCCACCGGAGAATGCGACTGTGCTTGTGGAGAAGGGCGGGGAGGGGGTTTGGGGAATTGCTTGAGGAGAAAGAGGAAAACTGGAGGTCCTGTGATTAATCATTCCAGACTTTAAATGAGACAGAACTTTTGTTTCCTGTTCCAGTAAAACCTGTTTCAGTTGTACAGCTGAATGAGCTAGCTGTTCTTCTGGTACCTACGTACAGCTGATGGGTTTGTGCTAAACCTGCAAACCTTTCGCTCTCCAGGTCTACAGAGTGAGAAATTTCACACTAATTAAAAATACTACGATGGTTTTAGTTTCTCTGTGTGATATTGAAAGCCTTTTCTGTAAATCACTACAACTACTTTGTTCTTCTCACCACTTAGCTGATGTAGATTGGTGAACAGGAGGTGATTTTTCTTTTCCTGAACCTAGTTTCGGTTGAATTAAACATGAATCAAACTCTGCATTCATGGACGCTTTTCCTCTGGGGTTAGTTAGAAATAGTGTGGTTTTTTCCCTGCTGAATGCCGTGTGTTGATAAGCAGTTAGTTTAAAGAAGGCTTTTTAGCAAAGGCACGTGTTCATATGTATTTAAGCATTTGGTTAGTGATAACTACGTTTAGTAATAGAACTCTGTTTAAATTCAATTCCCTGCAATAATTGTTTTTTCTCCCCTCGTGTATTCGGGCTCTGAGTTTGATTTGCCGTGCCCCACTGTTAACGTAGCTTCATCCCCCTTGGGATGCCCCTTCTATTCGCGTGCGTTTGGCAAAATCTGAATGAACAGTTTTGCTTTCTTCTGTGGCCGTTACCTCACTCTGAGTGGCACTGGTGGGGCTCGGGTCCCTGCCCGAGTATGATCTCACAGGCTCGGGAGGAGCAAATTATGCCATGGAGAAAGCAAGTCCTGTTCTCGTTTCTCCTAGCTGTGCCTGAATGCATGCCACCAGCGTTTCTTACGCCAGTGCTGATGTTTTTCAGACCGTGTTGGGAGCTGATTTAACTTGTCGGGATGCTTCTTTGCCATTTTAAAAAGAAAAATCAACCTCTCTGCAAGCTGGATAGCCTCACCAACGGTTCTGAGTGCCACCGGGGTGTAAGGGAGAGGAGGCAGACGTAGAATCATAGGTTGGAAAAGACCTCTCAGATCATCAGGCCCAATCATCAACCCAATACCACCATGCCTGCTAAACCATGTCCCAAAGTGCAGTATCCACACGGTTTTTGAACCCCTCCAGGGACAGGGACCCCACTACTGCCCTGGGCAGCCTGGTCCAATGCCTGACCACTCTTTTAGTAAAGACATTTTTCCTAATATCGAATCTAAACCTCCCCTGACACAACTTGAGGCCATTTCCTCTCGTCCATCGCTGGTTACTTGGGAGAAGAGACCAACACCCACTGCACTACAACCTCCTTTCAGGCAGTTGTAGAGAGCGAGAAGGTCTCCCCTCAGCCTCCTCTTCTCCAGACTAAACAGCCCCAGCTCCCTCAGCCGTTCCTCGCAAGACTTGTTCTCTAGACCCTTCACCAGCTTCATTGCTCTTCTCTGGACACGCTCCAGCACCTCAAGGTCCTTCTGGTAGTGAGGGGCCCAAAGCTGAACACAGGATTCGAGGTGCGGCCTCAGCAGTGCCGAGCACAGGGGCCCAATCCCTGCCCTGCTCCTGCTGGCCACACCATTGCTGATACCGGCCAGGCTGCCGTTGGCCTTCTTGGCCACCTGGGCACACAGAATCACAGAATAGTAGGGGTTGGAAGGGACCTCTGTGGGTCATCTAGTCCAACCCCCCTGCCGAAGCAGGGTCACCTACAGCAGGCTGCACAGGACCTTGTCCAGGTGGGTCTTGAATATCTCCAGAGAAGGAGACTCCACAACCTCCCTGGGCAGCCTGTTCCAGTGCTCCGTCACCCTCAGAGGGAAGAAGTTCTTCCTCATGTTCAGACGGAACTTCCTGTGCCTCAGTTTGTGCCCATTGCCCCTTGTCCTGTCGCTGGGCACCACTGGAAAGAGCTTGGCCCCATCCTCCTGACCCCCACCCTTCAGATATTTGGAGGCATTTATAAGGTCCCCTCGCAGCCTTCTCTTCTTCAGGCTGAACAAGCCCAGCTCCCTCAACCTCTCCTCGTAGGGGAGATGTTCCAGTCCCCTCATCATCCTCGTAGCCCTCCGCTGGACTCTCTCCAGTAGCTCCTCATCTTTCTTGAACTGGGGAGCCCAGCACTGGACACAGCACTGCAGATGAGGCCTCACCAGGGCAGTGTAGAGGGGAAGGAGAACCTCCCTCGCCCTGCTGGCCACACTCTTCTTGATGCACCCCAGGATCCCATTGGCTTTCTTGGCAGCCAGGGCACACTGCTGGCTCATGGTCACCCTGTCGTCCACCAGGACACCCAGGTCCCTCTCTGCAGAGCTGCTCTCCAGCAGGTCCAACCCCACACTGCTGGCTCAGGTTCAGCCGGCTGTCGACCAGCACCCCAAGGTCCTTTTCCACCGGGCATCTTTCCAGCCACTCCTCCCCAAGCCTGGAGCGTTGCATGGGGTTCTTGTGACCGAAGTGCAGGACCTGGTGTGTGGCCTTGTTAAAGGCCATGCGGCTGGAGCTGGAGGAGGCTCCTTTCCCCTCTGTTTCACGTGGTAGTGAACATGATGTTGGCTGAGCTGCCTGTAAAAGGTTGCCCCGTCTTTAATGACCGTGTGACCAAACTCGGTCCTTCAGCACATGGAGAAGTTGTCAGGAGGCTTTTTTTTTTGCTTAGTCATGTGTGAGGCAGTTACCCTAGATGTTAAGAATTAACCAAACGCAGCGGTTTGCCAAATAGCTTCTTGTCAAGTGCTGTGTCAGGCTTTAGGGTCAGGGGAAGGGGCCGAGTCGGGCCCAGCGATGGGGGGAAGATCAAGTGACATCTCGCATGCTGCTTCTGCTCTCCCCACGGAGAGCTTGCAGAGCATCAGCAGCAGTTTTGGTGGGGAAACATCAGCAACTTTGACTCAGCGGTTCACATGAATTGTGCCAAGTCATCTGAAAGCACTGGGAGGGGGAAGCAGCTTGTTTTGCTGACTAAAAAACACAAGTTCCCCATATTTTTTTTTTAAACGTGGGTTGAATTTGCTAGAGCACAAGCTCAAAGGTAAGACAGCGTCGAGGAAGTGGTTGTTTAGCAAGCTGAGAGATGGGCTTTTCCACCGGATCCCGTGGCAGGCTTCTTGAGTAGCATTGCCAACGCAATTACAGGCTTCTGCGTTTGCGAAGCTCCAAAATATCTTCCGCCAGCTTTGTGATCTCTAGCCCGTGTGAATCAGTCGTGGAAAAGCAGTATCTGTAGCTGACTTGAGGAGAGTCTCAGAATTAAAATCCTGGAGCCAGAAAACGAGCTTAGCTACTTCTTAGCTACAGCGGGTCCGACCAGATGAAGCAGTGGACTGATTCTGCCTCTGCTGTTCGCCGTGATAAAAAGTCTGTGAGCTCCATCTGTCCTGGACGTGGGCACCTTAGCCTTGGGTTTTTAGTTCATCCCGAGTGCTGTTGCTTTCACTCCTATGGGGTTTTTCTTTTGAAGGTTGTCCTTTTCCCACCCACCCCTTTTGTGGGCCGTGGTGGAGGGTATTTTAACTTTCTTTGCCCCATCCCGAGACACTGAAGAGGCAAAAAGCATTGGCAGGGTTCTCTCATCTCTCCTGGAACTGACTTTCCATGTATTCTGTTGTCCCTGTGGCCGGCTAGGTCAGAAAACCTGCTGGAAAGGAGCCGAAAGCTGCTTGGGAGCGGCAGAGCGAGTCCGGTGGGTTGGCAGGGCCACTGGGCTCCGCTCGCCTCTGGGTTTTGCCGCAGTTGGTTTCCTCTGTGCTGTAACTCGTTCCTTTAAGCCGTGGGAAGCTTTGTGTTGTAATGACCGTGTCCAGTAACAAATGAGCTCTGGCGAGGCTCGTGGCTGTCCTTAATATTCGAATGTTTATCTCGTAGCGGGCAAGGCTGGTTCTCGCTTCCTTTGATGTTGAGAAGGAGCTGCCGAGGGAGGGCTGTGTTGTTGCAGGATACCATATAAAGCAGCCTGGTATTTTAGCAGTGGTGTCTTTTTTTTTTTTTAAATTATTTTTTTTCCCCTGCTGCTATTAAAATAAAATCTGGAAAGGAGGTCTCAGCAGAGGAGAAATACAAGCCAGGTAGTTGCACCGCTGGAGGTTCAAATTTCCGAACGGCCGCCGAGGCCTTTGCCAAAATGACTCAAAGGTTTGAAGTCTGTAAAGCGGCGCTAACTACAGGCTGAGGTAGCGGCGTAAGGAGATTTACTCATGCTCTTGAGCGCTGCGACTTAAGCAGAGGAGCACCTTGCTGTAACTGGAGCTGGTGATGCTGCCTGTAGTTGGGATTGTGTCATGGGGAGTGACAGGCAGCCGTGTTCTGGCCAGTGATGAGGACTTCGACAGGCTTTCAGCATCTGAATGGACAGTTCTTACGCTGGGCGTCTCTTTGAATTTTTTTCTGAGGTGTGGTGAAAAGGCAGCCGTTTTTGGAACAAGGTTAGGGAAGGATGCATTGTTTTTCCCTGTATCAGAGACTGTTTACAGCCGTTTTTTGGCTGCTTTCATCCATTTTTTTTTTCCTCCTGTTTCTTTCCTTTTGACAAGGGAGTTGAAACTTGGTTTTGGACGAGTCACCTAAGCTTAGGGAAGTGCCTTTTGCTGTCCCTATTGATGCCATAGTGAATTCAGCTGGTCTTAAAAATATATATATAAACTGTACGTGCTCAAATACTTGTCTGGTTATGTAATCCAGATGTTTTGGGGCAGACCCAAAAGCACAGAGTTAGATTTAGGCCACCTTAAACACTGAGTGAGCGGTGCTTTGCCATAAGTGGGAATTGTATGTACGGACCATCTGGCAGCTGAACTTCTACAGCTCTTTACTCATAACACTCGGAGTGTTTGGAGGGGGTCTGGGGAAGCGGACTCTTTGTGAAGTTAACTGGAGATACGCTGGAGCTTGAAGACACGCTGTGAGACGCTGAGTGCTGCGCAGGTCCTGCAGATCTTGATTTAGGAGTCTGAAATCAGTGGATGCGGAGCGGTGCTCTTCCTCGTTGCCTCCATATAGAAAAGGGGCTGCCTGGCCTGTGTGAAATCCCAGAATCCCAGAATGGCAGGGGTTGGCAGGGACCTCTGGGGGTCACCCAGCCCAACCCCCTGCCCAAGCAGGGTCACCCACAGCAGGCTGCACAGGAAATTGTTCATCTAGGTCTGGAATATCTCCAGAGAAGGAGACTCCACAGCCTCCCTGGGCAGCCTGGGCCAGGGCTCCGTCACCCTCAGAGGGAAGAAGTTCTTCCTCGGGTTCAGCTGGAGCTTCCTCTGCTCCAGTTTGTGCCCGTTGCCCCTTGTCCTGTCGCTGGGCACCGCTGAAATGGGGCACTAATTCTTGCCAGGCGCTTGGCTTGCCACGTGTAACACCCTGGAAGCTGCGCGGAGAGCTGAATAAAACTGCCCTGAGTGTGCATTAAATGGGTCTGTTCCAAACCGAAAACAAACGAGTTATTTGGGGGAACCCATTCAAGGAGTGAAGTCCTCTCTGTGCCAGCCTGGCCTCAGGACCTGTGCTTAAAGCCTGCGTGGAAGCGGGGGGTCTGGGGTGGTTGTGGGGAGCGACGCTTGCGCGGGCAGCCGTTTATTCTGATATTTCCCCTCTCTCTGCGGGGGACGCGACCGTGACGCATCGGCGTCCCTTGGCGTTTCGTATGGGGTTTTTGGTGGGGTGTGTGTTTATTAGATGCCTTTCTGTGTTGCGGTGTGATGCTGATTGCCCTTGCTGTCTAATTGAGCAGGTGTTCTGGCGCTCTGGGCCCTAATCACGCATGTGATGTATGTGCAGGATTACTGGAGGACCTGGTTAAAAGGGCTGAGGTTCTTCCTCTTCATCGGGATCCTCTTCTCAGCTCTCTCAGTGGTGGGATTCTGCACATTCCTTGTTCTGGCCATCACCAAGCACCAGTGTAAGTACTGGGTACTAATCCTAGCGCTGCTGGGATTACTGGGGTTTGAAGGAACAGAAGAGCCTGCAGAGCAGAGCTGGGGGGTGAATCTGGGGATGTTGCTGCCATCTCTTCTGAGAGGTGTTGGGAGAATTCTGGGGAGGGGCTGCAGGAATGCCATTGCATTTCATTTTTCTGCTGTGCTATCTTGATGAGACAAGAGTAATTCTGCTGCCCGATGAGTGCTGCTCCCTCAGGGCATCTTCTAATATTTGATAGCTCCCTTGCTAGGCCTGGTCTGCAGGCCTGCTGGCAGGCAGGCCACGTTTTCCAGCGTTGTTTCCTATAGGAACTGGAATTTACTTCTTTCTGTGACAAATAAATTTACTGATGTCTATGACAAATACAAATTCCTATGACAAAGTGCTCTGCAACGTTGTCTCTTCAGCACTCATAAAGCAGGTGGGTGAGGATATTGAAATCCAAACACGAGTCAGCAGGGTGAAAATGCCTGCTGCACTTAGTCAGCATATAAAGCTGTGTCGCTATAAAATATTTAACATTGTCTAAAGAGGGTTCACGTAATTCCTCCCACTATTTGCCTGGCAATAGACCAAAGAGAGAAAGGTTGGGGTTTGTTTTTTCAGAAGTTGTCAGTGTTTGTTGCTGGCAGCCACTGAGAGTCCCGTTGTTGTTGCACTCATGGTGGTGGGCAAGCTGTGGTGGGGTCATAACCCCCTAAAAGCCCTTGGCTTCGCCTAAATACGCTCCCCGTGGAGATTTGAGTGCTTTGGCCTCGTGGAGGGTATGAAAATACTCATACATGATCAGTAGAAATACAAATGTAAAAAGAAAGCCAAATATTTTTCATCACCTCTTTTCTTGGAGACGTGAGGAAAAACTGGTTTGGGGTTTTTAGGGCAGGCCCTGGTTTGTGGGGAAAGGAGAACATGTGCGTGGAAAGTTTAGCACCAGTGCATTCAACGAGTGGGATTCGCTGAGTAAGTATGGCTTTGTGTATTCTTCAAAAAAATTATCTGTCATTATTTTTAATAATGACCAAGCAGCTTGTACGTAGAGGTGGAATTGTTTTACTTGCTAGGTTCTCTCAGCGCATTTCAAAATTGTGGACATGTCTAGAACAAAAAAACCCTAAAAGTGGGAAATAAATATGAAGACCGCTGACGTGCACTCCCTGGACCTCCCAGTAATCCCTGAGTTGGGGCAGTTTTATAACAGATAAAGAAGAAATGTTTTTGTTTGTAAAGATTTTCTAGAAAGAGGCAGTTCCTGTCACCCACTGATGTGGGATTATCACAGCACTGTACTGAAGACCTGCAGTACGTGCTGAAGTGCACCAGTATTCTATATTAAATGTCGGTCGCAGCGACTGGTAAAAGCAATTTTAGAAGGAAGATGTATTTGATTTCCCCTTTTCCCCCTGAGCTGTGCAGATTTCCTCTCCCCCTGCCGTGGTAGGGTAAGGCAGGGTGAGAGAAATGAAGAACTGCAGGTCGAGGTCGTTTTCTTGAGCCACGTTTCTGCGATCTGGGGATTCGCACAAACTCCGTCCTTTGGGCCCTAAGCCAGGAGAGTTCGGGGTGGCTCAGTGGGTGACCTTACAGCGCTTAGGATCTGCCTCTCCAGAGATAATAATGACCTTCTCCAGACTGTGACCAGAACTGGGGGAGAGGTGAGGAAATTTTACAATCTGAGCTGAGAGAGCTGCGAGTAAGGCACTGATTAAGCCTCGCTCGCCGATCAGGATCTTCAGATGCTGGCTGAAAAGCTCCCAGGAACTGCGGGGAGGCTGAGTTGGGTTCTTCCTGGCCAGACTGCGTGAGGGATAAATGGGATTTCTAACTGGATCTGTCTCCTTTTCTCTCCTAGCTCTGACTGATCCCAGAAGCTACTACCTGTCGTGCGTCTGGAGTTTCATCTCCTTGAAGTGGGCCTTCCTGCTCAGTTTGTACGCCTACCGGTACAGGAATGAGTTTGCGGACATCAGTATCCTCAGTGACTTCTAACGCTTGGACTTCAACCCTGTCTGAAGGTGCTGGCTGTTCGAATCGCCCCCCAAAGGCGTGGTACCCGCAAGCGATGTACGAGAGGCGGCGGAGGAGCCCACCCAGTGCTGCTTGGTTTGTCTGTCTGCAGTAGGGGTTTTTTCCTAATTGCTTTTACTCAACCATTTAAAGTTTGGCTAATGATGTCAATCTAGTCTTTCTGTAACTTCCCTGGGAGTCCCTGCGTCTGGTAGTGAGGGGAAAGACTCCACGTGCTTACACACAGCAGGCCTAGATCCACTCTTTGCATTGCTACGAAGTCGGGGGGAGCTTTTAAGGTGGAGGGGGGGGAGGAAAGTCCTGGGCCCTCCAGGAGCTGTAGGTTAATGCAGCACCCCGACATCTTGTCCTGATGAGTGCATCGCCAGCTTGCTTCAGGTGGGTGCCCCAGAGGTGCCACGCAGCAAAGAGCCCCGCTGTGTGAAAGCCAGCTCCTTTGGCACTGCTCTGCTCCTCGGAGAGGAAGGCAGAGATGAGCCTTTCTTTGTGGCAGAAGTTCCAGCCAGCACCGCACACCTTCCAGTGTTTTGTTTTTCCACGTTGTACACAAGGTCAGCTCTCTCCTGTGGTCTGGACGAGCCCGGAGGGACGGGCCGGCAGCAGAGAAGCGCTGGTTGTCTCAAGGCTGTGTCAGAGGTGGAGAATGCTGTTTCTGGCTGCTGTCCAGGATCATTTTAAAAAGGAACTTAATACCGTATTTAACACATTTGTAGCATGTAGAATCGGGTGTTTGGGTGAAAGATGCGCTGGGCAAAGGCTTACCTACCTGAACCTCTGGAGAAACAGGAATATCATTCTTCTAAAGAAAAAAAAATCTTGTTGTAGGCAGTGCTGTGTTTCCTTTTCCTTTGCTCAGCTTTCCTGTAACAGTCAGCAGGGTGAGAGAGGGGAGGAGGAAACGTGGGACTCGGAAATAAGAAAGGTGTCCAGAGCCAGCTTCCAGCAAGCCTCTGTGACGAGCGCAACCGTAGAGAAATTGCCGGGCTCTCGTGCGGCGAGTCAGGAGGTGGCAGGTCTGCGCTTACGGGCGGCTGTGCCGCAAGCGGCTGGGCTTGCCTGGCAGCGATGGCAGCGAAGCCTTCCCTCTGCGTTTCAGCCGCCCGTGGCATTGCTCTGACAAACCCGAGGGGATTTAGCGACCTCTTTAATCCCCGGGTTTCGCTCCCCGCCAGCAGCGACCCCGAGAAGCTCGAAACCTTCACGCGTTCGCATCTTTTGTTGTTAACTGTGCGTGCTGCAGGCTCAAGGCTCTGGGCTGCTGCGCTGGCAGAACGCAGGTTGGTGTTTTGCCGTCTCGAGCAGGTGATGCTGGCTGCTGCAAACTGGAAATTATTCCACGGATAATTCTACAGGTGGGTGAGGAGAGAGGCAGGAGGAGCCCCTTCCCTTGCAGACTGGAGGGAGATGAACAAGGCAGGCGTTCTGAAGGACTGAAACCGAGATGCGGTTGTGCTGCCGCTTCCCTCGGTGCCGCCGGAGCCTTCCCCAAAGTGCCTTTTGGCAATCTGCGGCAGAGGGAGGGTGACGGGACCTGCTGGGGGTTTTGTCACCAAGTGAGGTGTGTGCAGAAGGTCCCACGTGCTCTGTCATCAGCCCCACTTGCCCTTGTGCCACGCAAAACTCCCAGTCTGGTTTTGGGCAGCCGCGTGCCGGCTGTCGGTGGTTCCCTTATCCCGGCGGTGTCTCCTGTGTCTGCGTCGCTCTCCCCACCCGAAACCGCCGCGTTGGGCTTTGGGAGGCGAGTGGTTCCAGCACGCAGTAATTCGTTTGAGCTGTTGAGGGGATTCTGGAAGTGCTTGACAACACCTCTCGACAGCACCCTCCTGTTTCTTGGGTAGGAAGATCCTCAGGTGACTTCACTCGATCGAGAAACATCTTTGGGTCAGCGCGTACGCCGAGGTGACAGCCAGCTTTTTCCAGGGGACCTGTTAGTTGGAGTCGCTAAACCCAGACAAAGGCTGCGCCTGTGAAATGTGCTTACTTCCGAGAGTTATACTCAGGCTTTGAAATATTAAAATCTCCCTTACTGCTGACGTCAGGCTGCCAGCCCGCCTGGCAGGAGAGGGAATGGCTCTCCTCGCTTCTCTGCCCAAAGCTGCGGCACCCGCTGTGGCGTCTGCGCGTGGCGTTGCCTCGGTCGTTTCCGTAAGCCATCTCCCGTTGCCCCAGCACAGCCCTGCCCGCCCGTCCGCTGTGCCGGCGCGAGCCCCAGCTCTGCTCGCCGGGTCGGGGAGTCCTGGGAATGGAGAAATCCCTACTCCCGCTGCCTGGCAGCGATCCGTTGTCCCCGTCCGTCACCCAATTGCAGAGCCCTCCCGTCTGCGCGCCCCTGGCGTCTCGGGGCTCTTTTGGGCACGTGTCCAGAAGCGCTGTCGGCTTACCCCGGGGGATTTTTAAAGTTTATTTTTGTGACTGTAAATTTGCCTACAACCAGCTCACTGAGTCTGACCCCTGTTTTTCTCCCTGACGTGTTTTAGGTCTGGAATTTATACTCGCATCTCAGCTTTTTAAAAGATGGTGTATGTAAATATATAATATATTTTTACATTGTTTACGCTTTGTTTGCACGCTCGGTGTTGAGATTTGGTCCTGCGGTGGGATGATGTAATTCGCAGTGGGGTTCATTCGTGTGTATCCCAGCGTCTCCTTGTACTAAACCACGCTGTAACCTGTATGTGACACCACGGTAAGAGCAGAAATACAGTCGTCTTTCTCACCAAGCCCGTCTCTGGAGTGATTTTTTCCCCATCAGGCTGCGAAATCCCGTCTCTCCCTCCCTCCCTCGATGACAGCCTGCAGGAGCGTCGCTCTGTGCTGGAAGGACGGGCGGGCTGGACGAACCGTTTTGCTTTCTGGGGTGACGTGGAGCCCCGGCATTGAACTCTGCTGTGCTCTGTCCCTGCGTCTTCCTCGGCACCCTCAGCACCCAGATCCACAGGTAGCGATGCCTAATGTGGTGGGTTTTTTCCCCCCCCACCACAAATCCCTTTGTGTTTTGGGATTTCAGCAGGAAGGAATTTTTTGAGCAAGTGATGCTGTTTCCAGCCCCTTGTTGTTTGAACTCCAGCGTGCCCCTGCAGCGAGCCGGCGCGGGGAAGGGGTGCGTATAGGCGGGGCCGGCTGGATAACGCGCTGTGATGGGAGCGCTCCCGACTCCCGTGCCAGTGTCACCCCGTCTCGGGCATGCCAGTGCCACTGTCCCTGGCCACCTTTTCAGCAAACCTGCAACTTCAAAACAGCCTGCAGGGGGGGAATCATAGACTCATAGAATGGTTTGGGTTGGAAGGGACCTTAAAGATCACCTGGTTCCAACCCCCTGCCATCAGCAGGGACATCTTCCACCAGCCCAGGGTGCTCAGAGCTCCATCCAACCTGGCCTTGAACCCTGCCGGGGAGGGGGCAGCCACAGCTTCTCTGTGCAGCGTGGGCCAGGGTTTCACCACCCTCAGAGTGAAGAATTTCTTCCTAATCTCTAATCTCAATCTGCCCGTTTTTAGTTTAGAGCCGTTCCCCCCTGTCCTATCACTGCACCCCCTTGTGCAAAGCCCCTCTCCATCCTTCCTGTGGGCCCCTCCAGGCACTGGCAGCTGCTCTAAGGTCACCCCGGAGCCTTCTCTTCTCCAGGCTGAACAGCCCCAGGTCCCTCAGCCTGTCCTCGGAGGAGAGGTGCTCCAGCCCTCGGATCATCTCGGTGGCCTCCTCTGGACCACATCCACGTCCTTCTTCTGTTGGGGGCTCCAGAGCTGGACGCAGGACTCCAGGTGGGGTCTCGCGAGAGCCCTCCCATGAAAAACCATACACTGACTGCACGGCGACAGGGTGCTGACATTTTTTTCCTCCTTAGGACTCCCAGATTTTATTTTTCGTTGTTGGAACGAGACAGCCTTGGTCTCTCTTAGCCCTCTCACACTCCCTTTTACCCTCTCAGCAGCTTGGTCAGACCTTGCTGCCAGCACGGGCTAATTGGCCCGGTGGTGATCCCAGCTATCCGAGGCAGCCTTTTGTTTTATTTTCTGCTGTTGGTCTCTGATTTCTCTCACCTTGTCCTCAGCCTGGAGAGCGACTCGCTCATCTGATCTCGTAGGTGGATCGGACTCACTTCATCCCGGCTGCGTCCGTCTGAGGGTGGAGCAGTCTGGATTAAGCCATCGATTGCCTAAAGGATGGAGAAAAAAGGACTCTGTAGCCTCTGCAGACCCTTTTGTGGGATTGCAGGGGTCAGCAGCGGGCTGGCAGGAGCCCTGCGTGGAGACAGACACCCATCCTGCGCGGAGACGGACAGACGGATGCCACCACCCGCTCCCAATGCCCCAGCAACCGTGGATTCACCCGGGAGCTGTAAATCCCCGCACCCCCAGGTGAGATTCCCAACTCCCCGTCCGGCTCTGGGCGCGCAGAAACGTCCCTCTCTGCTCCTGGTAGTAGGCCTGGCTAAAACCTGCTGGGGTCAGATGAGTAATTAACTCCTGCCCGAACGCCGCCGCGGGCTCGGAGCAGGCTGCCTGTCTGCCGGCGTGGTCTCGGCTGGTAAGCGTGCTCCAGAGGGGAGATCGGAATCCTGCCCTACTTCCCCCCCTTAGGGTTTTGGGAAAGAGAAGGCAGCTTTAGGAACCTGGGCAAGGAGGGGAGGTGCAAGGCAGCGCCTTAAATTCCGTGTGGAAGTTGGTTGGGAGCTTGGTGGGATCCACTGCTCGGCGCGGGCTGGTGCTGGCGGAGATCCCTGCTCTCCAAACCCGGCTGCAGGCCGGGCATCGCGCCCAGCTGGGCATCTTCCCCTCCCAGTTCTGCCCGCTGGCACGACACTGGGACGTCGTGTCCCCACCCATGATCCAGTGCCCTGGGTCAGCGAGGTTTGGGGTGCTGCCGGGGAGCCCCCATGTCTTGAGTCTTGATCGTCTGCTTCCTGCAGCCCCGCTGGTGGGAGGCCGCCGGAATCAGAACATTTGGAATAAATTTGGGACCGCCTCTCCCCTTTGGTGCTTTTGCTGCGGGAGGGCAGAGCCCGAGGCTCCGCAGCCCTGCGGTGGGGAGCACCTCCCGTCACAAATGACACGAGTTTGCCGGGCTCAGCTTCATCCCCAGCGGCACAACTGGCCGCCTTCTCCAAAGGGACCCGGAGCGGGGGCTTCTGGGGTGAGAGGTGTCCTCAGGGGGGGAGGGGAGGGGGCAGGAGGGGTCCCCTCACCCCAGCACCAGCAGCTTTTGGTAGCAGCATGGGAGGGAGAGCTGGGGCTGAGCCCCCAGCCCGGCTGGGAGCACCCATGGGTGCAGGGTGGGCAGTGGCCGGTGGAGGGCAGCAGTGGCCCGGCCATGGCTGGGGGGGAGTTGGGAGCCCCCCCAGGAGCAAGATCCTGCGTCCCCACCACACCCACAACACGGGGACCTGCGTCCAGCTGAGGGTCTCCTCGGTGCTGCGGTGGGGGGACAAGGCTGGACCCCTTTGGGGACCGCCAGCTCCCGCTGCGGTGACCCCACCGTCCCCGCCAAGACCCCCGCTCCCTTGCAAGCTGAGGACTGCAGAAGTCCTCGTTGCACCCCACACCCGGTCCCTGGGTGACCGAAGGGTCTGGTGGGGCGATGAGCTGCGGCCACCAGCCACCACAAGCTGGTTTGGGGTTCTCCTTCCCTCGCCAGCTTCTGGCAGCCGGCTCTGGGAGCTGCTCCTGCACCAGGAGGTCGCTCCTGGCTCCGTTCCTGGCCCGTTTTTGCCAAAATCCCAGCTGGTTTTGTTCTGCTGAGGAGCCACCGAGTCTCTGCTGTCGACAGGGAGGTGGCGAGGGCTGGCAGTGCTGTGGCACACGCGCCCCGGGTCGCCACATGAGCCCTTCCCGGGGGGATTTCTCCCACCGACCCTGTCCCCTGTGCCAGGTCCTGGGGCTGAGCTCGAAGACGCAGCAGGTCCAGCACCGTGTCACCATGAACTGAGTTGGGGACTGCGTGGAGGCCACCGGGGAGCTCAGCCTGGCCCAGCACCGCAGCTGTCCTGCCCCTGGCCGGCTGTCCCACCGCGGGATGCTCGGGGACGTCGGTACCCACTGGGCATCACCAGCGCTGCTCCCGGCCGCTGGCACAGCGGCACTGGGAGTCAACGCCGTCATCGCTGGTCCCACGGCCTCGCTTGGGGGGTTCACAGCCACAGGACTCCTCTCGGGCTGGCACAGGGGCCGAAGGTAGGAAGGGGAGCCACCTCCCTGCTTTGCAGTAGGGAATCCGTGGGCCCAAAGTGACCGTCTCCCCCCCACCCTGGGCTGCCGGATGGGTTTTGCAGCTTGCTGGGTCCAGACACCCTCCAAAGGAAGGGCAGAGCAGCCCTCGACTGCCTTGTCAGGAGGGGAAAAGCCTTCTCCTCCCCTGGGGAAGGGTTTCCAGCCCCTGCTCTAAACCAGGCAGGGGAGCAACGTGGCCCAAATGATGTCCTCGTCCCTCCGGCGCTGGGCTACAAGGGGAGCAGAGGTCCTGTGTGGCTCTAAAGGGCCCGGGCAGCCCCCTGGGCAGACCTGTGTCCATCATCTTGCCACGAGAGTCCTTCTCTACCTGCAAGCTCCTCAAAGTCACGGCGATCCCAGTCCCATTCTCAGGGTAGACCAGGCTTTACCATCCAACAGCACCTCCTTCGTGCCCTCGCCCAGTTTTCACTCAGCTGGAGGAGCCGCGGCGTTCGTATCGCCCGGCAGCATAAGGAAGTCTTCAGACATTGGGCAGCATCTGCTGGATTTGGCACGTGCGTTGGGGCTTGCAGAGGACCTTTGGTGCTGGAAAGAGCCCCCCGTGAAGCACAGCTCTACCTGCCCCTCGCTGTCACACGAGAGGAGGTCTCCAACAGCTTGACGGGACCCACTGTCGGGGTCTCGGTACCCTCCCAGAGGGTCTGTTGTTTGCCCGCGTCGGTGGCCTTGATCCCACCTTCCTGAACAGCGCTTGAAGATATTTAAAGCAACGTTAACAGAAACAACAGGTTTTTTGCATTTTAGCAATCTGCTTTCAAGATGCGGGGAGGACGGAAGCGGCGTTTCAAAGGCTTCCAGCGCTGCAGCCCCGCCAGACGTGGAGGCCTCCGCGGATGAGCCTTGCTGGAGCTGCTGAACGTGGACCTTCAAAGGTGGGTTTGGGTGGAGGAGGATGCTCGGTGCCTGCTGGCCAGGGTGATGGTGTTCTCGGCATGTTGGGTCCATAAATCATGGCTGTGTGTCCTCTAATTGGGCCCCGGGGCTGTGCTTTGGGGTTGTCCAACAGCGCTAAGTCATGGGGCAGAGCCCGGGGCTCTCTGCAGCCAGGGCAAAGAGGTCTTCAGCCATCCTTGAGGCGAGCATGGATGGTCCCAAGCATGGCTGGGCTGGGAGGAACCAGCCATGTAGGCAAGAGGGTCAAAAGTCTGCCCAGACCCTAGGTGCATGTTCCCTTGGGGATGTCCACCCATCCAGCTTGACGGTGCCGCATTTGGTCTCATCCTGCCCCTGAGGCACAGGAAGTGCCGTCTGAACATGAGGAAGAACTTCTTCCCTCTGAGGGTGACGGAGCACTGGAACAGGCTGCCCAGGGAGGTTGTGGAGTCTCCTTCTCTGGAGATATTCAAGACCCGCCCGGACAAGGTCCTGTGCAGCCTGCTGTAGGTGACCCTGCTTCAGCAGGGGGGTTGGACTAGATGACCCACAGAGGTCCCTTCCAACCCCTACTATTCTGTGATTCTGTGATTGGCCAAAGCTGTGCTCGCAGGACCCATTGCCTGGCAGCGTGGGTGCCGAGAAGGGGACTCTGCCTGCGACATGGAGCAGAACGAGGGAGAGGGGACCACTTCACAAGCCTTGCGGGAGAGGGGGACCTCAGCCACGCTCGGCGGCACCGCTCTGCCGTGCAGAGCTGCCTGGATGCGCGGTTTGCTGCGAGCGCAGTCCCCAGCCCTGCAGCCGGCCCGCCCTGCGCGGAGGGAGCCGACTCAGCACATATTTGCTCTTTGTTTACTGGCTGTTGCTTGTAAAAAAAAAAAAAAAAAGAAAAGAAAAGAAAAAAACCCCAAATACCATTTTAATAACTGCATCCCTTGCACGCAACGCTCTGGCCAGAGCAGGAGGGAGCCGTGTGCCATCGTGCGCTGGCTGGAGCGAGACGTAGCAGGCACGGGGGGTTTTCAGACACGAATCCGAGGGTTGGGTAACGCTGCTTCAGCGGTGTTGCTGGATGAGGCCGATGCAGCAATGAGCTGGAGGCAGCAGGGATGGGGTGGCTCTGGGCACGGGACAGTGCTGGCCACGATGGGTAGAGGGTTGCCATGGGTGTGGTAAAGCGCGATGACCTTGGCTGTGGCACGCGGGTGTTTGGCATGGCCAGGATGGGTTAAAGGGTAAAATAAGGCTAGAAGGGACCTTTTGGTAGTCTTTGGTCTGGCACCCTCTTCACAGAAGGGACAACTGCAAGGTCTCACTGCATCCAGCCCCAGTCCTGAACGTGTCTCTGGGTCTGGACAGGGTGGAGAGCACAGGACAGCCTGCCCAAGGGGAGCATGGCAAGGAAGAGTCCCTGCAGAAGACCTCTTTGCTGGAGCAAGCAGCCCCAGAGGTGTCTCCTTGCTCCCAGATGCCACACCTCAATCTGGATAGACACTGGACTCATGGACATGAGCCCAGACCAGGTCCTCCTGGTCATCATCTTCAGCGCGAAGTCCTGCCAGGCTGATGCTCTTCCCAAGGGAATTTGCAGTCCTGCCTTGTGCTTCTCACAAGCCAACAGGCAGAGGTGGGTTTTGGTAAAAATTAGCAGTGGGATTAAAAGTCCCCAGCTGAGCCAATTTAGTGTTGGGATAAACCAACCGAAGCGCAGACGGAGCTGGGAGGCAGCCATGAGCCGAGCGGGGGTTGAGCATCACACACAGAACTGGGAATAGTTATTTTTAGGACATCTTTCAGTTTGGAGAACAACCAAGTGAGTAAAATGATTCAATATGGTTCCAATATTTAACAAGGAGGCTGAAAATTGCCGGGTTGAAGTGGAGTATCTAGGAAGAGCCTTTGAGACAATATTTATGGAGAGCAATGATGTGCAGCCAAAAGGAGCCAAACCACAGCGTTGCAAAGAGGTTGTCGGATGGTCCTGGCACCTCCACGGAGGTTACTCTGCAGTTTGGAGCTGGCTGGAAGGCTCTGGTCCTCTCCTGGGACAGCCCACACTGCAGGCTTGGTGCTGAGTTTGGCTGGCAGCAACTCTTCATGGAAGGGTCGTTGCTTGTCTTCCCCCTAAACCAGGAATGGAAGAGCAAAGAAATGAAGAAAGGGCTTAAAAGCCAAGAATCACAGGACCACAGAAAGGAATCACAGAAAGGCAGGGGTTGGAAGGGACCTCTGGGGGTCACCCAGCCCAGCCCCCTGCCCAAGCAGGGTCACCCAGAGCAGGCTGCACAGCACCGCGTCCAGGCGGGGCTGGAATATCTCCAGAGAAGGAGACTCCACAGCCTCCCTGGGCAGCCTGGGCCAGGGCTCCGGCACCCTCAGAGGGAAGAAGTTCTTCCTCGGGTTCAGCTGGAGCTTCCTCTGCTCCAGTTTGTGCCCGTTGCCCCTTGCCCTGTTGCTGGGCACCACTGGAAAGAGTCTGGCCCCATCCTCCTGACCCCCACCCTGCAGATATTTAGAGGCATTTCGAAGGTCCCCTCTAAGCCTTCTCTACTCCAGGCTGAACAAGCCCAGCTCCCTCAGCCTCTCCTCGTAGGGGAGATGCTCCAGTCCCCTCCTCATCCTCGTAGCCCTGCGCTGGACTCTCTCCAGTAGCTCCTCATCTTTCTTGACCTGGGGAGCCCAGAACTGGACCCAGCACTGCAGATGGGGCCTCCCCAGGGCAGAGCAGAGGGGGAGGAGAACCTCCCTGACCTGCTGCCCACACTCCTCCTCATGCACCCCAGGATCCCATTGCCCTTCTTGGCACTCAGGGCACGCTGCTGGCTCATGGTCACCCTGTCGTCCCCCAGCACTCCCAGTCCCTCTCCACAGAGCTGCTCTCCAGCAGGTCAGCCCCACTGCAGGTTAAAATACGACTGCAAACAAAGAGGCAAGTGATGTAACGGGTACCCTTCCGCTCCTCCTGCGAGCGCCTGGGCTGTGAGATCCTCCACCAGATCCTGTTCACTCCACGCCTGATGCGGCTGGAAACCTCGCACTGAGCCAGCGCCGTGCCAGGACATGTCTCTTGGCCCACGGCTCTTTGAGACAGTTCAGTGGTTTTAAAGGCCTTGTGGGGGAGAATTTGTTCTGGGAATAATGATATGAAAAAATCTTGCGGGTTGGTAGCTAGGTCCTGAAGCTGAGGGATCCAAAGCTAAAAATCAATCCTCAAAAAAATAAATATTTCTCCTCTGTCTGCCCAGTGCCTGGAAAGTGGAGATGATCCGAGGGCTGGAGCACCTCTCCTCCGAGGACAGGCTGAGGGACCTGGGGCTGTTCAGCCTGGAGAAGAGAAGGCTCCGGGGTGACCTTAGAGCAGCTGCCAGTGCCTGGAGGGGCCCACAGGAAGGATGGAGAGGGGCTTTTCACAAGGGGGTGCAGTGACAGGACAAGGGGGAACAGCTCTAAACTAAAAGAGGGCAGATTGAGATTAGAGATTAGGAAGAAATTCTTCACTCTGAGGGTGGTGAAACCCTGGCCCAGGTTGCCCAGAGAAGCTGTGGCTGCCCCCTCCCTGGCAGTGCTCAAGGCCAGGTTGGATGGAGCTCTGAGCACCCTGGGCTGGTGGAAGATGTCCCTGCTCCTGGCAGGGGGGTTGGAACCTGATGAGCTTTAAGGTCCCTTCCAAGCCAAACCATTCTATGAGTCTATGAGCACTCCAAAGCCCACCAGGTCAGTGCACGCTCCTCCTCCTTTCCAAACTGGAATTTTTTTTGTTTGTTTTCCCACCCTCGGGAAGATTTGCTTGGTGGGACGGGATCAGCCGAATTCTGGTTGGGAGACGACTTCAGCCAGGAAGGGGATTGGGAAAAAGGGGATGTCCACATTGCAAATGCCAGCGGTGGCAAGAAGTCTTGAGCAAGGGTTTTATATTTCCAAATGCTGAATTTACATTTGATCTTGTTCCATTTTTTGTTACTCTAATCTTTTAAAACATCCAGGTCTTGCACTCAGGTGCTCAGATCCTCCTCTCTGCTGCCAACGCCTTTGCGTTGCAATGACTTTGCATCACTCGCACATTGCTTTTATCTTCCTCCTGGCTTTGAAGCAAATGACAACTGAAAAAAATGAAATTAAGAAAGCCTGTCCCCAACCAGGTGCTGAGGGACCCCAAGCTGGTGGCTCTCACTCTCCCATGACAGCCCCAAGTTTCCCCTTCAGCCCGTTCCTTCCCCAGCTGAAACCCCTTTTTCTCCAGTTTACCTATGAGTATCTATGGAGCAATTTATCAAGTGTCTTAATAAAGTCCAGACAGAGGAGATCTACTGCATGGCCTTTGCTCAGAAAATCCTTTCTGATCAAAGGCAATTATCAAATTAGCCCAAGGTGAGCTCGTTCGGTGCCGTTTTAATCCAATTATCTCCCTATCTTTGATAGTTTTTTCCTTCCAGATTTCCTCCAAGCCCTGCACTCGCTTGCCTCTCCGGCCCTTCTGACAACAAAAGCTCCGTATTTACTGCCTTTACTCAGTTGGTTTTATTTTCCACCGAGTCACGATATTTCTTACAGATTGGGGTTTCGGTGCTCCAGCACACAATACTCACGGGGGGGTTTGTCTTCACCTCCACGGTGCTCGCCGCATGAACTCCTCCTCGTGAGGCACCTTCCTGCGGTCTCAGCCTCCCCACCGAACTGGGGAGTCATTTGGGGAGATGTCCAAACTATCTTTAAGCTCAATCCTGTCTGCACTGCACAGATGTAATCTTCTTTTTTGCCCTCTTTTTACGTATACGCCTAAAGGGCTTTCTAGCTGAACTTCTTTAGCCAGGTCTGATGCAACCCAGCTTAGGACAATTCTGACTTTATCCCTACATAGGTCTCCAAGAAAGAGAAGTTTTCTCTGATTCTTTTTCCTTCTACATGTAAACGGAACTTTTCAGTGGGGTTTTCCCTGTCTCCATCTCAAAAAAAGCAGTTCCCTAGCGAAACACTTCAACTTTAGCTATCCATTCAGTTTAAATCATGCCAGCTCATGATCGCTCATATCGTGGCCTCCTTTGGAAGATGGTCCGTTGCCCATGTCCCCCAACCCACAATGCTCTCTCCAGTCCTCAGAAAAAATAAAACTTCAATGGGTCCTTCCTTGTTTCCCGGAAGACCCAATCCTGCAGCGCTTTGATCTCAGGACATGTTCCCTTTTACATGACAGACTGGACAAAACCTTTCCTTTCAGCTGACGGCGGAGAAGGTAAGGAGCTGGAGGACTCTGTTCCTCGACGGGGAGGAATCAAGCCTTTGGAAAATCAGCCTGGACATTCAGCTGCCCAGGCAGGAGGCAGACGGCCCAGCCCAGCCCTACGAGCAACCCAACTCACAACGAAGCCATGATGTGCAACCTCCTCCTTCAAGAGTTCTTCCACCAAGATGATCTTCTCCTCTTGTCCAGGTGTTATCCACCCATGCTCAGCTCTACGTGCCTCCACTCACCAGGTAACATGCTTAGGGGAAGCTGGCAGCAGTGGAAGGAGACCCGCAGAGAGCAACAGCTATGGTTGAGCAGCTCGTATGGCTTCTCTAGCTAGGCACAACCTGCAGTAAGCCTGGAAGTCTCTTTGTTGCTTTGTCTGGAGAAGGAACCGTTGAGAGAAGACCTGGCCATGGTCTCTGGGGGCTGAGTTATAGAGGAGAGGAATGATCTGCTCTTCTTGTCCAGAAAATGAAGTCATAGGCTTAAACTACAGCACAGAGGTAGGTTAGGTCTTGGGAAGGATTAGTGAGGGCAGCGAGCTGCTGGTGTGGTCTGCCTGGTCCTCTTTCCTGGCAGGACAAACCGGGTGGGCATTTGCAGATGTGGCAGAGATACAACTGATCCATCCTGGGGACAGAGGGATGCACAGGTTGACATCTCCAAGTCCTCTCAGCTGCAATTTTCCATGACTCGACCTTCTATCCTGGTCAAAATTGCTGAATTTAAACTGATGAGTGGGCTGGGGGCGGATGAAGTGGGATGTGGCAGCGTAGGAACTGCTTGCTGGAGACACAGGGGTGGAGCGGCTCTGTGGCCAGCCCTGCTCCCCGGCCAGCGACTCTCCCCATGGATCTGCCTGTTGACACTCGAATTGGCTCCGTGGAATCCCTGTTTTTTCCACTGTCTCGGACTCCTCTGCCCAGGACCGTGTGTTCAGGTCTGCCTGTGTTTTCCCAACTCTGCCGTTATTTCTCCAAGCATTACCCAAAACCTCCCCTGCCTTAACTCTGTCCCTCAGGCAGCCACGAAGCTCAGGACACGCTCACAAACCCATCTGAGCTTGGCTGTCTCCCCATGCCGGGCTCTGCCCAGCTCAGGTTTGACGCCGGGTAACCCCGTCCCAACGCAGCGGTGAGATACAGGCACACGGTGGGAGGAGAGGGGAGAGCCCCGGGGTGTCTGTGGGTACCAGGGTACCTGGCTCTGCAGCCCACGTGTGCACGTGGCCCTGGACGAGCTGCTTGATCCCCTCCTGCTCCGTGCTGCGCAGCACATCCCTTTTTTTAATAAACCCCTTGAAGTCATCTCCAGATTTTGCAGCTCATGCCCTTGCCTTTCTCTCCTTTAAATCTTATTTGGAAGCTTTTAGCTGATACATTAGCCCAATAAAGCCCAACAATTGGAGAGAAACCCAATCCTACCCCCACCCTACCCCCCTTCTCCATTGAGATCAAACGGGTTTTAATCGGAATAGAATTTCCTTTGACCAAATGAGTAAAATCTGTCGCTCGCATCCGCCCCGCCAGCCGCTCCTCAGCCCTGGGCTGTGTGTCTGTGCTCGGCGTAGGAGCCCACATCTCCCCTTCCTGCTCACCCTCGTGGACAGCCCATCCTCTCTCGTGGTGGTGTCACCCCCCAAGGGCGCTGGGGTCCCGCTGGGCTGTGCCAGGACCCTTCCCCTGTGGAGGTACAGAGGATGCGAGCACCAGCCTTAGCTGCTGGAGCATCCAGGCTGCGCCTTCTGCAGAGCCTGGCGTGCTCGGGGACGGGGACGTGCCGAAGGGCCGTGGACTACTCGGACATCTGCTCTCGCGGCAGCCCCATGGCTAGTTAGCGAAGTCCCTCTGCAAATGAAAGCTCCTGCCATGGTGCTCAGGAAATGGGCCTCAAACCTGACTCCAAAGCACCAGCAACTCGTTCCAGCCGTGGAGGGGAGAGTTTTCTTTCATCTTCAGCCAGGAGTTTAACCGGCCTTTCTTCTCTCCCCAGACAGGGCTTTGAAGGCTTGCAGGGTCCTCCCACATGTGCTGCTGGGGCTGGGAGTGGTGTCAGCTCTGGGACCAGGAGGGAGGAGAGGGTGGAAAGCAGCACGGGAGAAAAGTGTTCTTTCCTTTGGGAGATGCCCAGATGGGGCAACTGGAGAGGCTCCTGCAAACCATCTTCACCCCGGATGGTCATGAAGAGCAGGGGGCATCCAGGGCTGGGGACATCCATGGGCTGGAGCGCTGTGGGACGGGTGGTCCCAGGCATCTCCTGGTGGCTTTGAGCTTCTTGAAAGTTCAAAGGCAGCTTAAAAGAAGTTCTGGAGCTCTTCAGGTCGGAGGCAGAGATGCTGTTCCCTGCTTTACCAGGTTTTTGGAGGGTCTTTGGGCTTGGAGGGTCTGCTTTCTGCCCAGGACTGTGCTGCGGGGAGAGATAAAGTGTCTTCTGCAGATTGCAGAGATGGAGTTTGGTTCTCACTGGCAGCAAATTATCAGCACTGTGGGGAGGGGTCCAAGCTCCCTACCACCCTCTACTCCAGTACTGACTCAATCTCCCTGCTCCAAAGTCCTTCCTCCTCTTCCTGGCCCTCTGTGACTGTTGATAACAGAGCAGGGCACAGGGTGTTGGTGATGGAGAGTGATGCTTATGGCCTCAAGTTGCGTCAGGGGAGGTTTAGATTGGATATCGGGGAAAATTTTCTTTACTGAAAGAGTGGTGAACCATTGGAACAGGCTGCCCAGGGATGTGGTGGAGTCACCATCCCTGGAGGTGTTCAGAAAATGTGTAGATAAGGCACTTCAGGACACGGTTTAGTAGGCATGGTGGTGATGGGTTGATGGTTGGACTTGATCTTAGAGGTCTTTTGCAACCTTAATGATTCTATGATTCTAATGGGTCCAGAGGCTGGGGGTGGGAGAGGGCCCAGCATGTCCTCTCCCATCCCACTCTAGCCTGTCCTAAGATGTTGCTCATAACTCTCCTCTGCCAAGCATGGACCAGCTGGGAGCTGTGGGAAGCCACCAGGCTGTGAATGTGAGCTTCTAATTTGCTCTGAGATGCTCATGGTCTGCATGAGCGCGGACTCTCACGCAGAACCGTGTGAAGAAGACCCGGCACGTCGGCTTTTCTGAGACCCCTCTTTCCTCCATCCCTCGGGTTGGCATTGCTCCAGTTTGGCCCATGGCTCGAAGGGAGGAGATGCAGAAAACTGAGTCAGCTCCAAGTGCTTGCAAAGTTGCTCGCGTAAAAATAACTCGGCGTTCTTTGGGATGTGCATCATCGGCATCATCCGTCTGTCTGTCTGCTCTGTACTTTTGTGGCCTGATCCTGCTGGTAGGCTTTGTGGCATTTAGATAACAGCCCAAGGAAACGCGCTTGCTGGTGTCTTCCTTTTTTGCTCCTTTGGTTGCCCCCAGGAGAAAACCACATTCTTTTCCCCCCTGCTTTCACTCCCTCCCAGTTCTGAACCTGAATCTCTGTTTGATTTGCTGTGAGCAGGAGCACGATGGACCAAGAGAGTTTGGTCGCTGCTTAGGAGTAACATCAAGTGAAACATCTCCTCCCATCTCGGAAAGATGCTCTCAGACAGGGACCCCCCAGGGGAAATTCAACCTCTGCCCTTCTAACACCTTCTTGCACAGATTTTTCCAGATTGATCACGGATTAAATGAAATCTACCATAAATGTTTGTCTTGTTGCTAACGGCAGTTTTGACCTTCGCTTTCCCACAAATACTTTGAGCTGATGTTGGAGGATCGTGTGGCTCTCTGCATGGGGCAGATGGAGGTCAGGAAGGTTTTGACTTACTGGATCCTCTCCAGTTCTGTGCAGAGAGAAGTAACTATGCACCAAAAATACATATTTGCCTCAGTTAAATTCCTCTTAAAGCAAGAGACTACGTTCAGTGCTCCAGGGGAGAAAAGAGTCAACTTTTTGGCTTCGTTGGGGTTCGGGATCATGCGCAGGGGAGAAGGGAGGGACAGCTTGGTAGCAGCATGACAAAGTGCATGGCCATGCACGTGGGAGCTAGAGGGAAAAGGTGTGCGAAGGATGGAGGAGTAGACAGTTACGTGTGTAGAGAAGTGGAGTTAGAGCTGCAAGAGGTGTCCAGAAGTTGGATGCTGGAAGATCTGAGCCTGAAACAGAGGGATGGGCACAGGGCAACCCACGGATGAGCCATCCTGAGGGGCAGGAAAAGGCAGGAATGGACTGGTATGGAGCCCAGGGGTGCAGCCTGCAAAATTAAGAATGGCTGAGTTTCCCCCAGTGAGCTCCCACGCTTCAGAAACTCTGCTTTTGTGGGGGGAAGAAGGCCTGGCGCAGGGGGGTATAGGCAGCATTTATGCATTCAGAGAGGATTAAGCCATGAAACTCCCCAGGAGCAGAAGATGACCCTTTGGTTTCCCTTCCCGCAGACCGGACTGGGGGCTGTAGGATCTTCTGGCTGGAAGTGACTCAGCGCAGGAGTAGCTGAGCTGATGCACGGGATGATGGAAAGACGCTTCCTGCTAACCCAGCCACAGCCGTCAGGATCCTTGCTCCATCACGGTGAGTCACTGGCCTCTCATCCTTGGGTTACTGGTGCTAGCCCAGATCCAGCTGGGTACTGGGAAGCACTGGGATGAAATGCAGAGCTCCCAGTGAAGCCCTCACTGACAACGTGCCCACCGCACGTCTTGTCTCCTTCCCTTTAAATGCATCAAGCAGATCTGTGGCATCGCGGTGCCCTGGTCATGACCAAAACCTTCTCACGGGGTACAAATCTTGGTGCCTCCAGCTGCAGGGAGCCAGGGGAAGGTTGTCCCCGGCCAGATGTGAGCAGCAGTGCGGGGCGAAGCGCGTGGAGGTAGCAAGGCAGAGGGCAGAGGTTGATTTGCACCAGGAGAAGGAGCTGCACATCTGGAGCCAGGGTCGAGTCCCGCAGCTGGGTCTGCAGAGCCAGGGAGCTGCGGTGAGCAGGGGTGGGCACTTCACGAGGTGCCTCTCTGCCTGGCATTTAAATCCAGGGCAAGAAATTAAGAGCAAGAACGACAGAGGTTTTTATTTGCTCCTGAGGTACAACACAACAACAGGTATAAGCACAACTACTCGCGAGCTACAAAGCTGATGGAGCCAAAGTGTTCTCGGTAGTGTTGGGGGATACGGCCAGGGGTGAACAGAACACCTCCTGCCTGGGCAGAGGAGTTGGTCCAAGAAATATTTGCTGAAAGGATGAAGTAGACTGAGGGTTAGGCTGCTCACCAAGCAGGAACGGGTTCGCTGCTCGCAGGAATACCTGAGCTGTAGGACTTCTGTTTGCTCCTCCCAAAGAGCTTCTCTGCCTCCAAAGACTGCCTCTGTCCTCTTCATCCCACCTCCCGGGGCAATGCTTGTTCAGTTGTCTGCTGACCACAGCACGCACACCAGCCCCTGCCCCGTCATCTGGGCTGCCCTCTCGGGGGGGCTTCGGTTGGGTTTGCAAAGCAGCGGTGTCCTTTGGAGGAGAAAGCTGGAGTAAGTAGGAAAAGCAACCGCTTGTGATGAGCTTTTATTACTGGCAGGAAAGCAGATCCTAGGAGGGGCTGATCCACTTCAGCGCTGCCCGGGACTGATGCAAATTCAAGGGCAGAGCAAGGTCGCAATCACAGGCAGAGCTTGGTCTCCCAGCCGTTGGCTGCACGACCGTCGCGTTCGTGGCGGCGGCCGGAGCAGGGCTCGGCTCGGCTGCTGTGCCCGGCGTGAGCCCGTCGTGCTCGGCTTCCCCCCGAGCCTCGGCTCGCCCGGCGCCAGGGCTGGGCTGGAGGCTGCTTCGGTGGGAATTATTCGGCTCGTGGAGAGAGCGGGGAAGCTCTTGGCAGCAGGACCGAGAACATGGTGTTTGGCTCCTTTGATGGCCAGATGGAAACAGATGGGGAAGAAGAGGGGAGGAGGGGGGGGAAAAAAGCCCCAAACTTTCACATGTAAAAATTAACTGGAACAGGATGGTTGTCAGCGCGGGGTTTGGTTGGCATCTGTGGGTGGCATGCGGGGCATCCATCCATCGCTTGACCCCGGTGCCGCAGCTCATCCGGCACCGCTCCCGGGGAAGGGGCGAAGCGAGGCGGAAAAGCACCGCGACTCAGAATATCACAGAATCACAGAATAGTAGGGGTTGGAAGGGACCTCTGGGGGTCATCTAGTCCAACCCCCCTGCCGAAGCAGGGTCACCTACAGCAGGCTGCACAGAGGACCTTGTCCAGGCGGGTCTGGAATATCTCCAGAGAAGGAGACTCCACAGCCTCCCTGGGCAGCCTGTTCCAGTGCTCCATCACCCTCAGAGGGAAGACTCACACCCAGTCTCACCAGTACCACCACTGGCCAGACCCCATCCACCTCCCCCAGTCCCTCCTGCCCCCGGCTCGGGGAGGGGTGGCGGGGCGCGTTTTGGTGGGGAACATCTTTTAGTTCTTAAAAAGTTCAGCAAGTTCCAGGAACGTTCTGTCACTTTGACGAGGAAATGAATTGCGGGGCCATCAATCAAAGCTGCAGGCGCGCAGATCAAAGGCCCCCGCGGCGCTCGAGCTGCCTTTTACAGCCAGAGCCCTGCACGATCCCCCTCGCCCATATTCCCTGCGGTTGCTGCAGCAACAGCACGCTACGGCGGATGCTTCGCATTTTTATTCGCGCCACACATGTTTCCACTCTAACACCGCAATAACGAGAAAAACCTGCGAAACCAAAGCTGCTTCCCCAGCCTCCAGGGGCAGCGGCTATTCCTGGCTCCCTTTCATGTTCGCAATTTATTAGCGTTATCCTCCTTTTTTTCACGCAGGATAAAATAGAGATTATTTTTGTCCTCTCTAACAAAGAAAAGGAGCTTGCACAAAAAAAAAAAAAGAAAGAACCCAACCCAACCAGCCCTCAGCGTCGAGGCTCAGCCTCTGGTTTGGTGCCCAGAATCGTCTGCAGGAGTAATCAGGTCCTCGGCCATCGAAGCGACGCCATCGGCAGCACCGGGCTCACGCATGGACCCCGTCAGCCCCGCACAGCCCCGGCTCTTCGCAGCGGCGGGGAGGGTTGCAGCCCCGTTTTGCCAGCGAGCGAAGCGAGGGTGGAGCTGGGGGGTGGCACTTTCTCAGCTTCCCTGGCCCGAAACGGCAGTTGCACGCAGACTGGGATGTATCTCCTGACCCAGCCCCACTGTGCCCACCAAGGGCAAGTCGTTGGATCTCTGGGGCGTTGTTGGGGTTGGACCCAGCTCTCCCAGTCACTCCTCTTTGCACTGGTGTAGCAGATGCAACCCTGGTTTATGCCACACAACACAAGAAAAATCATAGGTTCGCCCCCCCTTCCCAAAACCCAAGGATGGAGGAGCCTGCTGTCCACCTTCCTTACACCTGTGGTGCTGGAGCATCAGCTCCACACCCAGCTCTTCTCCAGTGTGCATTAATCCAAAGACCCCTGAGACCTCCTCCCACCACAGCCAACCCAGCTCTGTGTGTCCGACAGGGTTGGGACAGATCCTCACACTCTAGATCCAGCTCAGACAAGCCCAAAGGTGTGACATCTATCATCAGTGAATCAGCAGCAAGTTGCTGTAATAAATTTGATTGCTATTTGTGATATTAAGTGGTTCCTCTGCTTTCCCATGAGGTGTCCTGAGTGGGACAGCGCTGGACCTGGAGGCATGGCAGTGCCACCCTGTCCTTCAGACCGCACGGAGAGCAACCACCTCTTGCTCTGGTGGACCATCCCTGCAGACCTGCGGCAGACGGAGAGAGGCCGGGACGTCCCAAGACAACAGTCTGACGTTTGTGTTGTGTGAGTTGTACTGAAAGGAGGGGAGCAAGCGCTTGTGCCAAAGCTCAGCTCTCCTGGGACTGAGAGGGAAGCCTGGTCCACCACGGGGACAGCATGGAGCGGAGCTGGGCTCACCAGAGGGTTCGGAGACCTCCTCTCGGGGAAGAGACTGAAAGGGCTTTGCTTGTTTTGCAACCAAGCAGGTGGCAGAGAGGGGTCAGACATATCCAGGGCAGAAGGCTGGTGAAGAACATCTACAGATTGTGTGAGGTTCAGAGAGAGAAACAGTCTCGGGCTGACCGAGACATGCCTTCAGCCCACCAAAAGATGCGGTTTTCAGCGAACCCCTTTCTAAAGAAACCTTGGCTCCCACCTCAACCTCGCAAAAGAGCTCCCACGTGAGGTCCTGCGGCCTCTCTGAAGTTCTCGGTGTGCCTCAGCCCTGTTTTTCCAGGCGATGGACTCCCTGCTCCCTCGCTCTCTGCCCATGCATGCTTTGGTAGTGCCCTTGCCTTCTTTTTTTTTATTTTTTTCATCTTTTTTTTTTTTTTTTTCACCTTTCCTTTCTTTCCAAAGTGCTAACTGGCACCGCAGGAGCCCTGCAAACCATCTTCCAGGCTCAGATCTGCTGAGGACATCCCAGCGCCGGCGCCATTTCCTACCCAAACCAAAAGAAGCTGCTCAGGAAAGATGGATATGAGAAGGGAGAGGGCGGAGGCAGACCGGGAGGGGAGGTGGGCAGAGGTGCTGGGACATGGTGGGAATTCAAATCTTCCATCTGGTGGCTTCTCACTAGGCTTTTTTTCCTGTTTTTCGCTGCATATTTAAGGTCTGAAATTTTCACTGATCTGTCAAAATGAGCGCTAAAAAACCCCCAGCTAGCTGGAAAAGCAAAGTTATTGAAACAGTTTGGTGACTTGTGGCCTTTCCATTAAAAGTTTATAGTAATATTCTTCCAAAAAACCAGTCACTGAAAGAACAAATTGAAATATTTAAGGGAAAAAATACTCTTGCCACAAAACATCCAAATCTGGGTAAAAAAAAAAGCCCCGTTTGAGCAGTTTGGAGTGTTTAGCTGAGCCTTCCCGTAGATCAAAGCTCATTGTGTTTCTCCTTTTGCTCAAGGATATCAGCAACAATACCAAACTTCACTGCCTTCGTCCAAAACCATTCTCCAGCAAAATTAAATTAAACTTTTTTTTTCGTTTTTAAAAGCAAAGCAGTAAATAAAAAAAAAAATAATAACAAAATGCAACCCAGGCACGAGCCCGTGCTCAGCTGGTGTTAACTGGCAGCTCCCCAGCCCTTGGCCGAGCTGAGCCAGCTCCTCCAGCGCGGGATCAGAGGAGCCTGGATCCTGCCTAAATCCTGCCCTCCCTCGGGTATTTTTTCCTCGCCCTTTGTTTTCTCTCGCTTTCCCAGGCCCCTGTGATCTATTGTCTTTCCGCATTATGAGCATCAGATATTAGTCGCTGTCTTGACAACGCTCGCGTGTGAGTAATGTGTTGAGCCGATGCCCTGCCGGCACCGCGGGCTACGGTGAGGAGGAAGGAGCAAAGTCACCGGGCTCCATCCCATCCCAGTATCAACCTGTTTCTGAGCACCTTTGACTTCTTTGAGCAGTATCAGGCATTTTTCAAACACTGGGTCTCTGCTAGCTCCCATCTGCAGCTACTGCCGTCTCCAGAGCGCAGGGAGAGTGGGGCTGAGCCAAAGCCCTCTCCTATCCAAAATCATCGTCCTGCATTGCTCAGGTCTCCCTGGGACAGGGTCAAGGTGGCTCTCTGAGGTTGCCATTTCACTTGGGAACCCACTCAGCATGTAGGACGTTAGAGAGAAACCCAGGGAACAATGTGAAAACACATATTTCCTTAAAATAGAGCAAAGCATCTGCGCGGTGCCTGCAGCCCGAGCGACAAAGGAGCATCCGGGTGGGCGTAATTGGGAAGGCAAAGGGGTTGGGAAGGGTTTTGCTGTGAGCACTGGTGGACAACAGGACACGTTGGTCAGCAAGGCTACAGGTGCTTGGCAGGGCTACGGAGCATATTTTTTAAGAAACACCTTGTAGCTAAGCTTGAATTGAGGTTTTTCTACTGGAAATGGGTGTAGCTTGCTGGAGCAAAGTTGGCCAAGTTTCTTGATTTATTATTCAGCCTCACCTCGATGAGAAGAGAGGACATTTGTCCAGTGGAGGGCTATGAGGATGAGGAGGGGACTGGAGCATCTCTCCTCCGAGGAGAGGCTGAGGGAGCTGGGCTTGTTCAGCCTGGAGAAGAGAAGGCTGAGAGGGGACCTGAGAAATGCCTCTAAATATCTGCAGGGTGGGGGTCAGGAGGACGGGGCCAGACTCTTTCCAGTGGTGCCCAGTGACAGGACAAGGGGCAACGGGCACAAACTGGAGCAGAGGAAGCTCCAGCTGAACCTGAGGAAGAACTTCTTCCCTCTGAGGGTGACGGAGCCCTGGCCCAGGCTGCCCAGGGAGGCTGTGGAGTCTCCTTCTCTGGAGATATTCCAGACCCCCCTGGATGTGGTGCTGTGGAGCCTGCTCTGGGTGACCCTGCTTGGGCAGGGGCTTGGGCTGGGTGACCCACAGAGGTCCCTCCAACCCCTACCATTCTGTGATTCTGTGACATCCTCCTCCTCTTCAGGCTGCTGGGAGCGGGACAGAGGTCCTTGGACAGAAGCTCAAGAGCAGACTGCAGTACAGCAGTATGGGTTAGTCAGGATGAAGGTAATACTGACAAGATGAGAATATTAATTTGTCATATGCTGCAAGACAGAAAAAAAAAAAGCCGTTGCCTTCTGAAGGGCTTTCTCCTGCAGCCTCCTGGTCGTGCTCAGCCTGAGTTGTTGCAGCTCCGTCCCTGCCGGGCGCGGGAAAGGTGAGGGATCAGCACGGTGCAGGCTCATCAGTGTAGGAGAACCCTGTAGTACATTCTATATTTCTGTGAGTAAAATGCATTATACATGGCAACTTGTAATGCGTTACAAAAAGGAGCTAATCTAAAAAATATCTATACAGATACAGGCGCATGTCAACTCAACAATTTATGTTTTATTGATATTGTTTTGATGAATTACTGACACTGTTTTAACCCATATTGTTCCCATAATACCCCTTTGTGGTCTCATCACAAGACAGAACAACAAAGCGAGATGTTAGCAAGGGTTGTGGAGCTCTGCTGGGGATGGACCCCAATATTCGCAAGGAGCATCGTGCCAGGACTTCCGTGTCCCTCCGAAGAGACTCGGGGTGAGAGCTCCTGATGACCAGGAGCATGGAGCAATGCCAGGAGAGCGTGATGAGCAAAGAAAGCTTGGACAGGGTCCACAGGCGCTGGAGAAGAAACACCTTGGAGAGGCAGAGAGGGCACAGGCAGGTGATGGGAAGGTTCCCAAAGGTCCAGGACTTCTTTGGGAGTGGGTGGCTGAGCATGGGAGGATCGTGGGTCACCAGTGGGCTCCAGTTTCATGTGATGATTCTACTGGTGTGATTACAGAGGGCTGAAAACTATCCAGTATAAAGAGGGACCTGGGCAGAATATTTTATGCTTTGGTAGTCTGAATCTGGACCTCCAACTCTGGCTAAAAGAGGGTGCAGCTCTCCCAGCATTTCTGCAGGGAGGAGAAAGTGGGTTTATTTGTAGGCCAGTCAGGAGTGGTGTAAGGAAGCAATACTGCTTATAGTGCTTGATTTCCTGGGAAAATCAGGGGCAGAACTGGCTGTGGATCCAGCCAGGAACAGGTTTGGGACCTCTTCCACCCTTTCTATCTGCAATAGCTGCCATATTTATCTGAGAGGAATTTGATGGTATTGAGTATTTGAGTATTGGCTTCCATCTGTATAATAAGGGCTACTGTAGACTGCCTAGGAATGCAGACAGAAGAAGATGGATGGGTGGGTGGGTGGATGGATGGATGGATGGATGGATGGATGGATGGATGGAAACTCCAGTTCATTTTGAATTATGCCATTTCTCAAGAGCAGTATGGATGCCTAGCACTGCAGTGGCTTCCTTTGGACTTGGAGGATACCTTGCACTGCTCATTGAAAAATCCGTTGCTCCACATTTCCACTTGCATCTGTCATAGATAAAAATCTCCTATTCCAAACTGGAGAAGCAAGTATTTCTGGCTGGCTTTTGCAGGGTCAACTAGCAACCTGATGGAGTTCAAGGTGTCCTGGTTTGTTGCAGGGGGGTTGGACTAGATGACCTTTAACGGTCCCTTCCAACCCAAACCATTCTATGATTCTATGAACTGGGCTTAAAAAAGGAAAAAAACCAGACTAAAATCTGAAAAAGCCTCCCCTGAACTCCATGGCTGGTGCTCACATTAGCATAGGCAATGTCCCCTGACATCCGGGCAGCAGGCAGGAGCATCTGTGCCGGAGGGCTTGGGGGTGTCGGTGGAGGAGGGAGGGAGGAAATCTGGAACCCATAAGCTCCACTGATGTTTGTGTTACCTTGCACGGCTGTATTGGTCTGCGCCTGGTCCGCCCACGGTCCTCCTCACCCTATCAGCTAGAGCCATTCCCCAAAGTTATTTGAACGCCCTCCTCTCCGTAACCCAAAGGAAAAACCAGCCGAGCTCCTTGGAGGGCTCCGCCAGGCTTGGGAAGTTTGGGGAGGCTGAAGGGTGGATGCTCCAGGCTGCACCTCTGGAGCGGGCGCTGGCTGCTCTCCAGGCCGCCTTGCCGATGCACTGTGGCCGTCGCATCTCGTGAGACCCCCAGAGCCCTTCGCCTGCAAGGTGCCGAGAAGATGAAAGAGGAAAGCATGTGCCCGGACTCCCCCGAAGGCAGCCTGGTCACCAGCGAGGAGGAAGGCGAGCGGCTGCACAAGAAATGCCTCCGCAAGCGCGGCCAGGGCGGCAAGCCGGCGGAGGACTGCGGTACCCCCTCACCGCAGGGCAAGCGGAGCAAGCGCAGCCCCGTCCCGCAGCCCTTCGAGGACGTCCACACGCAGCGTGTGATCGCCAACGTGCGGGAACGCCAGCGGACCCAGTCGCTCAACGATGCCTTCGCGGAGCTGCGGAAGATCATCCCGACGCTGCCCTCCGACAAGCTGAGCAAGATCCAAACCCTCAAGCTGGCCGCCCGCTACATAGACTTCTTGTACCAGGTCCTGCAGAGCGATGAGCTGGACCACAAGATCACCAGCTGCAACTACCTGGCCCACGAGAGGCTCAGCTACGCCTTCTCCGTCTGGAGGATGGAAGGGGCTTGGTCCATGTCCGCGTCCCACTGAGCCGGGGTACGTATCACCACCTCCGCACATCCCTCGCTCCTGCATCCTCCACGCATCTCCCCAGCTCAGGTCCTACGGGGGAAACACACGGCAGCCGCCCCCTCCTCACGCTCCACGTGCAAGCGATTTGCTTTAACGAACCCCAGACGCTGCCAAGGCCGGCGGTTGGAGGAGGTGGCGGCTCCCAGCCTCGCCGGAGCCAGCAGGACCTCGCAGGGGGCCGAGCAATGGAGCCCTCAAGCGACTGATCTCATTTAGCCGGGTCTGGTCTGGGGCAGGCTAGTGAAAGGTTTAAAATGAGGGCTTAAAAATCTGAATTATCCTCCCACGGTAACCCAGGAGGTCACATAAATCAGCAGACACCCTCCCAGATGTTCTTGGGTTGCCGAGGTGTCAAAGCTGCACGAGCGGGACAAGCAGCAGCCCCGCAGCCATCGGCCGATGGCTGCTGTTGCTCCCAGCCTTGTCCTTGCCGTCCGGGTGACACTGGGCAGCCCTTCCCTGAAGCCATTGGTGGCCCTTGGGGCCTCCAGCCTGCTGGGCTTTCTCCTACCCCTCTCCTAAAGCGCTGCAGATAAGGTGGGATCCATAATCCCTTTGGATCTGTAGGTATCCTACACTACAAGGAAGAAAATATGGAGTGAGGATGACGGGGCGGTGAGGTTTGCCCGCTCGTTGCACTGCACCTCTTATTTGAGGTACTCAGCACCACCCAGCCACCGCCTGAGCATCCTTCAGCAAAGCTGCTGAGAGGGGGACAATCCTCTTTCCAGTACTTCAGGTCTCGTTGGGCTGGGAGAACGGGGGAGCAGGGGGAGCAGGGTCAGCTACGTGCTGATGTTTCCTGCAGCCCATGAGCAGAAGCAGAAAGCTCCAAGGACATTCCCAAGCTGTGGACTTCGGGGACACTCCATGGGGGCCCAGCCCAGCTCCCGAGAGTCCCCGTTGTCCCCTAAACAAGATCAGGGCTTCTGGCTTTCCTCGGGCATCGACTCATTAACCCCTGCCTTGTGTCAGCCCCGGCGCTGGGGGTGAGAGGCCGCCAAAGCCTCTGGGGAAACCAACTGCAAAAGGACCCCTATTTTTCTTGCACCCACCACTAAGGGCTGCTCATAAAAGACCCCTTTATTATTATTTTCTGCCAGAAATTGGGGTCAACCTTGTGCGCCCTCCTTATGTGCCGTTTCTCCTCCTGGCCAGTCTCTCTGCAGCCCCGATTCAGTGCGGGGACCTGGGTGCCCGTGCCCGGCCGTGTTCTCCCCGCAGTCAGAAAAGCAAATTCATAGCACGAGAGAGTCCAGACCCTGTGACGAGAGGTGCTGAGCGGGTGCAAGACCCTGATTTGAGCCATGCTGAGCCCCAGCCGGAGCAGGGAGCTGGTGCGATGCTGCAGCCCGACGCGAGCGCGCCGGTCCCTGCCTCGTCGTGGGCGCAGCTTGGAGAGGACGAGGGGCTCTCAGCGTCTTTAGGGTACGTCTGGGGGAAGCCACAGTAAAAAAAAAATCCATTCTCCACCCTGGTCTTAGGTTTTTAAAGGCCAGAGGGAGTGGGAAAGGGAGGAAAGTGGCCTTTCTGAGACAAAATAAATCACAGTAAGTTCCTGCAAAGTGGCCCAAGTGGTGCCCGGGCGGTGGGGGACCCTCTGCCCCGGCCGGTGTCCCCACGAGCACCGCTGACCCTCCCCCACCATCGGGCTTTGCCAGCTAACAGCCCTGAATTTCAGGCCAGATCCACAGTTACCCGTGCAGCCACGGGCTAAAGACGTTGACCAGCCCGCAGGGAGATTTCATTGAAGGATGTGCCACATTTTAACCCTTGTTCCCTGCAAACCTCACTAAGATCTCTTCTAAGCAGCAGGAAATCTGCCAGTTTTCTAAACCCAAAGATCTCCATTATTCGGGGCAGACCCAGTTGTTTCAAAACGGATGGCCCTCAGCCGTGGCTGGCTGCTGCTGGGGACACCTTCCCCTTCGGAACAGCAAGAAGCGAAGGACGTGGTTGCTTCTTCTCGCTTTGAGAAGCAAAAAGCTGCCAGGGACAGTCGGGATGCTGAGCCCCCCGAGCAGGGCAAGTCCGTACCCCTCCCCGAGCCGCCCTCACCCTCTTCCAGGCACCGCATTTTTGCAGCCCCGTGAATTTTGCGGTTCACAGCTGGGTTATTCTGTTCTGAGGGACGCGGGGTGCTCCGTGCATGCTCCCAAAAGATGGGGGGCTGCTCAGCGTGGCTCTGCCCTGCTCCGAGGTTTGCAAGAGAGGTGGAACCAGCCCGGCGGGAGCGTGGGTTTCTTTGGTGGACGGTTTTGAAGAGCGTTGTGCTGGGCTGAGGAAGTCCGTGTTGAACGAGCCGTGCACTTCGTTAAAGCCCAGCTAAAGGCATTTTCGCTTCGGGGAGGTGGTGGTGGTGGGGGTTGTGTCCCCATCCCCGTCGCCCCCAGACTCGGGACCGTTGCTCTGGGCGCACGCTGTCTGCTCCCGGTTGCGTGTGTGGGCTGACGTGCAGCTCTGCGTCCGGGCGCTGACTCGTAGACCTGCTTATTGAAGCCGAGTGCTTGGCAGGACTTGTGGTCCCATGATAAACAGAGGAATTAAAGACCCTCAGTGATCTTAAAGACCTCTCTGCTAAATGAAAAAGCCTCCCTGTAAAATCCCTCGTGTCCTGTGAGCGTGGTGCTCTCGGTGTGCTTATCCTTGCTGGTTAATATTCATCCCAAGCGGCTCCGGTGCCTGCCTCGAGGCAAAGCATCCTTCAGCTGAATAGATAATAATTTGCTTTGTGCCAACCTGCAGCGGTATTTGGCTACCAATTAGCAGCTCCCAGTTGGGCAGGGAAGTAATGGGAGGAGGATTTGCTAAGCAAAGACCAAAAAGAGGCAACAGCCACAGGGGAAGCGATGCCGGAGTTGGAAAGGCTGCGTCTTGCTCGCCCGTAAGTGAATTAACCCAGCGCTTGCGATGGGACCGTAATTTTATAATGTAAAGCAGCTAATAGCTGCTGCGAGCACCGGCATACTGGTCTCCACTGGAACTCAGCCTATTAAATATCAAAGGGTGCTGGAATAGCTGGATGTGGATATGCCCTTGTTAACCAGGAGACATCATCCGGGGAAAGAGGGATTGAGCCCTCAGGCGAGAAAAATAATGTTTGAAGTCCCCCAAGCTCACGGTTTTTCAGCACAGTCTTGAGCACATTAAAATGGTTTCTCTTCCTGCTGGAGGAGAAAATGAGGCTGGAAGCTGAAACTGCTGGGGGGGAAAGACTGGCGGAGTCGCAAGGGGTGATATTCCTTGCCCTTCATTTGTCTCCTTGGATTTATTGTCTTTCTCGCGTTGCCCTCACTTAATTGTCTGTCCTGAAAGACCTTGGATAAATCTTCCCTTTGGGGACTGTTGCTCTTGCTTGGAGTCTGCTTTGTCGGGCGGCTCTTTCATTTTCTTTTATTTATAAATACGTCTCATTGCACAGTATTAAAGCACCAGGGTATTACAGGAGCTGGGGGCGAGCTCCCTTCCCTATTCAGATCTGCTCGAAAAATGCATTTAAAGCAGCATCTGCTTCAAGAAGCTGAGATCCCTCTGCAGACTGGCGAGAAAGCACAGTCCCGTCCAGCTGAGCTGTCTTGCCACCCTGGACCAGTCCTTTAAACGCATCGAGAAGCGGGTCCATTTGCTCACTGCTGGTTCAACTGGCAAGGCGGCTCAGGACCCCTGGGTCAGGTTGGAGCAAGCCCAGGCGCTGGGCTCCTCCGTAGCCAGGTCCAGGAGGGTGAGGAATTGCCCTGGCAGGAACCACTGTGCTTTCACTTTTGGTTTGAGCTCTCAGAGGAGACGAGGGGCTGCCCGAACCCTGGGAAAGCTGTGCCTGGGTGATTTTCCTTCTTTCCATTCGGGTCGAGGGCTGTGTTCAGCACCAGCCGTGCTCCGTGCTCCCATCCACAGGCTCTGGCAGGATGCTTCTGGGATTTGCTCTGGCGTGGAGCAGATTTAGAGGCCAGAAGTTTCCTCCAAAGGCTGCTGTCTCATCCCCCAAGCGCAAAGCCAGTGTGGGATTTGCCACAGCGTCTGTAGGGTGGACAGGTAGAAGAAGAGATGTTTGGTGCCTTGAAGACTCCAGCTTTGATGCTCTGGGGCAGGAGGACCTGCCTTAGATGAGGGATGTGGAACATCCCCCAAATCCCATGGCTGATCTCACGGTCTGGCTCTGGCTGAGGATGCAGGACCAGACGGGGCTGGGGATGCTCAGCCCAACCACCACCATCCCTGGAGATGTCCAGAAAACGTGTAGATAAGGCACTTCAGGACATGGTTTAGCAGGCATGGTGGTGATGGGTTGATGCTTGGATTTGATGATCTTAGAGGTCTTTTCCACACTTTATGATTCTACGATTTTATGACTGCTGTGTGGGAGCAAGGGGTGGCATCACCTTGACGTCCCGAAGCTGCTCTGCCACAGTTCCCGGAGCCCAGCCTGGAGCAGGGAGAGCTGCAGGCTGTCCAGCCATCCCCCTCCAGGTCCCTTGGCACTGGAGCATCTGGCACAAGGACATGTCAAAACGTGACTGGGGCTGCTGTTATTTTTGCTGTTAAAAAGGTCTTTTTCCAGCAAAAACTTCCACTTTTCTATTAAAGATGGAAGAACTCAACACCGAACCTGCCCGGAGGGCACCAGGCTCCTCTCCATCGCAGGAAGGCAGGTTCTCAGCCCTACTCAGGATCAGTCAAAATTAAAACAGAGATAAAAATACAGAGCCAGCCCTCACGAGCATTAAAATGTCTGCCGGTTTACGATCCCTGCGAGGAGACGGGCTCGCTAGATCTCAGCTGCGTTCGCTTAGCCCAGAGGAACGGCTTTGAAACGAGCCCGTATTTCATCGCCGAATGTCACGGGAATGCACCTGGGATCTGAGGGGGAACGAAGGAGATGCGTTAACGAGACGGGCTTTGCATTTAATTTCCTTTTATAGGGCTGTACCTGAACAGAGATGAGGGTGTTCACGCAGCGGAGGGAGGGCAGGGCAGTCGTCGGCCGGGGCGCTGAGGACGGGCTCGCAGAGCGACGTGTCTCCCCGGCTCCATGGTCTGCCCCACCCCAGCCCCGTGAGCGTCCGTCCCCAAGCCCTGCACGCTGGGAGCAGAGCTGGTCTCCTCCGGAGGCTCCCGCAGCCCTTGGGCAGCCTTCAGAACTGCGCCATGAGTGCGTCATTTGGCATTGGACCCTGCTGGCTTGAGACACAGCCGTGCCGTGAGGCAAGGGGAGGTTATTAACTTTTATATGGGCTGGGTTGCGATGCTTCCCACACCCCAGGACATCCCGGTTGGACGCCGGCCTTTTTGGTTGCCCGTTGTGCCTGGCACCGCTGTCCTTGAGTGCTATGGGTGTGCGCAGCGCCCATCGCAGACCTTTCGGACCACGCTCCCAACGGGTCGGCAATGGGACACGTCCGGCGTCGAGGTTTTTTTCTCCCTCTGCCACTGGGCTCGGGCAGGTTCTGTCCCGTCTGCAAGCCCCGTGGACAGCCCTGCCTGCATTACCTCAGCAGTGCCCAGCGGTGAATTACTGGAGGGGCTGATTTATTCCTCTCCAGGCTCCTCTCCAGAGAGCTAAAGGTCTCAGCTATTGCTCAAAGAGGGACTAGAAAAGCAGGAGGCAAAGCGAGGGGGGACAAAATAAAACCAGAGACCTGAGGGTGCCGGGGATGAAGCCCAGAGAGCACCAAGGCCGGCAAAATGAAGCCATCGCCCCACAGGGCTTGATTCCTCTTTCCCCCCCATCCCCGGTCCCCTAAGACCTGCTGGAGCCATTACCAATCTCCAGCACTTGCAGGATCCAAGGTCCGGATCCGGCCGCCAGCTTGGCTGCTCCTGCCCTGGCTTCACCGGCACCACGGCCCCCGGCTCCAGGCCGGCGTCTGGCAGCTCCGCGGGGTCCCCTCCGGCACCCCCCGCCCTGGGGACAGCCTCTCGTCCTCCAGGCTGGAGAGGAACCAGTCCATCCCGGCGCGACACCGCGGAGGGGAGGGAAGGAGAGCTGAGCCGTTTGGCTGCTTCCCTTCTCCATCCACCCACTGAGGCATATTTGGGGTAAAAGCTGTGATTTTTTCTGGAACGCTCACGGTCCCGGGCTCAGGTGCGGTGACATTTCCCAGTCCGCCCCATGCGAACTCTTGCGGCTACGGGGAAGTCTGCGAATGCAAAGCACGAAGGCTCGGGAGCCAGCGACCGAGCGCGGCTTTTATCCCCCCCCCCCAGCCGGATTCCCAGCCGAGCGCCGGATTTTTCATGATTTTGGGAAGCCTGGGCTGGCCGTGCCGAGCCAAAACCTCGGTGACTTGGCAGCCAGGCTGACCCTGCCCGTCTCCCCTTAGGTCTTCTGCCTCGACGGAAACCAGCAGCAGCTCGCCAGCACCCGGGCACCCAGACCCAGCCACCCCGCTCTCCTCCAGCACCCGAAAAACAACCGCAGCCTCCCCGGCGAGAAGGAGAGCACGACCCCCGTCCCACCCCACCAGCCCCCTCACCCGGGGCTGTTCTGACCCTTCTGAGCCTCGGGGCTGGGGCAGAGGGACCCGAACCAGGACCTGGGTGGTTTTGCTTGGAACGAGCTTGGTTGGATGCTGTGGATGAAACTCTTTGAGGTGTAATTTATTTGTGACTGGCAGGTAAGAAATAGTCCGGTTATCTACTCCGGTACCAGCCGCCTGCTTCCCGAGCCTGCAGGGAAGCCGATGGCCCCGGCAGCATCCCAGGGTTTGGCCAAGGACGGAGCACGGCGCGCGGGTTCCGTCCGCTTTTATCTCGCTCTGAAGGTCTGCGTCGCACCCACACCCCGGTTCGCACCGCTGCCTGGCCCGCGGAGTGGATTTTGGGGGGGCTGCTGGACCCCTGAGCGAACCCCGAGGCTCACGACTCCCTCCGCTCACCCATATTCCATGGACGCGTCTCGAGATGACCTGCTCTGTTGGAACGACCCGATTTCTTTGAAATTATTGGAAAAATCAGGCTGGAGAGGTTACGCGCAGCCCTTCCCTCTTGCCCGCAGGAGTGGGATCGTTTGGGGGCAGCCCGGGAGCGGTGCTGCGCTGGGGGGGTTCAGGCTCCTTCGGGGGGATGCGGAGATGCTGGAGGGGGGACGGAGGGGCGTCGGGGATTCCAGACAATCCCAGTGAAGTCCAGGGGGAATTTTCCAGGGTTCAATCCTTCTGCTTCCTAAGGAAATGGTGCTGCCATGAGCGTGCGGCGGCGCAGCTGCGCACCCACCCCTGCACCCTTCGTCAGCGCTGGTGCTCGGCCAATTTTAATTAAATTTAGCAAAAAAGAATCAGGTATTTTTGCTCATTACAGCAGAAAAAAAGGGGGGGGGGGAAGTCCCTGCAAGTGAGGCTGCAACGAGCACGCAACCAAAATAATCCACGTGGGAGAGCAGCGTCACGACTGACTCAACAGCAGAGTTTCAATTAGTGCTCACACTTTATTACACACCAGAGAATCCAACGAGAAGCGACAGCAAGGCTCAGACTACCTTTTTCTATATAATCCTCGATTTTTATGTACACCGTGAGTGGATTCCCTGCGCCGGGGAGCCGACCGCAGCCTTTAGGAAGATCTGAATGTGCTTAAAAAAATAAAAATTCCATTAAAAATAGTGTCGCGGATGGCTTGGTTGACCGCATCAGAACACATGAAAAAACGAAACCGTCTTTAGAAATATAAATTTTCTTTAAAAAAAAATAAATTGTGATTTAAAAATAAAGGGGAAATGCCTCGTTGTGGAGACTCAGGCTGCCAACCCTAATTATAAAAAAAGGATAAAGCGTCTTTTAAAAAATGGTTTTAAAAGTAACATTTTGTTTAGTCTTTTTTTTAAAAAAGATCCTTATACTGTGTTATTTGAAAATGAGCAAAATGCCATCCGTAAGGAAGGAGCAACAGGTCGAACCGAGGCCTTGGGTTTTTTTTGAATGCTCACCGTCACGATCATGGTTGCTATTCTCAAACACCTAAAAAGTTGGGGGGGGAAAAGGGGTTTGGGGCAAGGAGGGATGGATCTGGAGATGTTCTGGCCCTCAGCCTCTTCACATATCTTGGGGGGAAAAGCCCCGCTAAACCCCGTCCCCGAGGGATGGTCCCCCCAGCACGACGCTGGGCGTCCCCTGGAAGTCTTGGCGTGGGTGGCCATGGTGTCGCGCGGCTTCTCTTGCCACGCCAACAAACCCCGCGGCCGGAGTGGTTTTTGTAGGACCCGGTGCCCAGTTTGGAGGTCCCGGTCTCCATCTACAACAGGGTGGAGCGTGCTCAGCCGGGATGCACGGACACGGCAACAGGGATGGCTGCCGCCGGGAGCTCCTCCCTGGAGCTGGAGATGTCCGCCATCGGCTTCACGGTGGGACGTCTCCGCCTGATGTTCAGCTCTTCACATCGGGCAGACGGGAGCTGGGTGAGGTCCCTCCCTCCAGCCTAAGCGAGGAGCAGTGGGAGCACCCAGGCAGCAACGCACCCAGCCAGACCTGGGCTTCAGCATCACCACGGCAGGACCTCCACCCATGGGACCCCACCACCTCCTCCAGCCTCAGCGGACACCCCTGAAAAGGACATTTAGCGGGGGGGGGGGAATGTGGGGATGAGGAGGTGCCACCCCATGGGGAGAGGAGACCCTTCCAAGCAAGCACATAAGGAAAAAAGCAAAAAAAAAACCACATGTGCTTGTATGAAGGCCCACACCCCACCACCACGTCGTTGGGGTTGCAACCACGAGCGACCGGTTGGCAGCGGGGGCCGGTGCTTCCCGTGAGCCGCTCGGCGCGTTGGCCGCAGACAGGGTGACACGAAGGGGAGCGAAGGCGGAGGGGCTGCTCAGGGTTTCGGCTCCGGTTTCGGGTGACCCCACCACGTTGGGGTGCGCAGGATCGAAGGGTTTCACCCGGGCTGGGTGATGCTCATGAAGGTCTCGCTGGGTGCTCCCTGCCAGGCTGGAGCCTGGGAAGGGCCAGCCCTTAAATTCATGAGTTTAATTAATCACAGCTTTTTTTTTCCTTTGGCATCTTGCCCTGATGGACCCAGAGGAAACCTGAAAATGTTCAGTGCTGAAGAAGTTAAGAAGCGAGGAAAGAGGCCGTTGGTTTGGGGCATTTCTTCTGCTTTCAGGCAGTAACAGCTCACCCAGTTGCACCCACAGCTTTCTCCTGGAGGAAACTGGGGCACAAACTCCCCTTCGATGCTGAGCTTTGGGCTTCCTCAGAGGTGGGGAGCGGCCGTTGGCCACATCGCTTCGGGACTGCTCCTGCGTGGCATGGAGCCACTGGGAGAAATCACAGCAGGACTTCTCCCACGTGGCATGGATCCAGCGGGATCCACTGGGAGAAATGGGGACGGGGTTGGGACTGAGCAGGGAAGGGAAACTGAGGCTGATGGAGGGAGGGGTGGTGGCACGGGGGCTGTGGGGTGCTCAGCCGAGGGGTTGGAGTGCAGGGAAGGGGCTGTAGTGGTTGGCACTGGGCGAAGGGGTGGTGGCACCGGCCTCGGCTCGGGGACACCAGAAACGCCCAGGTGTCCCAGGGCTGGAGAAGCCGCAGGTCCTTCCCATCACCCCACAGCCCACCCAGGGGGAAGACCCCCAGGGTGGAGGGACAGCATCTACAAAGGGCAAGCTCTGGAGAAGACAAGAGGGAGGGTTTGGGGTCCTTTTTAACCCCTTCCTGCCCAAGCTGCCCCGCCACGATGAGACATCAGAGGCTGCCATGCAGGGTGCCCACCCCAGGACCACGCTGCAGGGTGAGCGTGGGTCCCCAGCAGCGAGGTGACAGCCGTCACGGGGGGTACGGGCAGTGCCACGGCGCGGTCACGATGACTTCTCTGC
The DNA here is from genome assembly GCF_030867145.1 of Opisthocomus hoazin. Classification (NCBI taxonomy): domain Eukaryota; kingdom Metazoa; phylum Chordata; class Aves; order Opisthocomiformes; family Opisthocomidae; genus Opisthocomus; species Opisthocomus hoazin. Next base: position 3,066,303 of record NC_134445.1, read on the forward strand.
GTGTCACCCAGCCGTAAGGGAGCTCACACCCTCTCCAGTCTCCCTGCCGCGCAGCTCCGGGCAGTCTGAGACACAGAAATGTTTTATTCTTCCTTTTTTTTTTTTTCTCCTCCTTCGTTACTCGCTTTTTTTGTTACAAAAATCTCCTCGCTGTGCCTGCAGATGGAGCCTGGCCACCTCCCACGCTCAGCCAGGTCTCAGCACCCCGTCCACCCCCTCCACCCCAACCCAGCTGTCCCCAAACCCTGCTGCAGCCCAGCACCCTGATGCCCGAGCAGGGACCCATCCTCGTGGGGCCACCCACGGGACACGGGGGTGGACGTGGGGAAGGCTCGCGGGGTGCCAAGCCACATGGTGCCCTGTCACAGGATGAGATGGGAAAAAGGCAAATCCGGATGGAGACCTTGTTTTGGGGGGGCCTGGCCCTGCCTCTGCCACCCCAAGGTAGCCCGGACAGAGACAGGCACTGTGCTGCTGGGGCTTGGGACATCCCTGGGGAGCTGAGCCCAAGCTGAAGGTAACAGGACTTGATGTGGTCTCAGCTGGAGAAGAGGAGCCTGTCGGGGTGCTGGGGGTGCAGCTGCAGGGAGGGTGGGCTCGGGGTGGGGGGGATGACTGGGAGAGAGTCGGGCTGCCCCTGCTTTAGGGCTTACAGGGGTCTCCGTGGAGACAGACCCTCAGGTCAGCGGGTTGCTGAAACGGGCTCAAGGCACCCCGGTAACGTCCGCACGAAGAGGTGCTCGAGCCCGAAATTCCCAGGGAAAGAGGAGTACGTCAGGTTCACATCAGCACACGTCAATTGTACATAGTGCAAATCAGAGCCCCGGCACCAGAGGGTTCGCGCTCTGGTTAGTGGTTAGGATGAGCCACGGGTGCAGCCCTGGGCACTGCAGACACTCCAGCCCTTGCTCTTCGCCAGCTGCAAGGCGATGGGCGCGTCACCAAACGCCGCTCTCTCCTCCCCACGTCACTGCCGCGCTCGCTCCCGCCCCGTGCCTGCCAGAGGAAGGGCAGCCAGGAAGCCTTTGCGAGAAGACACAGAGAGCCTGTCCCTCCCGAGCCCAACACAGGGCTGCTTCTCAAAGGCAGCGCTGCCTGCCCGGAGAGGAGCTCTGGCTGCAGTCCCGAAGGCGGCTCTAACCACCCGCAGCACGGCCACAACCTCCATCCCAACACCCAGCCCCTGCCCAAGGGCAAGAAGATCCCAGGAGAAGGGCAGGTCTGCGTCCGGCTGCCACCGCAGCCAGGGGTTGGAGGCCTCTCACACGTGTCCCCAGAGGGGTTTCAGGTCCCAAAGGCTGGGGACTGATTGCAGGCACGGTCTAGGTCTGCAAGGCCACGCTGTGCAGAGGGAGTTTATGGTTTTCCATCGGTCCCGACCAGGAGGACACCTTCCAGGTGGCTGCAGGAGCATCCTTTCTGGGAGACCTGCAGAGGCGGCAGCCAAAGGTCCAGGCCATTTCAGGACCATGACTCAGGGAGCGAGGATGACGTGGCAAACGGGAAGCCAGGAGTGAAGAGCGAGCGCTGGGCTCAGGAGAGTCCAGTCACATCCTGGAAGCAGGGGAGCAGAGAACGTCACTGCTCATCACTGGTTCATGGGCTCCTCTTCCTCCATCGGCTCGTCTTGTGGCCTGAAACGGAGAAATATGAGACACGAGATGAGGAGGAGACTTGTGTGACACAACACATCCTTCTCAGCACCAAGGGGCCTTCTGCCAAGTCCAGCTTCTGTAACTTCACAAGTGTCCCAGTGCTACCAACCTCACCGGGACCTACGTAGACTCTAGCTGAGTCCTGGTGAGGATCAGAAAAGGTTGTGGGCAGGTGGGGACCCTGCTGAAAGGAGGTGATGATCCCCCACACCTCCAGCCTCCCAGGAAGGGAAGAGGATTTGGTCTCGTTTTCATCTTGTTTGTTTTCATCCAGCACTGAATCCCCCAGGAGCCAAAGCAGGTCCTGGCCACGCGGACGCAGGACCTCAGCCCACCACCCACCTAATGCTGGGGCCAAATCCACCGGGATGTGAGGGCTGCAGGATCAGAGCTCTTGGTGGGGAGGATGGTTGCAATTTCTCTCTCCTACAGCCCAAGACTTGCTCAAAGCCAGCCCCGTCCCGACCTCGCAGAAGCTCATCTGGGTGTGGGACATGGCCCTTCTCTGATGCCACCCCCGTGACAGCAAGGCTCAGACCCAGGCACTAAGGGAGCGAGGGGCACCCGCATCTCCCAGGATCAATTAAGAGCATCACCTCTTCTCCACCATCACAGCCACCGAGAGGGAGGCCAAGGCTGTGACCGTCTCCACTTCTTCTGCCTCGTGGTGCTGCGCCTCCAGGAAGGAGCAGCCCACCTTGGAGGCGAAGCGCTGCACGGCCACCCAGTATTTACCTGCAGGAGAAGCAAAAATCAGGAGGTGCAAGGAGAAGGGTGCCCCAGGTCTCTGGGCACGCATGGGGCATCACTCTCCCATGAGGAGGATGATGATGGAGGGCTCCACTGGGGTCTTTTATGCCAAGTGTCCCCTTGGAGGTCACGGGGTTTACCGGAGAGCAGAACGCTAGCGCTTGGCCATTCCACGTTAACTAACCGAGCCCCGGCCCTGGGACACTCACTCTGGACCTGGATCACTGTTTCCAAGGAGCGCACAGCGTTGGGGTTTGGTTTCTGCCTCATGCTTTCTTCTGGGAGAGGGTCCAGCTGCTGAAGGACGACACAAGCGGGTCAAGAGGAGGGAGCTGTGCCCAGGGTTCGGCTCGCAGCGTCAGTACGACCCACACAAGCCAGGGATGCCCAGCTCTCACCTCGTTGCCCAGCAAGGCTGACACGCAGGCCTCGGATGCATCGCAGATGGCCGTAAGGTCATGGCCACCTTCTAGCGCGAGGACGATGGCTCCACCGGCCAGGCTCATCAGCTGCTTCGTCATGTAGCCGAAGCCTGGAGAAGAAACCCGAGGGGAGGTTGTCAGCCTCCCTGCCCGAAACTTTGGGGCCCTGGCCCTCAATGCCAGGCCAGTAGGACCCCAAAGATCTTCCCTGGCTCCCCGCAGAGCTGCTACCCCCACGCTGTGGTCCCAGCCTGAGTGGGCAGTGGGAACAACCCGCCCTGAGCCAGCGGCGCGGCTTCCACCTCCTTACATTTGGCAGAGACTTTGTAGCCGCCCAAGGGTGGTGGGTGGCCGTCAGCTGCATCGAAGCCGGCCGACACCAGCACCACGTCAGGGGAGAATTCATGCGCAATTGGCATCACCACCGTCCTGCGTGGGCAAGAAACAAGCAAAAGGTGTTAAGTGCTGGCTCAGCCTGGCACCGAGGGACAGAGGAGATGAGCAGAAACACAAGGAACGGTACCTGAAAGCAGCCAGATACTCCGGGTCACCCATGGGAGGGTCGAGCCCTCCAGTCCAGGCTATGTTGACATTAAACCCCTCGCCAGGGCCAGCACCAACCTGTGAGAGAGCAAGGACGGCAGTGAAGGCCTGGATGTGGCCTGCAGAGATGCTGGGGCAGTGCCCTGAGCGGGCTCCATCGCCGCCAGGCTCCGGGGAGGCAGGGCTGGCTGTCCCGGACCCCCCGTCCCATGCTCCAGGAGCCGGCTGGGTTTGCAAATCTTGCTGAAGAGCAGCAGAAGCTGCAGCATTTTCCTGACGTTTCCCAGAGCCTTGCAGCCCTCAGACACCATCCCCGTGCCGCTGGCAGCCAGCTGGGTGAGCCGAGCAGGACCAGGCAGCAACGGGCAAGGCACCGACACAAAACCCCGCTCTGCTCAAAGCCGGCAGGGCCGTGCCCTGCTCTCCTGGCTGTCACCTTCGCCACCAGCGCTGCCATCCCCGGGCAGAGCTGCACAGACAGAATCACAGAATCACAGAATCACAGAATAGTAGGGGTTGGAAGGGACCTCTGGGGGTCCCCCAGCCCAACCCCCTGCCCAAGCAGGGTCACCCAGAGCAGGCTGCACAGGACCTTGTCCAGGCGGGTCTTGAATATCTCCAGAGAAGGAGACTCCACAGCCTCCCTGGGCAGCCTGGGCCAGGGCTCCGTCACCCTCAGAGGGAAGAAGTTCTTCCTCATCTTCAGACAGAACTTCCTCTGCTTCAGTTTGTGCCCGTTGCCCCTTGTCCTGTCGCTGGGCACCACTGAAAAGAGCTTGGCCCCATCCTCCTGACCCCCACCCTGCAGATATTTGTAAGCATTTATAAGGTCCCCTCGCAGCCTTCTCTTCTCCAGGCTGAACAAGCCCAGTTCCCTCAACCTCTCCTCGTAGGGGAGATGCTCCAGTCCCCTCATCATCCTCGTAGCCCGGCGCTGGACTCTCTCCAGTAGCTCTTCATCTTTCTCGAACTGGGGAGCCCAGCACTGGACACAGTACTCCAGATGAGGCCTCACCGGGGCAGTGTAGATGGGAAGGAGAACCTCCCTCGTCCTGCTGGCCACACTCTTCTTGATGCACCCCAGGATCCCATTGGCTTTCTTGGCAGCCAGGGCACACTGCTGGCTCATGGTTAACCTGTCGTCCACCAGGACACCCAGGTCCCTCTCCACAGAACTGCTCTCCAGCAGGTCCACCCCAAGCCTGTACTGGTGCATGAGGTTGTTCCTCCCCAGGTGCAGGACCCTGCACTTGCCCTTGTTGAACCTCATCAGGTTCCTCTCTGCCCAGCTTTCCATCCTATCCAGGTCACGCTGAATGGCAGCACAGCCTTCTGGTGTATCTACCACACCTCCCAGTTTGGTGTCGTCAGCAAACTTGCTGAGGGTACATTCTAACTCTTCATCCAGGTCGTTGATGAAGAAGTTAAACAAGACTGGGCCCAGTACTGACCCCTGGGGGACACCACTTGTCACCAGCCTCCAACTAGACTCAGCGCCGCTGATGACAACCCTCTGAGTTCTGCCATTCAGCCAGTTCTCCATCCACTTCACCGACCTCGCAGCCTGTCGGTGCTTTTTACCTCGTCGGCGGCCCCGCTACCAGGGAAGAAGTTGCCATCATCGTGACGATGCAAAGAGATGTAGAGAACATCGGGGTCTCTGTAGAAGATCTGCTGAGTCCCATTGCCATGGTGAACGTCCTAGAGGGAGAGAGCGATTGGGAAAGTGCTCTTTTTTCCAGCCTTGAAGGTGGCCCGATAGCCTAACAGAGCTAAAAGTGACTGCATCTCTGCGCTGCTCCAGGGCTGGGTTCCCCATGCCCGGGATCTGCTCCTGCTCCCCCATCCCGACGTGCCGGGGGGTTCCCAGCCCCGCTCCTGCAGCTGGTGCCCAAGGAGGAGGTTTCGCTGCTCTCTGGTCTAGCTCTGCACAGAACTAGGAGGAGGTGCAGACACCCACTCCCGGGGATGTCCTGGGGAGGAGCGGGGACACGCTGGGGGACAGAGGGGACTTACCCAGTCCACAATGAGGATCTTGCTGAGTTTCCCTTTCTGCTGCAGCTGCCTGGCAGCAATGGCCACGGAGTTGAAGAAGCAGAATCCCCTGCAAAGAGGCAGTCGGAGCCGGTTAACGCTCTGGGGCTCCTTGTGAGCACTCTTTCCTCCTGGCTCAGGAGCTCCCCAAAGGTTGGGCTCTCCCTCCCCTCTCCCTCCATCCTGGATATGGATGGGTCCCGCGGGAGCTTAGTCTGGAGCGATCGGTGGGTTTGAGCCAAGGAGCTGGATTTCAGGGCCTCCCACTCGCCAGCCCAAAGCTCCACAGCTTGGGAAGGAGCCCTTACATGGCAGTGGAAGGATCCGCGTGATGTCCGGGTGGCCGCACCACGGCGAAACCGTTCTGGGGACCAAAGAGAGGCGAGGTGATCAGAGCTGCTGTCCCCACCACCCCGCAGCGCATCCGCCCGCGGCTAGCCGGTCCTGCCGCACGGGGACAGCTGGGGACGGAGCCTGCAGCGGTGCAGGGCTGGGAGCACCCGGTGCCGGCCAGAGAGACCCCACAGCCCCGCTCTCGCCCAGCCATGCGGCGATGCAAGCTCTGGGACCTCCACATGAAGCCACCCTACCTTCAGCTCCCTGGTGGCCACCTTGAAGGCCAGCTCGGTGACGCTGCCGGCGGCCCAGCGAGCAGCGTTGGAGGAATGCAGCTCATTCCAGATGGTATCGCTGTCCACCTGGAAGCAAGAGGATCGGTCAGATGGGGACAGGGCACCAGCAGAGGAGATCTTGGCTGCGGGACCCACGCTCGTTACCTTCTTTATCTTATTTTATTGTTTAACCAAACATCTTGGTTTGATCAGGATCACGTCAAGGGCTGAGGCAGAGCCGGAAAACTCAAGTCTCTTCTGATCAACTCCATGTGTGCAACTCAAAGGCTCCCCTCTGCCCACGGAGAGGAGCAGCTCCAGCCCCCCCGCCTCCAGGGCACGGGCGAGAGGAGGGCAGGGAAGGGGAGGCAGAGCGGGGAAAGTAGATGCAAACGGGGCTGAGAAGAGCTGGTGCCCAGCAGCAGGGGCAAGGAGAGGAGAAGAACCAGAAGAGGCAGCAGGAAGGCATGGGGTGAGACCCTTCCTGAAAGAGAGAGAGAAGGACAGAGACAGGGGGGCAGAGAGGCAGAGAAGAGAACGCAATGAATGGCGAGAAACCAGGGTGGCAAGCTGTGAAAGGAGAGGCCACAGGAGTATCTGGAGGGAAGTGGCGAGCTGCTGTCCCCACGACACTGCTCCCCTCCCTCAGTGGAGACCACGGCTTGCGGCTTCCCCCGGCCATCCTGCCAGCTCGCTCCTTTCTAACGCTCTGGGCTCTTAGAAATGGCTGTGAGGGGCTTTTCCTTGCTGGGTCCCCTGGAGTGAGGAGGCATAAAGGATCCCCTTTCAAGGGTGGGATGCTTAGGACCATCCCAAGGACTGGGGGAAGCTCTGATGCAGTGACATCTTGCCCGTGGCTGCTCCCACCTGAGGCTACCCAACCTTGGCAGCCCAAAGGCTTCAGGAGCTCCCTCTCCACTGAAGTCCAAGAGGAGGCCCCCGCTGGGGACAGAAGAAAGGAACAACCCCATCCAAAACCGGCCAGAGCAGAGATCGAGCACTTACCCCCACCCCTCCGCAGGGCAGCATGACGAACATCCGCTGCGACAGGATCCCTGCAGAGAGACAGGATGGTGACGACTTCAGAGCTGAGAAGAACTGGGGACTGGCGGGGGACAGGGCGCACGGCACACGGAGGGAGCGCTGGCCTGGCTGCTGGGCCAGAATTCGGACCAGCCTCCAGAGGAGCTGCTTGGTGCGGTCCCCACAGCCAAGGTGCTCCGAGACCCAGTGTGGGCAGTGACAGGCAGAAGACGAGGGCCCTGCTGCCCGAGGGAGCGGTGCGGAGGTGGGCTCACCCGTCAGCTTCCCGTTGTCCAGTTTCAGGCGGTTGAGGGGATTGGTGCCGTAGAGGAAGACGTGGCGCTCGGTATGAACACACTGCAGCTCTTCCAGGGTGGCCTTGCGTCCCCGCAGACACTGTGGCAGACAGGGGCTGTGACCGAGCTGCTCTCCCACCCACGCACACCAGCCTCCGAGGGTGGAGGTGGCACGTCTCGATGGTGGCACGAGTACAGGCCCACCTTGCGTCACCACAGCTGCAAGGCTGAGCACGGTGCTCCTCGCCTTGGATTTCAACTTGAGCACCCCGCATTTGCAGGCAGAGATTAGGCAGGAAGCGCCAGCACCACCTTCCTGCACCTGCAGAGCCCTGTGTGGACCAGTCAGCCCAGCTAGACCAGGGCAAGGTCTCTAACAGACTGGAGCTGACACTGATGTTCCCCCAGCTGGCGAAACACCCTGTCTCAGTCGGGATCACCCCTCTCCCTACGCCCATCTTCCAGCAGAGCAGATTCCTCCTGCCATCCAAAGCTGGAGATGTCAGACCAGCAGGCTCTAACTTGGCACTGCCAGCAACAGACAAGTCCCAGCCTTCTGGATAATGGTGGTAAACTGGCCGAGAAGATCTGGGAGGAGCAGGGATGGAGGTGGGATACCCTATCACGCCGTTAGCAGGAGATCTGCCCACACCAGCATCCCCAGGCGTCCGGCTGCCACCCCGCCGCTCCCGCTCACCTCGCACTGGCTGCGCAGCCCTCTCTCCTGCAGACGGGACCAGATGCTCTGGATCCTGCCCGCGTGCTCCGGATGGTTGCTGTTGTCGCCACAGGAGCACTGGTGTTTGAGCATCACCGAGTCGTAAACCAGACCTGCAACGCACAAGGAGAGCTGCTGCCCCGAGACTGGACTGGACACCCAGGCCTCGATGGTGCTGACACGAATTCAGCTCCTTTTCAGAGGCTGGATGAGACCCTAAATGCCTGAAACAATTTGGTTTGACTGAAACGTCTCCCTCAAACCACGGGAGCCTCTGTCCCAACATGCTGGAAGCTAATCCTGCCTTGGATACGTAAAGGAACTGAACCTTGCCAGCATCACTGAACCAAGATGGCAGTCAAGGGGCCAGATGGGCAAGTCCTGCTTGGAAAAGCCACCTTAGATAAGGAGAAGCGGCCCCTCATTGCCCGCTCTGCTCTTTTTGCAGCCAGCCAGAACACCTCCAAGCATTTATGAGTCTGGGAGTGACTGGGACTGATGCTAAGCTGCCCCTGGGCATCACAGAATCACAGAATGGCAGGGGTTGGCACGGACCTCTGTGGGTCCCCCAGCCCAACCCCCTGCCCAAGCAGGGTCACCCACAGCAGGGGGCACAGCACCGCGGCCAGGTGGGGCTGGAATATCTCCAGAGAAGGAGACTCCACAGCCTCCCTGGGCAGCCTGGGCCAGGGCTCCGTCACCCTCAGAGGGAAGAAGTTCTTCCTCAGGTTCAGCTGGAACTTCCTCTGCTCCAGTTTGTGCCCGTTGCCCCTTGTCCTGTCACTGGACACCACTGGAAAGAGTCTGGCCCCGTCCTCCTGACCCCCACCCTGCAGATATTTAGAGGCATTTCTCAGGTCCCCTCTCAGCCTTCTCTTCTCCAGGCTGAACAAGCCCAGCTCCCTCAGCCTCTCCTCGTAGGAGAGATGCTCCAGTCCCCTCCTCATCCTCGCAGCCCTGCGCTGGACTCTCTCCAGTAGTTCCTCATCTTTCTTGAACTGGGGAGCCCAGCACTGGACACAGCACTGCAGATGGGGCCTCACCAGGGCAGAGTAGAGGGGAAGGAGAACCTCCCTGGACCTGCTGGCCCCACTCCTCCTAATGCATCCCCACCTCCCGTCCAGCTCTTGTCCCCAGCCTCTGCTGCTGCTCCAGTGGTGGTGGCCCTGCACAGGGGCCGGGCCATACCTGTTGTGAAGTGTGGCTTGGCTGGCTGCTCCTGCACAGGCAGGGAGAGCGTCTTGGAGGCCGTGTCCTGGGCTGGAAGGGAGATGGTCGCAGTGGCAGGAGATGACTGGGCCCTGGAGAGGGGCCTGTGCCCCGCATGGATGCTGGGGACCATGGGGGAGTCGGCCAAGGGCTGTCGCTTGAGGAGCTGCTGCTGCACGCGCTGGTAGGAATCCCAGAGGTAGGCCTGGTGGAGAGAGGCAGCGGTGAGCAGGGCACCCGGAGCAAGGCACCAGGGCGGCGAGAAGTGAGCCCTGCCCTGTGCCACCCTCCCGGGGTCTGGATACGACAGCCCCCTCCACGCCGGGGGACTCGGAGCAGGTTTGCAGGAGCTGGGACGCGACACGCAGCATCTGCTGCTCTCTGCTGGCTCAGCCCCACAGTGCTGGGCAGCCCTGCTGCAAGGTGCAGCGGTTTGGGGACGATACCCAGCGATCTGGGGACGACACTCAGCAATTTGGGGATGATGCCCAGCCTTGCTGACACCGCTGGTGGCTGGAGCGCTCGTCCCTGTCCCAGCCAACTGCCCCAGGCTCAAGGAAGGCACCAACGTGGTGCCTGTGTCCTTACCCACACAGCACCCCTTCACGGAGGTGGCTCTGAGGGCCTGATCTGGATCTTTCCAGGCTCAGGATCCCTTGGTGTCTCCTATCTGAGGCTTTGTGACAAAGCCTCAGATAGGAGACACCAAGGGATGAATTAAAAATTGCTCCAAATCGCAGGGCAGGGATCTCTGCACGCTGCCTGCACAAGCCCAATGCTCAAACCAATTAAGCCACCACTGGGGACAGGGACAAGGCTGGGAACTCCACCTCTTACAGCCCACTCCTGAGCCTGTATGAAGGCTTCCAACCACCCTGAGGGCTCCATGCAGCTTGAGACAGCCAGAGAAGTCATCGACCCTTTTCCCCGTGGGCTCCTTGTGCCCAGAAGGGAGCAGGATGCTTCAGGCCAACAGCCCAGACCCCTTCCCAGTGCTCTCCCATTCCTGCCAGCTCTCAGGTACCTGCTGTAGGACAAGCTCCTCTTGAGGCTGCATCATCTTCTGCGTCCTCTCGGGCTCCTTCACGCTGCTCCCCGGCCGTGTGGGCTCCACGCGTGCCCTCGCCGGGTCATTGCTCTCAGCCCCGGCCTCTGGGAGCGTCCCCTCAGCCTCCATGTCCTCCGAGGAGGGGATCTGCCGCAGACGGGGCTTCTCGCTGGATTTAGCCATACGCTGCGGCCGGAGGGGTCACGAATGAACACAGAGAGGTGGCAGGGGACAGGCCAGGTCAAGAAGGACATGGGGGGTGGCAGGGCGTCTCAGGGCAGGAGCATGATGGATGTGGGAGCCAAAGAAGCTGAGCAGACACCCTCAGCTTGCTGCTACGAGTCTGGGCAAGGCAGCATCTCACACGCCTGGCTAGGGCTTGGCCCTGGACGTCTGGTACTCACTGCCCAGCAGGCAGGGATGCCATCTCACACCCTTCTAGCATCTGTCACCCACGGCCTCCTGCACGCCCAGACTGGGCCTCCGTGACTTACCTTGCCCAGATGCGTCTGCTGCTTGAGTCTCTCCAGGAACTGGGTGTGATGCTGCTGGTACACCAGTTGCTGCTGGATGGCCTTGGGGTTCTGGGGCAGGGGCTCCGAGCGGGTCCTGCCCAGCGGTTTATGGTGGCCTGGGAGCGACAGGCGCTCTGCAGAGATGAGTGAGGGGGTGAAGGAGAAGGGGACCGTTCCCAGACCCGGCACTGCAGGGGAGACGAAGGAGAGGTGAGGGGCGGCACTGCCCACGGGGCAGACGTGACGCCCAGCAGAGCTGGGCACAGCAAGCAGCAGTGCTGTCTGTACCCACGCAGACTATCTCCAGACAGCCCTAAAAAATTACTCTGATCCACCCCTGGAGCCCAGTATCTGGTAGGCTAGGACAGATGGGCTGCATCTTTACGGCTCCCCTCTTTCTGTCCCCATTGCTTTGGCATCACACGGCCCACAGGGGCCTGGGGACAGGACCTGGCTGACCTCATCTTCTCAGTCCCCTCTCAGTTCACCCTCAATGGGAGAAACTTCCTTCACTGCAGGTATCACAGGGCAGGGCGAGACAGAATCACAGAATCATAGAATCATTAAGGTTGGAAAAGACCTGTAAGATCATCAAGACCAACCATCAACCCAACACCACCATGCCTGCTAAACCACGGCCTGAAGTGCCACTTCTACATGTTTTTTGAACACCTCCAGGGTTGGTGACTCCACCACTTCCCTGGGCAGCCTGGTCCAATTCTTGATCACTCTTTCAGTGAAGAAATTTTTCCTAATATCCAATCTAAACCTCCCCTGAGGCAACTTGAGGCCATCTCCTCTCATCCTATCTCTAGTTTGTCGGGAGAAGGAGCCAGGAGCCAGGACAAAGGAGCCAGTTCTCCTTCTGCTACAGTTAGAGCAAATTACCTCACAGGGCCGGGGGGAATAAGGCAGCCAGAGGCACAGCCAAGAGGTCTGAGCTGCCCTGCTCAACACAGGGTCTGCAGTGAAATCTGCTGGCACAAGAGCCTAGGAAGATGCAGGAAAGACCCCTTGGAGGGGGGTTTCTGGGCCGCAGAAGGCCACTGGGCTTTCCTGACACCCCAAAATCCTGCCTGCCCTGAGTGAAGCTCCATGCTGAGCCCTGCCAGCGCTGACACAGTGCCTGTCACTGAGCTTGACGCTTACCGGCCACCAGCGGAGTGTGGGTGACCGATGGCTCGAGGATGATGACGGGCTGGAGCCGAGGGGATAAGGGGCTTCCAGCCTCATGCTGCTCCAAGCCAGGTGGTATGAACATGGGCGAGTGCGTGCCCGCGAGGACAGGTCCGTTCAGCACGGGCACCCGGTGTGCCAGGCTGGAGAGGGGGCGGCGGTCTGCCTCTCCCTGCAGAGAGGAGGAGGAGGAGGACTGGGTTGGCAACCTGCTGGGACACAGCACGGCGAGGGGACGGGGCATCCTCACCGTGCCTGCAGGCAGCGCCTGTGAATACTCAGAGCCAGTGCGCAGGCTGGCATTACCCCAGGAACCCCAGGCCCAAAGGAAAGGGCTTCCCCTGCCCCATGGGGACCCTCTGCCCAGTTCTGGGGCTACCTACAACCTGGCTACCTACCCTGGCACTAGTGGTAGCCGGCAATCCCAGCGTGATGGCGGGAAGGGAGGCTGCACTCTGCAGGGCAAACTGGGCCAGTGAGCTCTCCTGCATCATCAGGCGCTGGGCCAGGGGTGTCTGCACCAAACACAATTCATTAGTCTCCTGCTCCAGCAGCAGCAGAGCTCAGCATGGGACAAGCAGCTCAGGCACAGGCAGCAGAGGAGGGTGGCTGAGCCCCAGCTGCCTGGGGGAACGCCTGGGGCCAGGGCAAGGGGCACTGGGGACCCGTGGGGGACAGCACATAGACCAGGAGACAAGAAACGCACACTACAAAGGAGGACAGAGTGTCAGGAGCAGCGCTGGGCCGGGCAGAAGATCCCACCATGCAGGGAGAGCAGGGCTAAGGGCAGTTCCTGGGCAGCAGGGTTCAGGGCTGGGGTCCCTGGGGGGGGATGCTACCTTCACCTGAGCCTAGGATGGGAGTGGGAGATGAGGGCACCCAAGCCGGGGGTCAGGAAGCCCCAGGCCCACGAGGCCTCTGGCTGCGAGGCCGTCGGAGCTCACCTCATGGGCCATGCCGGAGGTGGCGGGGAGGGCTCCGTGCTCGGCGGGCAGGCTGTCGTTGGGAGAGCTGCAGCCGGACACGGGGGTGCTGCTACTGCTCGGGGAGGAGTCTGCACAAGGAAAAGAAACGGGGGTGATGGGCACAAGCAGCCAGAGGAGGGCCACAAAGCCCCTGCCCCAGCCCTTCAGAGCCCTCCCTCCCTCTAAGAGCTGCCCACCACCCTCCTAGTGCCAAACCTCCCTGGCACAGTGGAGATGGAGCTGCCCTGCCAGCGCGGCAGGCACCCCACCAGGGTGAGGAAGCCTGACCAGCTGCGTTTGCTCAGAGCCTGGGACCCTTCCAGCCCTGTGCATCCATCACGGGCCCGAAAAGCAGCACGGTACAGCTGCAGCAGTGTCCTTCTCTCCTTCCTCTCTCCCTGCTCCATCCTGGCAGAGCGCTCCCTCCACGGGCTGTGCCCCCAAGGAGGGTGCTGGTCAGGCACCGAGACCCAGAGACGTGACTTCCCTCCCCAGTTCTGCAAGGATCCTGGGCAGACCGTAGCTGCTCCAGCCTGGCTCCAGGGTCTCTGCAAACGCCCAAGGTATCACTGTCCAGACGAAGCCCTCACCGATCGCCTCGGGCGGCCGCCTCTTCAGCGAGGGGGGAGCGCTCTCCTTCCGCGTCAAGGGGTTCTTGCGTCGGTCAAGGCACTTCCTGGGCTTGCAACGCACCTTCAGGTTGGGCTCGGACGCTGCCAGCAGACAAGGCAGTTAGTCCAGCCCCACTGCTGATGCAGGCGAAGCTGGACCGGCCTTGGCGGGCCAGGCCACCCCACTTCCCAGCTCTGGCCATCCCCTGCGAGCGGGCTGCGAGGGCATCGCAGCGGGAGGGAGATGGTGTTATCCCCAAGGCCTTACCCGTCTTCCGCAGTGGAAAATGCTCTGGGGGGTCAAGAGAAGTGCTGGGGACCGGGGGCAGGAAGGTGCTGAGCACAGGAGGGGAAGGGCCCTCAGGATCCAGAGACTCCCGGGGCCTACAGGGAGAAGCCACCTTGTTAGAGACCCTTCCCAGCTGCCATGGGCCACCCACACGACACCCTCCAACACAAGAGTGGTCCACAGGGCATTGCCTGTCCCGGGCATGTGACAGCTGCTCTGTCGGTGGCCAGAAAGGCTTGTCCCGTTCACCACCACAAGCCCCTATAGAAAGGATCCAGCTGCTGGATCTGCCTTGTCTTGGAGCGAAAGACAAGAAATCTGACGGTACTTTTTAGGTCTGGACAAGACATCAAAGCTCACCAAGGTCAGGGAAAACAACACGGAAGCTTCAGCTACCTCCTGCAAGCACTCAACACAGAACCAAGCTACCTCACCCCAACAGCCATTAGCTAAGCAATATCTCTAAACTCCAGGAAGCAGAAGATAACCCCAAGATCCTGCCCAAGATTAACGGCCACCTTTTCTGGGTCCTGAGCACATGTACTGCTCAGGGCAGGCCAGAGGATGCCTCTGTTTTACCTGTACGGCATGGCTGCAGGGTTGGGGTTGCTGGTCCTCTCCAAAGCTGCCTGCTGCTTCTTCAGGATGACCTCAGCCAGCTTCTGCTTCACCACCGTGCTGGCCACAGCACCTGCAGAAAGACCAGCAGTGACCACACAGGGCAAGAAGCCGACACAGAGCGTTTTAAGGGATCCCTGCAGACATGAGCATTGCCCCACAACTCCCCCACAGCTGCACATGGAATGCCAGCACGGCTGGAGACCCCCTGCAAGCACACAGACACTGACAAAACCCTGCGGAGATGCTCAGTGCAGTTCTCGGGTCAAGGTTGGATCAGGGAGAGAAAGACCAGGCAGAAAAAGCAAGGAAGCATCCTTGTCCCACCCTTAGCTCTCCCACGTCATCTCAGGAGCCCGATCTTTTTGTGTGCGCCTCGCTGAGCGTCGGGAGCGTGGCTGGTGAGAGGCAGAGCATGGCCAGAGGCGAGCCTCAGCTGTGGATCTGCCTGCCTCAGCTGAGCCACAGACAGCAGGTATAGGCTGACACCCACAGAATAAAGAGGGCATCAAAGCACAGCGTGGCTCGTACAGCAGCGACAAAACTCCCACGGGTGCATGGGAACCTTCTGAAGCCTCTCCAGAGACACTGTGCCCTGGGGCTCTCCGAGCATCTCCCCTACGAGGAGAGGTTGAGGGAGCTGGGCTTGTTCAGCCTGGAGAAGAGAAGGCTGCGAGGGGACCTTATAAATGCCTACAAATATCTGCAGGGTGGGTGTCAGGAGGATGGGGCCAAGCTCTTTTCAGTGGTGCCCAGCGACAGGACAAGGGGCAACGGGCACAAACTGAGGCACAGGAAGTTCCGTCTGAACATGAGGAAGAACTTCTTCCCTCTGAGGGTGACGGAGCCCTGGAACAGGCTGCCCAGGGAGGTTGTGGAGTCTCCTTCTCTGGAGATATTCAAGACCCGCCTGGACAGGATCCTGTGCAGCCTGCTGTAGGTGACCCTGCTTCGGCAGGGGGTTGGACTAGATGACCCACAGAGGTCCCTTCCAACCCCTACTATTCTGTGATTCTGTGATTCTGTGTGACATGCCGATAATTTCCAGCTGCCGGCATGCAGCTCTGCCCGTCCGGCACCTCAGCTCCCCACGCAGCCACGCTCTGCCCCCAGACAGGGCCAGCTCGCACGAGAGACAGCAAGAAAAAGAAATCACCGCCAAGCGGTTCAAGGGACAGCTTTGAGGCTCCTGAATCTCTTGACGGAGCTGCACCCTTCCAGAACAGCAGAGCTTTGCCACAACCCACCGGCAAACAGCAGCGACCCACGTTCAACACCTGGCTCCGCTGCGGTGGCCAAACACCCCTGCACCGAGGTCGGAGTGCTGCAGGGTGCTGCAACCGCCAGCCCCCGGCTGCCGGGAGCCTCCCGTGCGGTTCCCCACCCCAAGGAGGGCCTGTTCCCATGCTCCCACCCCTGCCAGGCCATACCCCCATCCGTTCATTCCAGCAGGAATGTTCCGTGGTTACAACAGGGATGCTCCACGCTTCCATTGCAGCATTCGGCATCTCCGAGCACAAGTTACTTTATTTGTATGATTAACTCCCAGATTGCAACGAGGCCGTGCGTAGGCTGTCATGCTGGAAGTGTCCAAGCCCAGGTTGGACAGGGTTTTGAGCAACCTGGTGTAGCAGAAGGTGACCCTGCCCACGGCAGAGGGGTTGGAACCAGATGATCTATCAGGTCCCTTCCAACCCAAAGCATTCTGTGATTCTACGATTCACAGAATCACAGAATCACAGAATAGTAGGGGTTGGAAGGGACCTCTGTGGGTCATCTAGTCCAACCCCCCTGCCGAAGCAGGGTCACCCAGAGCAGGCTGCACAGGATCTTGTTCAGGCGGGGCTGGAATATCTCCAGAGAAGGAGACTCCACAGCCTCCCTGGGCAGCCTGGGCCAGGGCTCCGTCACCCTCAGAGGGAAGAAGTTCTTCCTCGGGTTCAGACGGAACTTCCTGTGCCTCAGTTTGTGCCCGTTGCCCCTTGTCCTGTCGCTGGGCACCACTGGAAAGAGTCTGGCCCCATCCTCCTGACACCCACCCTGCAGATATTTAGAGGCATTTATAAGGTCCCCTCTCAGCCTTCTCTTCTCCAGGCTGAACAAGCCCAGCTCCCTCAGCCTCTCCTCGTAGGGGAGATGCTCCAGTCCCCTCATCATCCTCGTAGCCCTCCACTGGACTCTCTCCAGTAGCTCCTCATCTTTCTTGAACTGGGGACCCCAGAACTGGACACTGAATGCGTTCGCAGGAGCTCAGGAATGGCACAGAAAGGGCAGGCACTGTGTCTGCAGCATGGCCGTGAGCCCCACCAGCGCCGTGAACCGCAGCGGAGCAGCCCGCGCTCCACGTGACGGCACGGGAAAACACCACCCTCCCGGCAGACCTCAGACTGGACGGGCGGGTGGGCAGCAGGCTCACGGACACTGGGACCAGCACGGAGCAGCTGATGGAGGCTGTGGCTGCGTCTTGGGGTGGTGACGCAGGGCTCTGCGCACCCAAGAACTCGGAGCGAGCTCCCTGCGAGCTCCCCGCAGCGCCTGGCAGTAGATGGCGCAGGGAGATCGCAGCCCGACGGCGCCTGCAAACATTTCTGCCCAGGACTGGGGGCCCCACCATCCCCTCCCCACTGTAACTGGGGCTCCAGCCTGGGGCTGGCAAGTCCAAGAGGCGACTTCACGCCCTGCCCAGTCCACCGGGCAGTCACAGCACCGTCAGCTTTGGGGAGCACCGTACAGCACAAGGCAAAATCAGCACTGAGATCTGCTGCGACCGCCTGGAAGGACATGAAGGACAAACACCAGCCAGGCCAGGGAGACCCCAAAAAAATCTCTTGCCAGCTGCTAAGTGCAACTGGCCGGGATCGCTGCTTGCTGCTCAGGAGGACCAGGCTTCCCCACGGACACTAAGCTGTTCTCTCAGCCCCGGGCAGGCTCAGTCTGATGCACAGGACAGAGATGCTCAGTGGCGTGGACGCTGTCCCACGCCTTTAGACCAAGAAAAGGCAGAGCTTGGTCTGGATCAGGGCAGAACCGCCTGCTGAGCCCCCTTCTAAAACCCACTCTGCTCTCACTCCCTCTGTGAGCTGAGTTCCCTGGTGTCGGGACAGAGATGCTGGTGCTCGGTGTCGCGTGCCGGCAGACACTTGGAGGCTCTTACTTCGCTTGCTCTTGTCCTTATTGAGGATCTGCCGCAGCTCCTGCTCCTGCTGCCCAGGCTCGGCTTCGCGGTGCGGGGACTCCATGGTCACCTGCGAGAGGAGAGGGACATCAGCACCAGGAGACCCCAGCCTCGCCCAACGCAGACCAAAGCCCTCTTACCCCCTCCCCAAGCACAACGCATGACTACACGGTGATGGAGCACGTCTGAAACGGTCCGTTATGTCATTTTTGGAAACCTGATGGGTAGCCCTGGCCGACAAGAATGTGTTGTTTCACCACAGCCAACCGGACGCATCTTTGTCTCTAGAGACACTCTCCCCAGGGACATCACAAAATTCAAACCACTCTGTTTCAACTTGCTGCCTTTCATGGTGTTTTGACATATCTGTAGCTAGGGCACGTTGTAATACAACAAAAACAAAAATCATGGTCGACTAAAAAGAGGAAAAAAGGAAAAAAATCCCATTATACTGGTCTTATATGGTTGGATCTTGGTGTTTCCTGGAGCTGAGGTTTTCAGAGATGATCCCATCTCACAGGGAGGTCAGAAAGCACAAATGCCTCAGAGGACCCAACAGCTGTGGCAGCAGCAGCACCTTGAACTCTCCTTGCATGGACCCAGATGATGCTCAGCATCTCCCAGAAAACCTCAGCGTGACTCCCCCAGAGCTTCCAGATAAGGTTACTGGGACCAGTGAGCCCGTGCCAGCCACCGAGAGCGGGGCTGGGGCTCAGAGGCAGAGCAGATGGGACGTGTACAGCTGCATCTTCCGCCACCCAAGGCGGGTTACGGAGCAGATGGAGCCTCCGAGGAGGAGCGCAGCAAAAGGATGAGCAGCAACAGGACAGATGTGCCATGACAGAAATCCCAACTGGACACACTGGGCCGATTCCTGCCCTGAGCACGGTGCAGCCCTGTGACCGGGACAGGCAGGGGATGATCTCTGTGCTTCGAGATGGTCACAGCTCGCCTGGACGTGGTCCTCCACAACCTGCCCTGCCTCTGAAGCTGGCCCTGCTCTCAGCGGGGGCCTCCAGAGGAACCATCCAAACTAAACCTTACTGTGATTTTTGTGACAATGCAGGGTCTGGCAGCCGAGGCAGGGGTGCTATTCTGGGTGACACTAGAGAATTTCAGTGAAGGCTTCCCAGAAAAGCAAATGAGCTTGTAAAGTGAGTAAGCTGTGCCTTCAGGGCAGAGAAACAGCAGTGGCCAAGCGGAGTGGCAGATCACAGACACCAGGCATCCTGTCCAGTCGCTCTGGCTCCTCGCTCAGCACACATGGTATGCGGCTGAAAACATTTCCCCGCTTCGCACATCCCAGGAGGCCCCAGCCCTCCCGCTGGCCTTGGCAGGATGGAGACTTGGCCTGAAAGTAAGACACGAAACCCCCCCACCTGACTCCCTAACCGGCCTCCTTGCGTCAGCGAGGTCTCTGGGTTGGCTAAAAAGCACTACAGACTCTCCAGCTCAGAGGAGAGAAGGAATTCACCTGGGAAGGCTCTTTTGGCACTGGGATTTCCAGCCTCTTCCTCTTAATCCCTGCCAGAGACACGAGCTCAGGCAAAGCCAGCCCTGACGCAGGGCACTGCTGGCAGACACGCACAGCACCATGAGCTACGTGCTGGGGGCAAAATTAATTCTTCAAAGCGCCCGGTCCTCACCCAAACGCTACTGAAAGCGGGCGCAGGTCCCCCAACCCTGCACCCCAGGGTGTCCCTACCCTCACGTGCTGGTGGGCGAGCTGCTCCACTTGCTGCTGGTGCAGGCTGGCGAGGAAGAGCTGGTGCTGCAGCTGCTGCGTGTGCTTCAGGGCCAGCAAAGTGGTGTCAGAGCCGGGCTTGACGACGCGCTGCCCGATCCGCAGGTCCATCGGGGCGGCCTGGGGCACCCGTGGGGAGGTGCACGGGTTCACAGCAGCTGTCGAGACACAAAGCGGGGCACAGCTCAGTCCCTGTCCAGCTCAGACCACCCCATTAGGTAGGGAAAGCATCACGATGAGGCCTAGGCACAGCTCAGTGCACGGATGGGCACTGCGA
Source organism: Opisthocomus hoazin (assembly GCF_030867145.1). Classification (NCBI taxonomy): domain Eukaryota; kingdom Metazoa; phylum Chordata; class Aves; order Opisthocomiformes; family Opisthocomidae; genus Opisthocomus; species Opisthocomus hoazin. The sequence continues at coordinate 3,085,982 of NC_134445.1, forward strand.
GGAACGCGTCCTGCCACGGAGAAGGGCTTGCCACGCACCGTCTACTGCCTGCAAGAGCTTCCTCCACCACCTGGGCAAAAAAAATCCTGTAAATCATACACCCTTGGAGAGTCTCCAAGGTGCTGCAGGCATCTCTCCCCGACGTCATGGCTGACAATCACTTTGCAGGCTTAAGACCCTCCTGCCCTGCCTGGACGCACAGCCTCCCCGCGTGGCGAACCCCCCATCCCCACGGGAACACCCTAAACAGTCCCCATTACACAGAGCGTGGGAGCACCCGCTGCAGCAGGGGACTTTCACCAACCAGCTCCTAAAAGCCTTGCTTAATTTATCCTGCACGTGCAAACAGAAGCCAAACCTGCAGGAAAGCCCCCCAGCCACGCGGATGCCCGCAGCTGCACGGCTCCTCCTGCATCTCTGCAGCCGGCGGCAGAGGGATGCTCCAGACAGCACGGCCAGGAGCCAGCCAAGCGCGGGCAGAAAGGGGACGAGCGAGCACGACGGCAACTGAAAGGACACAGGGGCAAGCCCCGTGGTGTCCCACCAACCAAACGCAGCCCGGTGCAAGGCAGCCCACCGCAGCTCTGCGCTTCGGCACGGGGGAAGCTGGCAACAGGCAGGTGGGCAGGAAATTCGGCATTGGAAGAGGTTGCAAGGGGGATGCTGCTGCAGGATGCAAGGCCAAGGCTGCCGCAGCCTGAGAGCTAATTGCTTTCCAATAGCAGTTTCAATTAAAAAGAAAAACAAATGCAAACGTTATTTTATAGATAGAGAGCCACACCCTGTGCTGTTCAAACCTCAGCCTCAACGGCATCAGGGAGCTTGTGCTGCTGACTGCAGTACTGCAGGAGAAATCTCTGCAGGCTCCTGCCCCATCATGCAGCACAGACGATCCACCAAGGTCCCTCCCAACCCCAACCATTCTGTGATTCTGAGCGATTCTGTGATTTACACAGCTCTTCCAGCGTGAAAAACTGGCAGAACTCCTGCCCTGGCCCATGCCTCCCTGCAGGGCAAAGGAGCACGAGCGTGGTCACCCAAGGAGGGCACCGGGACTATTCATAACCGCAGGCAGGCATCTGAGCAGACGTCGGGGTGCACGGCCCTGCTGAAACGGGGCCAGCGCTGGCTTTCCTGCGTGGCCCAGGCAGGAAAAATTCCCTCTGGTCAAGGGGCAAACGCTTCTCGGCCCCAGCTCAATTCTCCAGGACAGAAACGTCCCCGACCTCAGCCCATGTCAGAGAAGGACCTGACGTTCCAACAACGCCCATCGCAGGGTTTTCCCCGTTCTCTCTCCATCTCGCTGATAACTGCCAGGGATTTAATTTGTCTCTGGCTAATTGGCTCTAATTGCTGCACCCTGCCTGCCCCACTGTGATACGGAGGTTGAGGAAGATGAACAGCCGCAGCCCGAAAGCCGCTGAACTCCTCTGCCCTCTTGTCACCGAGGCCTCGGGGCTGGACACGGCGCGATGCCACGAGCCGGGCAGGATGAGCCCCACAGCCCGCTCTGAGGACCAGGCACGGCCAGATGAGCACGTTTCAGCTGCACTTTTACAAGCTAACAAGAGCCCAAGTAGAAGTTTCCCTAAGCAAGAAGACCCCAACTCTTCTCTCTGCGTGCTCTTCAACACCTGCAAGAAGCCAAGGCTCCCAAAAAGGCTGCTGTCCTCCTGACGGGTCCTCCCAGCGCTGCCCCGGAGACTGCAGCGCTGGGTCCCGTCTCCCCGCAGCACGGTGCCAGCACCAGCACCCGGGGAGGTCGCACCTGCCTGCTGCTCCAGAACCCTCCCAGCTTCAGCCAGCCCCAGAGGACCTCGGAGCCTGCTAAACATCAGCGATCTTGAAGGATGCAAGCGATAAGTTGGGCTGTCACCTCCGGCTTCTCAGCCCACGTGTGTTCCAACCTCCCAGTGAGGAGGAGGAGGAGGGTGCTGGAGAGACGGGTGCTGGCTGAGCCCCTCGGGGATGCTCGGCGGGAGGAAGGCTGGAGGGAGGCAGCGGCACGGCGTGCGTAGTGCTACCCGACGTGCCGGGCTGCTGGCAGCCAGACAAGAACAGACTGTAACGAGCAAATCTCAGGATGGGAAACGGGGACTTTTGACAGCTCCCAGCCGAGCCAAACCCCCGCCACGTGATGCTGTCTATCTGCAGGAACTTGCTGAAGCTCAGCCATCCCTCGGTCCCCTCCAGCCAAATGTCACTGTCCTGCTGTGGAACACGAAGGGGCAGGAGCTGGGAAACACAGTGGGACTGCCCGGGGGACCACAGCCGTCGAGACACCGAGAAGGGCTGCTTACACGCAGAAGCATCGTGTGGAGGGGAAAGCAGGGGCACGAGGAGGAAGGGACCAGGCCACCGAGCCACAGCCTCCATCCTCGGAGCTGGTGGCATCCAGAGAAGAGCTGTCACAGCTTTCCTCTGCTTGCAATGGTAAAAATGCCCATGGGGAGCTCCCAATGGCCAGACCTTGGGCTTGGCGTGGCCACCTCCCCGGGGCAAAAATGGGTGCGAAGGTCTTGGGGGCAACCCCAGGCGCAGGAGGGATTGTTACAGGCACCTCCGGGGATGGAGGGGGACGGTGGCACAGAGCCGAGGGGGAAGGCGCTGGCGGGGTCTCTGGGAATCTCTCTACCTCATTTGTTTTTAGTCTTTTTAAAAAACAAACTCCGAAGCAGCGGAAGAGGAGAAGTGGGAGGGAACGCGTGTGCCGGGGGAGAGGGAGGACGGGGCAGGCCAGCGGCCAGCAGCCAGAAAAACAACTCCTCACCGCTCAGCCCGAGCCAGGAAAAACGCTGTCGAGCATCCCCACGGCCAACAGGCACCAGAGCCAGGGAAGAGCCGCCGGCGGAGCCCGCACGGACCCTCCTCCTGCCACGGGCCCCCCAGTTCCGCACACCCACGGCACAGGGAGCACCCCGCTACGCCGGGCCCTGCTCGGCTGGGGGGACATTTTGGCAACCTGGGGTTGTTCAGGAGGTGGGAGAGAGGGAAAAGGGGGTGAAAAAAAGGTACCATGGGAGCACGGACGGGGATGAAGTGTCCCGGGGCAATGCGGGCGTCCCGGCCTGCGCAAAGCCCCGACGTTACAGCTTCACACCCGGCCAGCGTGGGCTAAAGCCACCAAACTCAGGGCGCTTTTCCAGAGCTTAGAAGCACGATGCTTCACTCGCCGAGTGCCAGGGAGGCGAGGGATGAGGACCAGCCGGGCGCAGCAGCACTGGGAGCACAGCCCAGCCCCTGGGCAGGAGCCTCGGCCACTGTCCCCACGCCGGGACCCCTCCGGCGCGTGGCACCTGAGCGTGGGGGCTCCCCAGGGATGCCCTGCATCCCTCCTGCTCCAGCAGCTCCGGACCCCATTGCAAAGCCCTTCCTGCCCTGGGAGCTGTTTGTTTCAACTGTGACCTCCTGCTGCAGCTTGAATTCATTTGGGGTTTCATGCCGGGACCTCCGCCAAGAGTTACAGTAAACAACTCCCCTCCCCGGCAGCCTCCGATGCTCACACATGATTCAGGGGGCAGGCAGCCAGGCAAGCAGCTCCTCCTCTTCCCCTCACCCGAAGAAGGCCAAAAGCACGGCCCCACGACAGTTCCTGGGGGGTCTACCCCCTTCCCCAACCCAGCCCAGGTCTAGCAGAGCCTTGTAAGCCACCAGCAGCACGAGACGCGGCCACGGAGGGGCTGGGACGCACGGGCTGCGACCGGGATGCTCCGCTGGCCCCGTGCACCCTCAGGGAGCCGAATCCATCACCCTTCCCTCCGCACCCGCATGGCCCGAGTGCTGGGGCACGGAGCAGCGAGCTGGGAGCACCGACCCAGGGAAGAGGCGGAAGGTTTCTGGGACAGGCTCCTCTCCCCGCTGCCCGACCAGCTGCCAACATTTTTGGGGATTATTTTTAGTTCGCAAGAACATTCGCACGGGAAGGCTGGCGCTGGGCTCGTCTTCACACGAGCGCCGGGGCTGGCAGGGGCTCGGCAGCCACCGTGTCACCAGCGCGGTGGGACCAGGGCAGCAAATGGCTTTGCAAAAAAAAAAACCAAACCAAAAACACCACATTAAAACACAGCAAAACTCAGCCTCTTTGCAAAGATACGATGCCTTCTCCCTCTCCGCCCTGCTTCTGAGGGTGACTGCTTGGTGAGGGGACTGGAGCATCTCCCCTACGAGGAGAGGCTGAGGGAGCTGGGCTTGTTCAGCCTGGAGAAGAGAAGGCTGCGAGGGGACCTTATAAATGCCTACAAATATCTGAAGGGTGGGGGTCAGGAGGATGGGGCCAAGCTCTTTTCAGTGGTGCCCAGTGACAGGACAAGGGGCAATGGGCACAAACTGAGGCACAGGAAGTTCCGTCTGAACACGAGGAAGAACTTCTTCCCTCTGAGGGTGACGGAGCCCTGGCCCAGGCTGCCCAGGGAGGTTGTGGAGTCTCCTTCTCTGGAGATATTCAAGACCCACCTGGACAAGGTCCTGTGCAGCCTACTGTAGGTGACCCTGCTTCGGCAGGAGGGTTGGACTAGATGACCCACAGAGGTCCCTTCCAACCCCCACTATTCTGTGATTCTGTGATTCTGCTGAATAATCATTAATTGCAAAGCTTATCTGCTCAGCTCAGACAACCCAGGGGGTATCTGAGGCGCGAAGCGAGGCAGCATCAGCCTCTCTCGGTGAAGGTGGCCGTGGGGATCACTCGTTGCCTTGTCCCCGCTCCCACCCCATGGCCCCGCCGCGAAGCAGCAGCCCCGGGGCCATCCCCTCGCTGTGGCACCGAGCTGTTGTTTTTCTGGGTCACCGAGAGGAAAACGCTCCAGTCCCCCAGCACGCCGGGAGGAAACCGCGGGGAAGCGGGGCTGCCGCGGAGCCCACCGCCCAAACCGCCCCGCGCCTGGGCGGGCAGCAGCCGCCGCAGCTCCACTCTTCCTCCGCCAAAAAGCAAGATTGAACACAGCGAGAGCAGCTCGGGCGTGGGTGTCAGGAGGATGGGGCCAAGCTCTTTTCAGTGGTGCCCAGCGACAGGACAAGGGGCAATGGGCACAAACTGAAGCAGAGGAAGTTCCGTCTGAACATGATGAAGAACTTCTTCCCTCTGAGGGTGACGGAGCCCTGGCCCAGGCTGCCCAGGGAGGCTGTGGAATCTCCTTCTCTGGAGATATTCCAGCCCCGCCTGGACGGGGTCCTGTGCAGCCTGCTGTAGGTGACCCTGCTTCAGCAGGGGGGTTGGACTAGATGACCCACAGAGGTCGCTTCCAACCCCTACTATTCTGTGATTCTGTGAAGCCTTCGGCGGTACGAGCACGAACGCCAGCTCCGTGCTCCACAGCCCGGCGTGGGTTACCAGCACTTTCCAGCGCGGGGAAAGCAGCCGGAGCGCTGCCAGGGCCGGCACGCTCGCCGGCGAGGTGGGGAGAGGCATGGAGCACGAGTGCCGACGGCGACGGGCTCCCCGCTTTGCAAAGAGTCAAGCAGGTCTTGAGCTCCTGCTAAGCTTTTGGCCAGGGGGAGAGCTGGTGGCAGGCGCTTTCCCAGGCGGGCGGTGGTAACCCGGTGCCGCTCGCTCCCTGAAGGGGAAATCGCTGGTCACGCTGCTTGCTCTCAGACAGACAGCCATTCCCCCCCCCCCCCCCCAAAAAAAACCAGCACAGAAATCTTTGCTTTGGCATTTCCTGATTTTTTTCTGAAGAGGCAAGATCAGCCGTCAGCAAAGAGCCGCACTTATGTAAGAGGGAAATAAAGCGAGAGGCAAACAAACGAGGGCAGGCAGATTACGACGGAGCAAGCCAGTCACATCACAGAACCACAGAATAGTAGGGGTTGGAAGGGACCTCTGTGGGTCATCTAGTCCAACCCCCCTGCTGAAGCAGGGTCACCTACAGCAGGCTGCACAGGACCTTGTCCAGGCGGGTCTTGAATATCTCCAGAGAAGGAGACTCCACAGCCTCCCTGGGCAGCCTGTTCCAGGGCTCTGTCACCCTCAGAGGGAAGAAGTTCTTCCTCATGTTCAGCTGGAGCTTCCTCTGCTCCAGTTTGTGCCCGTTGCCCCTTGTCCTGTCACTGGGCACCACTGAAAAGAGCTTGGCCCCATCCTCCTGACACCCACCCTTCAGATATTTGTAGGCATTTATAAGGTCCCCTCGCAGCCTTCTCTTCTCCAGGCTGAACAAGCCCAGTTCCCTCAACCTCTCCTCGTAGGGAAGATGCTCCAGTCCCCTCCTCATCCTCGTAGCCCTCCGCTGGACTCTCTCCAGTAGCTCTTCGACTACGCCTTTCCCTGCACCCCTGCCTGCCACCCGGGCAGGCTGCCGGGGCTTGCGGCGCGGCCGTGCCGTGTGCCAGCGCTGCCCGCGAGCCGATCGCACACGGCGAAGAGCTTTGTCTGAGGCCGAGCAGCAGCTAAAGGCAGGGTTGTTTTTTTTTTAAAAAAAAAAAAACCATTTCCCATCTTATGTTAATTAGCTGTGAAAGGTTCAGAGTTCAGCCGGGTTGAAGAATGCGTGTGATTAAAAACATTCCTCTTTAATAAAAGGAAAAGGTCTTCTCTAGAGGCACGCACAAGTAACAAAAATTAGCTGGAGGGAATTCGTTCAAATTAAAAACACTTCAATAAGAAACCACACGAAAAGGACTATGCTGAACTAACATTAAGATCACAAAGCCAGAAGTCGAGAAATAGGAAATCCCGGAGTCGGGGTACCTCGCATAACCTCCCCCCGGCTCCTGGGGTGTGTGCACCAAGACGCTGGCTTTAATTATGGGCCCAAGCGCTACGCTCCCCTCAAAGACGAGCAAAAAAGTCGTTCTAAAGCCAGCATCACCCCGGTACCTCTGCCCGGCTACACCAGGAGCGGGGACACAGGCACTGCCGTGGGGTCTCGCAGCTCTCGGGGCGATAGCAGGGACCCCAAGCCGGTGCTCCACACACCCCTCCGCTCGCCCTACCTCCATCCGCTCCTGCATTCCCGGGGGGCTTCCTCGCAGGACCCCACGAAATCGGAGCCTTTGGGGCATCTTCCTCCTTGCTCGCCTTCCCGGGCGGCTGCTGGGGGAGCACGGGGCAGCCACCGCGCAGCTCCGGGGACGGTGGCTCCGGGGAAAGCCCTGCGCCGTCGCCGCTCTCCCCGAGCAGAGAGGCCGGTCGCAGCGTCCCGCATCAGCCATAAGAGAACAGATGATGCTCAGGGAAGATGGAATGTTTGGAGCGGTCGGTTGCCAAATTCTGGTAACTCTTTACGGAGCATGTTAACCGGGAGTTTCGAGGGCTTTATGACTTGGCCAGATGTGGGTGGATCCCTCTCCTCCCTACCAGACATCAAATTCCTGCTCCAAAACAAGAACAGGCCGATGCTTCTCTATGCAAAGCCCTGGAGAGTTTTTCCACAAGGGTAAAACCAGGTTTTTCTACTCCAATTTTTGCAAACCTTCTTCTGCAAAGTTTCCAGAAAATATTTGAGACAGGCGATGATGGAAGTTTGGCAAAAAGTCGCACGTGCATCACAAAACCCTTTCCGCAACCGAAGTCAAGAACCAGGATTAAAAGCAGCACACCTGAAACCACCCCGACCACGCACGTACACCTGTGAGCAAGCACATTATTTCGGTATTTCAGAGCACATAAATCAGAAGAATACTTTGTTCGAGCCTGTAAACGAGATCCACACCAGGCCTCGGGAAGCGGATCAGGGCGAGATACTTCCCCTGATTACCCTGGATGGTTACTTGCAGCTCGTGACCTTCGAGTCAGACATTTAATAGCCCTCCCTGGAATTATCTCCCCGCAAACGCGCGTAGTTACATTTTGAAACTCATGACTCCGGGACCCAAAACCCTCACGGCGCACCGAGGCCAGCCTGCGCTACGGGAACAGAGGGCAGGAAATCTTTCCCCCGGGATCTGCTGCTGTTTTTGCTGCCCGGCGTTCAGCCCCGCACCCCAACGACAGCGACGCTGTTCGGGTTCACCCGCGGTGCGGGGCCACGCTGCACGCTCCTGCCGCGTGCGTGTGGAGCAGCGGGCAGGACTCCACTGCCGAAGGAAGAGGTACAGTGAACTCTTGAGGACTAAATAAGGTACGGATGGAAGCGGTCCAGCTGCATCCCCAGTGGAAATATGGGCGGCTGTGCTCTCCCTGAACAGCGGGCCCCTTCCTCACGGGCCCGGGTGCAGTGCGGGCCCTGGGCTGCCCCACAGAAGCGGTCGGTGGGGCGAGCAGATCCACGCAGGTGTGTTTAGGTGCCTGTTTCAAGGCAGGTTTTCCACGTGCCCTCAAATCCACGTGTTCAGATCGGCCTCGAAAGCGTTTTGCCCGCAGGGTGAAGCTGGTCTGGAGGACCCCGAGGGAAGCCTGCCTCACGCTGAGTTACCCCAAAGCCCCGGGCCTTAACGCCAGACCCAAACTCCACCGCAGCTGCTCCTGAAACCACCAAACCACTTCCTTCACGCTCACGTCACGCTCCCCGAGGAGCTGGAGCAACTTGCAAACATGCCAGGGGCTGAGCTCCATGGGTGCTGCCCCTCTCCCAGCGACGAGTTTTCAAATCCTTCGAAGCACCCAACCACGAACGTGCAGAAGCAAAACCTGGCGATGGGTTTCGACTCTAAATTTGAGATCGTTTGGCCACAGGGACACACAGGTACTAAGCCACAGCAAGAGCTGGGCAGAGGCAGGATCGAATCACGCCACGGGCAGGCAACGTGGTGGCTGCGGTTTCACAAACAGCCGCTCGCAGTCCCCGTCCCTGCCGGCTGTTCCTCGGTCCCACCCTGACACATGGCACCGTCAGCCGTGCCTCCGCAGGCAGGCACACGGGTGCTTGTGCACTCTAAAGCAAGGAAGTGGGTAAATAGTGTTTTTACCAGGTTCTTTACAGAAGGATAGGGCCCCCGCGCCACGCCATTTGAGCGTGGGCAGCTGGAGGTGCGAGGTGGGACTGAAGAGCTCATCTCCTGCAGCCACAGCCGGGACATGGGACTGGAGGGACGGTGAGTGGGCTCCATCCCCATCACGGCTCTGGCACAGCTGGAAACCTCTGGCAGTCATTTCCTGCTAGCAGTTGCAGCCTCCCACTCCCACCGGTTGTAAACCCCATCCCAAACAGCAGCACAAGGCCCTGGGGGAGGATGCTGCGTGGAGGAGTGCAAGGTATCCCCAGGAAACCTCGCAACAACCGCCATTTCCTCCGAAACAGAGGGAAATTCATCACCAAAGGGCTCTGTTGAAGGAAAGCCAAGGTTGCCTGGCGGCTCCTCATGCTCCCCAGAACAGCGTAGGCAGCTTCTGCTCGCGGAAACTCCCCAGATCCAGGAAAGGATCCCAAGAAGGAAAACATCCCCCATAGCACAGCCCAACCCCGTTGGATTCCTCCCTCCCTGACCACCCACACCTGGTCACACAGCCCGGACGGGGTCTGCCGGTGACCCCCTGCTCGCGAGCCTCCAGCAGCGGGTCGGCGTAGCCCCGTGCTATCCCAGATCACGCAACGGAGACGCAGCGCTCTTCCTCCCGGTCCTCCGCCAAAGCCTTTCCCTGCAGCGGGCCGATGCCCAGCTCCGCCGCTGCTCCTGCCCCGCCAGCCCCGCGGACGCACCCCGGAGAGGGCTGCTACGCATCCTCACCGCCCATCGCCTCTCCAAGGGCAGCCCAGAGAAGGGGCGAGGGTTTGCGTTGTGCTCCTGAAAGCTGCAATACTGCCAAGGCAAAGACCAATGTGGGTGACGGGCAGCAGCCCCAGGCAAGCAAGCAGCCCCGCTCTCACAGAATCACAGAATCACAGAATAGTAGGGGTTGGAAGGGACCTCTGTGGGTCACCCAGTCCAACCCCCCTGCCCAAGCAGGGTCACCCAGAGCAGGCTGCACAGGATCTTGTCCAGGTGGGGCTTGAATATCTCCAGAGAAGGAGACTCCACAACCTCCCTGGGCAGCCTGGGCCAGGGCTCCGTCACCCTCAGAGGGAAGAAGTTCTTCCTCATGTTCAGACAGAACTTCCTGTGCCTCAGTTTGTGCCCATTGCCCCTTGTCCTGTCGCTGGGCACCACTGAAAAGAGCTGAACTGCCTGAACTGCCTGAACTGGAGCAGCCAGGGGTCTTCTAACAGCCCCATCTTCTCCCTCGACCAGGCTTCTGGCAAGAGGCAACAGTCCAGCCCAGAGCCTCAGCATCATCTCCCTCCCTACGGCCAACACAGATCTTTGGAGAGAGGCTTTGGCACCGGTCCTGGCAAGATGAGCTCCTCCGGGTCTCTGTTCTCCGAGCAGGCAGATGCCAACTGCGGCGGCCCTGCGGCCGCAGCCAAGCGCTCCCGGGAAGCCGCTGAGCACCCTCCCGGCACAGGACGCTTCGCCTTCCCGCGCCGGGGTTGATTACATCAGCACGAGAGGATGCAGCCTCCGTGCCAAGGGAAGCAGAGGAGAGATCAAACGATTACACGAACCTCTCCTCAATCACCAGCCGTTTGCATAAGCAGAGGAGAGCACTCCCAACCGGTTTGGACAGCACGCCGACAGGCTCCTCAGCACCTCTGCCCCGCACCACGCTGCTGCCCGCAGCCCGTCCGGGGGCTGCCGCAGGGGGATCCTCGCTGCCATCACCCCGTGCACGCACGGAGCTGCCCTTGGGAGCATCCCGCTGCGGCACGGGGCCCCTCGGCACGGAGCAAAGCCTCCATCCACTTGGCTCAAGCCTACAACCTGCCTCGCCGCACGCCACCTGCGAAGGGTCACCGCCGCGCTGGGGCTGCTGTCACCAGCGCTGCAGCTCAGCCTACATATTTATTTTTTTAATTGCTGCATGCCACGCAGCAAGAGCCCAGCTTGACTCATGTTTCCCCAGGGAAAGGCTCAGGGCTCCGAAGCGGTGTCTTGCTTGATCTGGAAGTGCTGAGACAAAAAAGCCTGGACTCCCACAATACCCGCTCTCAGCAAGTGACTACTCAAGGGGACCTGCCCATTAATTGGAGCCTCTCTGTGTGCTGCAGAGAAGGAAATCCCTTTGGCAAACGCTGGCCAAGGTCCAAGGCTGGGCTGGAAGGCAGATTCAGTCATGAAAAGAAAATTAAAAAAAAACCCCCAACAACTCAGGCCCAATACAACGCAGAGAGCAGGAGAACAAGGAGCTGGCAGCAACAGCAGCAGCCCCAGCTCTACCGGAGTAAGATACGTCCCAGGGAAAGAGGCACAAACAAAATTCCCCGTGCAGGTCTACAGACTGCTCAGCCTCCACCAGCAAGGGCACAACTGGCCCTCACCCCACGCCTTGCTCCGGCGCCGACCGCGAGGCGTTTCAGCAAGGAGACTTTCAGGAGAGCTCTGTAACCCTGGGGAGACCCAGCCTTGCCCTGCGAGGCCAGGGCAGAGCGCGAGGTGGTCCCCGACCACTGCCCGCCCCGTGTCACCGTCCCCTCCAGCCAGCGCCGGTGATCACCAGCGCGCAGAGTCAGGTCTTAGGGCGAGAGCTATTTATGTCAGAGGAAGGAAGCTGCAATATTTTCAGTTTCCTGCACAAATACACTTCTGGCATCCTTCGCTGTGGGGCCGTCTGGCACTGCCTCCCATACCTGGGTGCTCAGGAAGAAGCTAGGAAAGCGTGGCCTTTGGCTCAAAGCTGGCATCTGTGCAGCTGGGCAAGGAGCAGGCATCAAATCCTCGATGCAGAGGAGGCCGAAACATGCCTAGATCCAACAAGCCCTTCTGTCACACCATGGGGACACCAGTGACAGCCACCCTGGGGGGTGAATCTGGGTTAGTACTGGTGCATGCAATCATCTGGGGGAGATGCTGGGAAGAGATCCACGATGCTGAAGCCAGGGAATGCCACCCAGGCTGCAAAAGCTACGCAAAACCAGGACGGCCAAGTCATCAGGCAGGATTTCTGGGTCTCTGCGAGAACTGGGGGTGAAGAAATGCAAGGAGGACCCGGTGTCCTACACGCAGCTGGAGAAAAGCAAGCGCAAACAGCAGTCGGCAGGGAGAAACCTCGGAGGAGGACGCAGGCCGGCTCCCGGCTGACGGCTGCAGAACGCGGGTGCCCCGAGGCAGCCAAAGCTCCGGGGACGGAGGGTGCGGTGGGGTGTGTGCGCTCCGCGCTCATGTAGCAACACTGCCCAGAGTCTTTAACCCAGAAAGCAGGGCCGATTCTGCCGCTGCGCTGCTCTAGCACGAGGGGGAAGAAGGAAAATAAACAAACCAGCCAAGCCGCGGTGAGCCCAGCGCAGCAGCGTTAACCTCAGACACCGAGGAATCAGTGCATGCGTTGGGGTTTGAGCCCTCGGCACCTCTTTAGATCAGACCCGGTGTCAGCTCAGCAAAATCACACACCCGTCCAGGACCCTAAAACTCACTTGACCATCAAACAACCAATGGCACCTGGCTGGGTGCACGCTGCGGAGCCGAACCGGACCCAGCTCCAGGCCAAAGGGTGCTCAGGGTGCACCTAATCCAAATCCAAATCCACCCTTATAAGGCCCTGAAGAAGAGAAGGCTGCGAGGGGACCTTATAAATGCCTACAAATATCTGCAGGGTGGGTGTCAGGAGGATGGGGACAAGCTCTTTTCAGTGGTGCCCAGCGACAGGACAAGGGGCAATGGGCACAAACTGAGGCACAGGAAGTTCCGTCTGAACATGAGGAAGAACTTCTTCCCTCTGAGGGTGACGGAGCCCTGGCCCAGGCTGCCCAGGGAGGTTGTGGAGTCTCCTTCTCTGGAGATATTCAAGACCCGCCTGGACGGGGTCCTGTGCACCCTGCTGTAGGTGACCCTGCTTGGGCAGGGGGTTGGGCTGGGTGACCCACAGAGGTCCCTTCCAACCCCTACTATTCTGTGATTCTGTAATGTCTGCAAGGGATATTTCCCCCCCGCCTGGCACGCTCACCTATAGACGTCATCGTGTTCCTCCGAGTCCCTGGGGGTCAACGCGCCCGTGGAGCTGCGCCCTGCAACGCGGGCTGGGCCGATGGCATCGGGCGAGCGGCACAAGGACTGCGGCGAAGCGCGGCGGGAGCTCTCAGATCTTTTCTCGGAGCGGTTGCGAAGCCAGGCGCGGCCCCGCACCACACCCCTGCAGTTCTCACGGGCAAAGCCCGAACCTTGGCAAAGCCCTCGGCCTGCTGGCAGCCAGCCCCATCAGACTCATTAAATGCAATTAAGCCGGAGTGGGTATCCCCCGCCACCCCGACCCCGCTTTGGGGGATTACTGCTTTTAGACAAAATAAACAGGGAGGCTTTGCGTGGGCTCGGGCAGGTGGCTGGCACCCAGGCTCCACGCAGCAGCAGGTGGAAACGCCGAGGTCTTTGTCGGGGAAGGAAAAGCCCCAGCGGAGCAGAGAGGCCGGTCCAGGATGCCACCCTCCGCCCGCTCCGACTCCCTTCGCCACGGCAGCTGCCGGGGGCGAACGCAAGACGCTCTCTGCTTTGCAAACGGGAACGTGCGGTAAGACAGACCGTAACAAAGCTTGCTCCTACTTTTAAAAAAATGGGGAAAAACTTCTGTGCTGGCCTAAAGTGATATTTTCGTGCATCAGCTCCCCCAGCAGCGTTTGTAAGCTGAAGAATTGCTGTTCTGCTGCATCCTCCACGCGTGGAGCCTCCCCGAAACCACAAAACCACGGAGGAGGAAGGAGACAACTGAGCTGCGCATCTCCTCCTCCTTCCACGCAACCTCTCCTCCCTCGCGTAGCCCACGGCAGCGCGGCCACCACACGCAGCGGGACACGCGTTGGCCCAAGCGTCCGGAAGGCTCAAACCGCCGAGGAGACGCAGGGGAGGTCGTTGCCCTGACCCCCCCGGGGCCGAGCGGCGCTTTCACAAGCCTGCAGACCATTCGCATTTTTCACCAACGCAAAGAGCTGGCTCCGACGGCCGCCAAGTAATTGCTCCATCGCCCTGGCACCGCCAGACACCTCCTGTCAGCAGCGAAATCCGGGAGCTCCCGGTATTCCCGGCAGGTTACACGGGCTGGCCCCAACCCCGGGCTTTGTCCGAAGCTTCGGCGGCTCCGAAGCGGGTGACGGAGGGTTCATCCCTGAGAACGGCACGTAATGGGTACCACGCGTGGCAGATGCTGTTCAAGGAGGACAAAACAGCTGTGTCCCCGTCCACGTTGGGACAAGGAAAGAGAAAAACAAAAGCCAAAAGGGATCCTTAAAGCTTTCTGCTCCCCTATGGAAAAATCAGCAGTGCTGCTAAGTCCTGGGGCTGGCCCAGGGCAGACGCAATGCCAGCACACGTGAGATTTGAATTTGGACCCTTCTGGCTGTCCCAGGGTGATTCCAACTGAGCTGGGATCCAGTTCAGTAAGAGATGGGCTTCTCCCAGGTCGGCTGCTACCAGCAAGCCACAATCACCCCAGTAAAACTGGTAAAACTCTCCCATACAGTCAAACCCTCAGGGATGCGTCATGGGCGATTTCTCCTCATCTGAACGTTGGGAGAGGTGTGGCCGCATTCTGACCAAGATCCTTGCTTCAAATGTTTGGGGTTTACTGGTGCTAAAGGGATTTAACCAGAGCAAATTAAGATCATTTCCCATCTTAATTAATTCTGCTTTCACTTCCTGGCATGTGGGAGCCTGGCCTCCTCCACTTGGCACGGCCAAAGCAGATGGAGCTGTGCAAAAAAACACAGGAAGGACCTCGCAGGGTTTCTTTGTCATCACTAGAGTCCCGTCCACAAGGTGAAGAACTAAAAACACCCCGACAAAAGCCAGAACCTCCCTTCATGTCCATATTTCTCCATCACAAAGCAAGAGGTGACCTTCCCCATTCCCTTTCCCCACTGCGCAGCAGAGGCACCTGAAACCATCCCCGCCGAGGGGCCAGGGATTCTCCTCCCCTCCCCTGCAGCCCCACCACACCTCCACGCACACGTCCCCACCACGATATGGGACTTAGCGCGTTTCTAACATTAGGATCCCACTTTGCCTTCCCAAAATACCTTCTGCTGAGCGCCAGTAACGTCACGACAGCCTCAAGCCATCGCTGGAAACAAGGGATGAGGAGGCAGCAACATCTCCCCCGGCACTCATGAGTCCAGCCACGTCTGCGTGTCACTAAAAGCCACGTTGCAGAAGCATCTCCTCCGACGGAGCTCCGAGCCCTCGCCTTGCACAGGAGGACGTGCCTGAGCCCACTGGTTGCCAGCGAGGACACGGGATGAGACGCATCTCCACTGCCAAGACTGTGCAGAGGAGGGGAGACCTCGGGGACGTCTCAGGCCAAGATGCATCAGCCCCTTGACCTGGGCGGAGCGGGACGGTGCTTCGAAAAGCAGTAACTGTGCCTATTGCACAACTGCCAGCGAGAAAAATCATCTCCCCGCCCACCCCACATCCCTTTGAGGCAAAAAGGAAGAAGGCTGGAAACATCCTTCCTCTCCTCCGGACAATGCGATGGAAATAGCAAGGGAGGAGCGGTGGCGGAGGCAGCCCCGGCTCGGCGAGGATGCGGTGCCCGGCCAGCGGCGAGGAGCTGCGCGCGGCTCCCGGCTTCCTGCCTTTGTCCCAGCCGGGGGCCGAGCCCCACGCAGCTGCACACCCGGGACAGCTAAACCAAAACTGCCTCTTTGCCCCAAAACGCAAACCCGCCGCGCCGTCCGGGAGGGATGGGTGCAGGCACGGACCCTGCCTTGACCCGGGACCCCCAGGCACAACGGCCAGGTCTCGGATTTAATCCAAAATCCACCGTCGGCCACCAGCTGCTGTGGAAGCACAGCGACTGCCACGCGTGGTCCCACAGAGGGGCTGGAAACCAGAGTCAACAACAAGTGCAAACACCACAACAAAATCCACTCCTGAGACTGCTGTGATTTTCCACTGCAAGGGAAAAAAAACAAAAACCAAAAAAAAACCCCAAGACGGCAGAAGACATTTTCTCTGGACCCAACCCGGAGGGCGAAACAAAGGCCCCAGGGATCAAGTTCCACCCTAAATTCTTATTTTCTTCTCCAAATGGGAGGTGCACGTGTTCAGGCTCCTCCAGCACGCACGTCAGCAGCTGGAAAACCCCGCAAGGACCAACGCAAGCCCGTCCTGCCAGAGGACGGCTGCTGACGGCAGCTCAAGCAGATGAGGGTGGCAGAAGGACCTGGCCAGGGCAGAACCACTCAGAGTTATGAATCGGTCCCCAAACGTGGGGCTGCGACTCAGATCGGTGCCAGTTTTGTTATTTACCTCCTGCTCTGGAGGGCTTTGCAGATGATCGCTCGCAGCCCTTTTTCACTATCAAGGTGGCGACAGAAACTGTTCATTTTCGAAAAAATAAATATAAAAATAAAAATAACAAAATAATAAAAAATATATATATATTAAAAAAAGCTTTAGATGCTTTTATGATCTGAGCTGGGATTTCAGGACTGGCACCACCCAAACGAGCCTCACAGAGCCAGCAACACAGCCAGACCCACAAACCCTCCAGCTCTCCCCGTCGAAGGGCCACAGCAGGGAGAGAAACAGGAGGAAGAGAAGGACGGATGATGCCACGCGGCCCTGCTCCTCCCTGCCACCTCCCAGCCCCAGGACCCCGGATCACCGGCTCCGCGGAGCCCACCGGAGCAGGGAGACGAGCCCCGTGCAGACTGGTCTCCCTTTACCTGCCAAAAAGTGGGGCCAGGCACCCTCAAAGGCCGGGCTGCTCGGCGAGCCGCTGGCGTCGCTCCCGAAGCCCGGCCGTGCAGAGCTGCTCTGCTCCCTGAAGATTCCCACTGCATTTTTTTACCCCGCTGATGTGTTAAAAATAGAAAGCATCAGTATTATTGTCCTGCAAGCAAATATAGAAAGATTACATCCTCACTGCTAAAAATCTGTGCAACAGAGACTTGTTCTAATACAGACACACAGGAAAGCTCTATTTCTGGAGCAAATAACTCGGGAAGTGAGCACCACATCCTTAAGAGTATTTGTTATATTGACGCACTGCGGCATTAAACACCAGCGGTAAACTTGCCTTCCCCTCCTCTCCTTGCCTCCCTGATTATTCATTTTTTTTTTTTTTTTTCAGGCTTTTACGCATCTGCTGCGGGCCGCCTGCCTGCGCTGGCCTCCGAGCAGGGTGCACGGGCTCGCACGACACTCCCACCGAGGAACACGCTGCCCCGGTGCCGCCCTCGCAGATGGGAAAGCAAGCGTGATCCAGTTTGGGAGCGGTCTTGTCACCGTCCTCACTTAACACTTCCCAGCTCGAAACCAAGCGCTGCTGCAGGAGCTGGGCAGAGAGGAACCTGATGAGGTTCAACAAGGGCAAATGCAGGGTCCTGCACCTGGGGAGGAACAACCTCATGCACCAGTACAGGCTTGGGGTGGACCTGCTGGAGAGCAGCTCTGTGGAGAGGGACCTGGGTGTCCTGGTGGACGACAGGTTAACCATGAGCCAGCAGCGTGCCCTGGCTGCCAAGAAAGCCAATGGGATCCTGGGGTGCATCAAGAAGAGTGTGGCCAGCAGGACGAGGGAGGTTCTCCTTCCCCTCTACACTGCCCTGGTGAGGCCTCATCTGGAGTACTGTGTCCAGTTCTGAGCTCCCCAGTTCAAGAAAGATGAAGAGCTACTGGAGAGAGTCCAGCGGAGGGCTACGAGGATGATGAGGGGACTGGAGCGTCTCCCCTACGAGGAGAGGCTGAGGGAGCTGGGCTTGTTCAGCCTGAAGAAGAGAAGGCTGCTAGGGGACCTTATAAATGCCTACAAATATCTGCAGGGTGGGGGTCAGGAGGATGGGGCCAAGCTCTTTTCAGTGGTGCCCAGTGACAGGACAAGGGGCAATGGGCACAAACTGAGGCACAGGAAGTTCCGTCTGAAGATGAGGAAGAACTTCTTCCCTCTGAGGGTGACGGAGCCCTGGCCCAGGCTGCCCAGGGAGGCTGTGGAGTCTCCTTCTCTGGAGATATTCAAGACCCGTCTGGACAAGATCCTGTGCAGCCTGCTGTAGGTGACCCTGCTTGGGCAGGGGGTTGGACTAGATGACCCACAGAGGTCCCTTCCAACCCCTACTATTCTGTGATTCTGTGATTCTGTGATTCTGTAACGCCGTCCCCGCGGCACGGGGAGAGGGGAGCTGGAGGCAGCTGGGCTCTCCGGCCCTGCTCCGGTTCCCAACAGGCAGAAGGAGCCCGCACGCTCCTTTTGCAAAAGCAGTTTGCACGCTTCCCCCTCAAGGTAAAAGCCACCGGTGGCCTGGGCGGCAGGAGACCCGCTGAGCCGCCCTGTCCCCGCGTCCCCGCTCCCATCATCACCCCTGGCGAGGCCGGAGGGAGGGGGGGGCCTCAGCCTGAACCTCATTCTTGGAAAGGGAAGATTTCTACGCAAGCTCGGCCTTTCCGTGAGTGTTTGTGCCGCTCCCACCCAGCTGGGACCGGGCTCCAGATCCAATTTCATTTCTCAGAAAATCACACGGGACACGAGAGGAATGTGTCGGGTCACTTCCAGCTCCAGGCGGGAACCCTGGCGTTCTGCAAAAGCAGCCCTAGGAGAGAAAAAAAAAAAAAACCCAAACCCATCGGCAAGGGGATGTCTGTCCTTCCAGCGGCTCCCCGGAGAGGTGCCCAACGTGGAGATGGAGCACCAGGACCCACCATCCGACACCGAGCCAGCTCTGCGGGCAGGAGCCGCGGCCGGCAGCTCTCGCCCCGCAGGCGCCCGGACGCTGAGCCACGCACAGCACCGCAGACATTGCTTAACGGATGCCTCAGCTCCCAAAATAAAGCAGCCTCCAGCTTCCAGCCTTCGCCCTCCTCGCCTGGGGCCGGAGCACCCCGTGGGAGGGCCTGGGATGGTCACTGCCCAGGGAGGCTGTGGAGTCT
This sequence comes from Opisthocomus hoazin, assembly GCF_030867145.1. Lineage (NCBI taxonomy): Eukaryota > Metazoa > Chordata > Aves > Opisthocomiformes > Opisthocomidae > Opisthocomus > Opisthocomus hoazin. The sequence goes on from NC_134445.1 coordinate 3,104,747, forward strand.
CCTTCTCTGGAGATATTCCAGCCCCCCCTGGACGTGGTGCTGTGCAGCCTGCTCTGGGTGACCCTGCTTGGGCAGGGGGTTGGGCTGGGGGACCCACAGAGGGCCCTGCCAACCCTGACCATGCTGGGACCATTAGGGCTACAAGGATGGTGAGGGGACTGGAGCATCTCCCCTACGAGGAGAGGCTGAGGGAACTGGGCTTGTTCAGCCTGGAGAAGAGAAGGCTGCGAGGGGACCTTATAAATGCCTACAAATATCTGCAGGGTGGGTGTCAGGAGGATGGGGCCAAGCTCTTTTCAGTGGTGCCCAGCGACAGGACAAGGGGCAATGGGCACAAACTGAGGCACAGGAAGTTCCGTCTGAACATGAGGAAGAACTTCTTCCCTCTGAGGGTGACGGAGCCCTGGAACAGGCTGCCCAGGGAGGTTGTGGAGTCTCCTTCTCTGGAGATATTCAAGACCCGCCTGGACAAGGTCCTGTGCAGCCTGCTGTAGGTGACCCTGCTTCGGCAGGAGGGTTGGACTAGATGACCCACAGAGGTCCCTTCCAACCCCTACTATTCTGTGATATTCTGTGATATTCTGCGATCCCCACCGCATGGCAAACGTCTCCCACTCACCACCGCCGAGGCAGCGAGGCTGTAACTACGCTCCTGCAGACGCAGCCAATAGACCAAGCATAACTCACTGCACCCCCCTCCCCTTCTCCCCAGAACAAAACACACACCCAGAAACAGAAGGAAACCAGTCAGGAAAAACCCGACAGTAATGCAACAACTATTTCAAGCGTTTTCGCTCCCAGAGGAGGCTGCTCTGCCCTCTGCCACAGCCCCCCCAAGCCGTACCGGAGCTGCCCCTCGGCGATCCCATGCCAGGTGCCGCTGGACCAGCCTGCCGGGGCCGTCTTCTCCTCGCTCAACACCGTGCGCGTCTCAGCTGGCATTTCAGCGCGAAGGCGATGCCAGATTTCTCTCCGCTGAGCCAAAGCACTTGGAAACGCATGACGACTTCAGCAGATTAATTGGAAACACAGCCTGGGTGTTGCAATCCCAGGAATGACTCCAATTTCAGGAACAAATGTTTTCATCTCGAACTGGGAGCAGTCACCCAAGTGGAAGGGTGCATTTTTGTCGCTGTAGCTCACCCCTCGCCTGGTGCGCGGGCGGTGGGAAGAGCGCTGCATCTCACCCCCGGCGCTTGCGTCACCACGGAGCTGCTGCCGCGGGGATTCCTTACGCTCCCAGCCGGCACCGGAGAGGGATGACCCAAGGTTCTCCTACATCGACCTCCTTTTGCAGCAGTGTGTCACTCCCGACTGGGTCTGCAGACCCCTCTGCCAAAAGCAAGAGGTGGGAGAACAGGACGGGACATGAAGGTCTCCCGTTGCAAGCCATCAGCTCCCCGGGGATGGCCATGGGGCCAGCAGAGCCGGCGTTGCAGCTCCAGAGATCAGCAGGCAGCTCCTGATCTGGGATCAGTTCTGCTGGGACTCCACACACATCACGAGGGCAACATTTCCAGCTCTGGCACTGGTGGGTTCCCAAAAGGCCCCTGTCCAAAGCCCCATGAGGACCAGCTCTGCTGCTCCTTCCATCAAGGCTGCGTGACTCTTGCCTCTCCCATACTCACACATGGAAACTCTCACGCTGAAGAGTCCCAAACTCTGCTCCTGCTGAAGGACGTGGGCTTCGAGAGCTCAAGGATTTGATTTTTGTGCCCACAACAGCTGGAGGTGACTCTTCTGCTCTGTGTCCAATGGGCTGGGGCAGCCTGGACCACCACACCGCACACACCTCGGCAGAGCTGGAGGAGACGCTGATGGCCAGCTCAACTCAGCTCCCCAGAGCCAAGCCCAGGAGGTCAAGGAAGAAAGGCCCCACTCCCACAGTGAAGGTCCTGGACTGAACTTGCCAGAGGCTGAAGATAAACCCCCGTAAGACCATTCACTCCATCTAGTGGCAAGCTGGTCCATATTATTTTTCCATTATTTTTTTTTCCCCTGCTCTACAGCAAGAACTTTCCCCCTTCCAGGAGTTTCAACATCAGTAGCCATTTCTTTGCTCAGTCGCATTTGCTGCCAGCCTCCCATGCTCTCTTAGCTCGTCCCTCTGCAGCCATCACAGCTCTCGATGTCCTCCCTTTGCTGCCAAAACCCAAAAGCTCTTCCACGGCTCGGAAGCTGTGCAGTGGCTTACTCGGTCCCGAAGCTCAAGGTGATAAGGGAAGGAGAAAAGCTGGTCTATCCACCCTCAGAGCCCTGGCAGGGAAGCCTGCTCAGATATCCTGCTGCCAGGGCTCCCACAACCCAAGAAAAACCGTGTGGGCTGTGGAAAGGGCATGTGGCCGCTGCTGGAGAAAGAAAAAATACCAGCAAACTGGGAGCCCAGGGACAGGCTCAGGGAGCAGCCAGCTCGCTTGGCTCCGGCGAGCCTGCACATGTGGGACAGCGAGCACCCAAAAGGGAAGGAGGGACCGGCTCCGGAGGTGCTGCGGCTGCTTTTACCGATCCCCGCGCTGCCGACAGACGTGGAGAAACGCCTGGGTACATTCCCGACCCGGCAGAGCTGCGGCAGGAGGCTCCCACCGCGAGCGGCAGGGATCTGGAGCGAACACCGAGCCTCGCACAGCCTACGTGGAGGCCATGATTTCAGCTAGATAGAAAAGTATTTTAATCTTCCCAGCTACATCAGCTCCTGCAGGCCTCACTTCTGCCAGCTTCACCTCCTCTCCCAGCTGTTTGGCCTCCCCTTTCAGGAAAGCCCAGCCAGAGCTGAAGCCCGATCCGGGAGCATCCAGCAGCACAGACAGCCCTGAGCCGCACAAACTCTTCCTGCAACCCCTGGCCCTGCTCCAGCCTTAAATCCACCGACCCCAGCCCCAGATCCCAATTCCCTTCTTAGTCTTTGCCTCACAGAGCTCTATTTCTCTTCTTTTTTTTTGCATGAAAGCCACAACTCCCAGCCAGATCTTTGGGCTGCGATCTCTATTCCCTGCCATCAAGTTCCTAAGCCCTTTCTCACCCAGTGAAATGAGAATTTCTAGACATGGAGGAGCTGCAAACGCCACTTCTCGCGAAGGCAGCACCGTCCCCTGCTCGTGACTGTACGCACCGCTCGCTGCTCTCACCCAGGCCTCCTGCTTCCCACATCAACCACCTCCCAGCCACGGCAATTTCAGCGCAGCCTTCAGTTGAAAGTCTTGAAGACAACACGTCAAATGGCTTCCCAAAACACAAATCTGCTGGAAACTATTTGCCCGTGACCAAACAGAATCACAGAATCACAGAATAGTAGGGGATGGAAGGGACCTCTGTGGGTCACCCAGTCCAACCCTCCTGCCCAAGCAGGGTCACCCAGAGCAGGGGGCACAGCACCGCGGCCAGGCGGGGCTGGAATATCTCCAGAGAAGGAGACTCCACAGCCTCCCTGGGCAGCCTGGGCCGGGGCTCCGTCACCCTCAGAGGGAAGAAGTTCTTCCTCGGGTTCAGCTGGAGCTTCCTCTGCTCCAGTTTGTGCCCGGTGCCCCTTGTCCTGTCACTGGGCACCACTGAAAAGAGCTTGGCCCCATCCTCCTGACCCCCACCCTGCAGATATTTGTAGGCATTTATAACGTCCCCTCGCAGCCTTCTCTTCTTCAGGCTGAACAAGCCCAGCTCCCTCAGCCTCTCCTCGCAGGGGAGATGTTCCAGTCCCCTCATCATACTCGTAGCCCTCCGCTGGACTCTCTCCAGTAGCTCTTCATCTTTCTTGAACTGGGGAGCCCAGAACTGGACACAATACTCTAGATGAGGCCTCACTAGGGCAGTGTAGAGGGGAAGGAGAACCTCCCTCGTCCTGCTGGCCACACTCACCTCAAAGTCACGAGATCAGAGCCTTTCTGCCATTACTTTAGATATTCTGACAAAATAAAACCACCAGGTGTTGTAATGAGATGCCACTTCGGGAGATTTGCTCATCCCAGAGCCTGCTCCGAGATCTTTATTTGGGGTATCCCTACCTCTCCGACTGGGAGATCTGTATGCTAACGCGAAGTACATCAGAAAAGCAACCAGTGGCACTTAACTGGGAACCTCTCATCTGAACTGGGCGGTCGGCATCAGACCAGTCCTGTAGGTGGGTGAGTTCTGAAAGTCTCATCTCTCATTCCCAGGGTTGGGAATGTGCAAGAGCTCCCGCAAGGAGGTGAACATGGACGTTGCATGGACAGAGGGGAAAGTTGTGGGGTTCTGCAAGGACCTCCTCCGGCAGGCAGCACTGTTGAGAGCCCGAAGAGCCAGAAGATAAGATGGCAGAAGGGAGGACATGCAGATTTGTGCAGATACAGCACACACCCAAGCTCAGACCAGGCCTAGCCCACAAATCCTTCTGCAAGTTTCTCTGTCCCACCTCCAGATGTGCCAGCACCCCATCCTACACCCTGTACCCCTCCCAGGCTTCTCCTCAGACACACCCTCCACCTTCTTCGCTCTCTTGGCACAATGTCCCAGACATGTCCCGCGCGGTGTGAAACGGCCTCTCCGTGCCAGCATCCCAGCCTCTCCAGCCGGGAAGCAGCCAAGTGCTATCACTTGTTCCCATCGCCGTCACAGGCTATCATCCAGTCTGGGCTCCTGCAGAAGACAGAGCGAACCTCCACCCAACCAGCACAGTTACTCATGAGTAAGCTAGACCCAACAAGACATCCAACCCTGACAGCAAGGTCCCACCAAGGAAACAAAAAAAAATAAAGAAAAAATAAAAATCCTCCCAGTTCCTTGATGTTGACAGATCTTTCAAGGGTTCGTCATCATCATTGTCACAAATCCACACCTCAAAACACAAACAAAAAAGGCAGCCAATAAAACCAACAGGAACCGCAAACCAGACTTGTAGATCTTTGGCCAGGGAAGGAGCAGACTCCAGACATTTCTCCAGGGACTCCCTTCTGCTGTGATTTGACACAAGCAGAGATCAGATGTGCCATTGCTGGGATCGTTCACATCAGATGGACAGGGCCAACAGAGAAATCACAAGCTAACCTCTGCCTCCAACACATCATTGGTTTGGTCCATCAGCCCAAGGAGCTGATGCCTTGAGTCTCCTTTGCCAAGATAACCAGCCTGAGCTTCATCATCATGTCTCCCTGCAAGGCAGATCCAACTTCTTCGCAGTTTTGAGTCTTTTCCAAACTGCCCTTTCTGAAGCAGACAGCACAGTGCTAGCCACAGCATTAAGACTGCCTGAAGAGTCATGAGCTACAGAGGCAACGACACCTCCTTGCTCCCACTGGATAGCCCATCTCCTTACTCCTACTTGATGCTTCTTGGCATCACTCAAGAAGCACTGACTCAGTGGAGCCTTCAGCCCTGTTCAGTTATTTCTGAGGACTCGAGCACAGCCACCATGGCACTGTCTGAGCAGGACCAGCATCATCTCTCTCCTGACAGCTCAGTTCCTGCTCGCAGATACGGATCCTGTTGATCCATGACAAACAAACCTCTACCAGCAAAACCAGCACGCGGTACGCACAGCCCCACACACGTAGGCAGACAGAGGGCAAAGGATGCCCAGTAGAGACAAGCTGTGGGCACATCTTTACCGCTTGGTTGCATCCACAGACCACCAATACAGTGCTCCTGGTCTTCAAAGTCTAAAGACTAGTTTATCCTCCCAAGGAAAACGGTTAATATTCACCTGCAGTAATTACAAAGATAATAAGAAGCACAGAGCTGATGTCTAGCTCCCCGACTCTCTGCAAGGCTCCTACCTGTCAGTACAGGGTTCCTCAGGTTGCTGCTCGCCCCAGAGTTGGGGGTGCATTGCAGCAAGCCCTCTCGGTGACAGACGAGATGCAGAACCACCACCCCCTGGCTTGGTTACAACCCACTGTCGATATTTATTTTAATCAGAGTAACTGCACGGTGGGACTGAAGTGCCAAAGCACGTCTCAAGAGCCCCTACAACCAGCACGGCAGGCTGGGGGCATCGGGGAGCTCTCGCTGCAGTGCCTTTACCTGCAGCGGCTCAGCAGCTCCAAGTCTGCTCACAAAGTACTCCTAAACGTAACGGAGATGAGCAGAGGGGCAGTGACACCTGCGAGCTGGTCCTTCAGGTTGTCCCACAAATTGCAGTTGTACACTTGCACCATTGCGTTTCACAAGACACTTGCTGTAACAGCTGCCTGTTGGTTCCCCTGCTCCTCAAACAGCACCAAACCATAATTTTTCCTGGTCTCAGTAGTTATTTTGCCACTGAACTTCCATCGAGAGACTCAAATCTCACAGAAACAGCCTCTGCAGGATGTGCTGGGAAGTGTCTGCAGACAGCACACGCAGGGCTGAGCGTCACCAGAGCTCCCCAGCCCCCTTTATCTCATCTGGGATACACGTGACAGCGCCCTAACTGCTTCCCAGTCAGTCCTGAAAAATAAAACTCCGGAGTCTGACTTCAGAGGACAGATCCAAATCCACCAGCTCCAGCTGTGATTCATCCTCCGGAGTCGACATTTCAGTGCAGATGTCTGAGCTGGCTGCAGAGACACCAGCAATAACCCCATCATGGACAGCCTGAAGCAGGGCGGTTTGTCTGTCCCAGCAGCTCTTCTTCTTCATCAAGAAGAGTGTGGCCAGCAGGACAAGCGAGGTTCTCCTTCCCCTCTACACTGCCCTGGTGAGGCCTCATCTGGAGTACTGTGTCCAGTTCTGGGCTCCCCAGTTCAAGAAAGATGAGGAGCTACTGGAGAGAGTCCAGCGCAGGGCTACGAGGATGAGGAGGGGACTGGAGCATCTCCCCTACGAGGAGAGGTTGAGGGAGCTGGGCTTGTTCAGCCTGAAGAAGAGAAGGCTGCGAGGGGACCTTAGAAATGCCTACAAATATCTGAAGGGTGGGTGTCAGGAGGATGGGGCCAAGCTCTTTTCAGTGGTGCCCAGCGACAGGACAAGGGGCAATGGGCACAAACTGAGGCACAGGAAGTTCCGTCTGAACCCGAGGAAGAACTTCTTCCCTCTGAGGGTGACGGAGCCCTGGCCCAGGCTGCCCAGGGAGGCTGTGGAGTCTCCTTCTCTGGAGATATTCAAGACCCGCCTGGACAAGATCCTGTGCAGCCTGCTGTAGGTGACCCTGCTTCGGCAGGGGGTTGGACTAGATGACCCACAGAGGTCCCTTCCAACCCCTACTATTCTGTGATTCTGTGATTCCGCCTGCCCGGAGCGCGGCAACACGCGGGTCAGGCTCAGGTGGAAATGCCACCACTGCAGACACCTAAAACCCAGGGAATTAAACCCGATGCACGCCGCTCCCATGAAGCGGGTGGCAGCTCCGCTGGCTGCACAGATCTGCTCCCCCCCGAATCGAAGCGGAGCCCAGACGACCAGTTCAGCTCCGTTTGCGGGAGTCAGAAAGCGGGGTCCCCGGAACATCTGTGGCAACCCCCCCCAAAGCATCCCCCTGCAGCGAGGCCGTGCCAGCGACGGTTTCATCTGTGCCAATTTCTGAGATGAGGATTTAGCAAAAAACCTCCCCGCAATTTAAAGGAAATTTTGAAGGCTCCACGTTGTGCACGGAGCCTACACGAGAGCTACCGCAAAACCGAATTCACAGCCGAAAGACGACAGCACCCACCCGGGCGTGGGGCAGCACCTCGGGGTCTGCCTTGCTCTGAGCATCTTTGAAAGCTGCAGCCAAATCAACCCACAGACGACACCAGACTCTGCCTGTGCTCTCCCCCTGAGCATCCCCACATTCTGGGGTGCTGCATAGTCCCACACGTGATTTTCTAGCACAAAACCAGGTCCGGTGTTGATCCGGCAAGCGCCGAGGATGCGGGAGGACGGGCACAGCCGCCCAGCGGGTGTTTGCGGGTACTCGGCGCCCGTACACGTGTACGACTTGGATATTTGCCTTCCTGGGTGTTTTATCTCCGGGCTGTGTCTGCACACAAACTTATCTCCGAGGGGAGGAGTGTGCTGCTCCCGCACACACAGTTATCTCGAGGGATGTGGGCCTTCCTGCGAGGCGAACGCCGCGTGGCAGAGCTTACTTGTGGGCCCCATGGCTTGGTACCTACGCTGGCCTCGGCTCCCCGGCAGCGGTGCTGGGGCCCGCAGGAGCGCTCCTGCTTCTCTCCATCCCTACTGCCCTCTCCTCAGCGCAGCCCCAGTGCCCTTTTTACCATCCAAGCAGGTGGCACTGGAAAACGCAGCAGCTCTTAGGAGGAGGGGAAGGCAGGGGGACGTGGGAAGGGCAGAGCAGGGAGGAAGGAGGGATGGTGGGGTCCTAACGGAGGAGCGCTGATCCCATCTGGATGTGCTTGGGGTCTCTCCACAGCTTCTTGTGACAAAACGACCTCAGGAAGAGCCCCGATTTCTACATAAACACCTCATCGCTTACCACCTCACCCCAGCTCTCGAGTTCACCGAGGGGATTATTAACTCCTCCATTCCTAACGTACATCTAACATGGCCAAACCATCCAGAGAAGCCTCCCAGCACGTCCTCCCCACTGGACCTGGCCTGGCCCAGAGAGGAGGTCTGCCTGCTGTAGTCTGAGGCCATCACCGGTCTTGGGAAGGGAATAACTTGCTCCCACACCACCACAGCATCCTTTGGAGACCTCCATCTCGGTCTCCTGTGCGCACACTGGCACTGCTTGGCTTCATGGGGGGTGTCCGACTCTACCAGACCTGCTCCGTGGTCCCCCCAGCACTTCCCAGTAGCTCTGCTCCTTTCCAAAACTCCCAGAACAAGCTGCGGCGGAGGCTCCTGAAACACAGTGGGGGGAAGGATGGCTCCGAACCTCCCAGACAGCGCCCTCGGCGCTGCCCCGGGACATTTGGTTTTTTCACAACACCAGGATATTGAGTCACCGTCAGCCTCGCCGTAGGCCTGCAATCACCCAGCTGCTGGGGTGCTCATCAGCACTCGTCTTACCCAAACCACGGCTCCGTCTTGGGGCTCCCACCCCGCGCGCTCAACCTTCTCCCTGGGCTCAGCAGCTCTGAACCTGCTGAAAGGAGCAAACTGGGAAACTCCTCTTCTGGCAGAGGTCCTGGGCAAACACAGCTTGTGTATTCCTTGTCTCAGATCTACCCGGTCTCCTCTAAGTCGCCCAAGAGCCCGTGGCCTCTTACGCCTGCAAGTTCAGCTGTCAGAGGCTGTGGGAAACCTCAGCTTTGGAAATGCTGCATTTACGGTGATGCAACTCGGGAGACATTCGTCGTCTGAAGTTGTTTTTAAGGGGGCGAGGTGGATTAACCAGCCTGGTTTAGGAATTGACCCTGGATGCAGACGGCAGTGGCCACGAGCTGTAACCCTACCTCCCTCCCTGCCCCACCGCCCCCGGTCCCTTTGCTCACACGGTTCCTGCACTTCCCGGCCCTCGGCTTCGACGCGTCGCACAGCTTCCGCCACCATCTGGGCTCCATTTAGGGGAGCTGATGTTTTTCACAGGGCTGTAATCTAAACTTTGGTATTGAGTTTACATCTCGCATACCAGCGTCTCACCGCTGAGCCCGGCCGGGCGGAAGGGCTGTCTCGGCTGCCAGGCTCTGCCCTGCCGCAGGAGGACGCGGCGTTGGTGGCTCCGCGTACCTGGGAACTGCGCTGCCGTGAATCAGGGATCCGTATGCACAAACCACCCACAGGTCCAGCGAGCCGCTGGCCCAGCCAGTGGGCACCAGCTGGGAGGTCCCAGCAAGCTGGGAATCGGGTCAGCTTCCCCCGGGAGCTGGGGAGGCTGCAGATGGGAGTCAGAGCCCCAGGTCGGCATTGTCCAGGCTCCATCTGTAGCAGCAGGAAATTCTCCTAATTTTTGGTCTTGAATCCTACCCTTATCTCCATCCAGACACCAGAGAGTCTTTCAGAAGAGCCAGGCCCTGCAAGCGTTGGTGGAGGTTGCTCTTGGGAAAGGGGCTTCTTTTGTGGAGGCAGGGAACGGACACCAAGAGCTACTGGGAGCAGACGAGCATCCAGCGTAGCATCACAGGCCTGCTGCTGCTCTGCTTGACCCAGGCCGAGCAGATACAGCCTTTGAAGCCAGGTTCTACCTCTGTCTCCACCAGCAGCAATCCCAGACTACCCACAGTCTGCTGCCTGAGCCCCTGCAAGCCATGTTGAGGAGCAAGCAAGGAAGATGAGATGCAAAGAGATGGTCCACTCGCACCACCACCACCTCTGACCAGCTGGCAGAGTCCGCCTTTGAGCTTGCCCTTCTGATGCATAGGCATGCTTGTCCTCTCCAGCTGCAAATGGACAACCCAGAGCACGGCTCCCAACCTCTTCTGAGGCAAAGTTTGATTATAAAACCAGTGGAGCTAAAGTGGTTTGAAAAAGCACAAGTGTCCCCTGGTAAGGTGTCACATCAGACCATGCTATGAGCAAGCCAACTGTGTTGGAGCCAACAACAGATCCTCTTCGACGGGAGGTGGGGCTTGGACACCCCCTTGCCATTGTCACCTCCCTAGCATCCTGACCTTCCTCTCCCTGTCATGACTTCTCACCTCCCACACCACAGGCTCCTCAGCTCCCAAAACTGCTCAGCTCTGACCCTACAGCTGACAGCAGAGTCCAGGCTCCTGCTGAGCTCCTGTAGGTACCAAGCCTCGTGGAAGCAGCTGGAGCCATGCACCCACCATCTCTACGGGCTGGAGCTTATGGAACAGGAGAGAAAATACCCATTTTCTGTTATCTCTGCTGACCAGCTGGGAAACCAAGCTCTGCAAGGGCTAGTTTGGGTGGAGAAGAAGAGGGGTACACTTGGGAAAGCCTGGGGAGCTGGAGATGGGACCGTAGGAAGCAGAGCAAGGGCAGGGATGCGCAATGCCTTCTGCATTGCCTGGTCCATCACTGCTTGCGTGCGAAGCACGGCACAGATGCCATCAGACCGAGCAGGCCACGAGCTGCTGTGCTGTTTCGAGAAGGCAGTGGTCTCTGCCGGGTCGGGGGTCTTTCAGCAGCACCAAGTTTGTAGGCACCTGCTCTCGCAGCAGCCTACACTGCAGCGGTGAGACATGTTGGATGTTTCAGGCAGAAAGATCTACGCTCCCAGGAGCGCTCCAGGATACCCAGTTAGACCAGGCTACTACTAGACTGCTCCCCACCCTCTTAGGCTCCTGCTCCAGCGTATATTAAACAGACATCAAAATGCACAAAGAGTCTTTAGCACGGAGCTGCTCCGAGCTCTGCTTTCCCAGACCAGTGCCCTATTAAACATCAGCGTCTCGCGTCTCCTATCCACCTATTCCCTAGGAACCGACAGCAGAGTCGATCAGCCAGGCTGTGACGGGCTGATGGACCCACCACATGGCTCAGCAAGGCTCCTGACCCAGCTCCAGGCAGGCAGGGCTGCCTGCAAGCAGGAAACAACCAGCCACTGTCCCACCATGGGACGCCAGAGCAGCGAGCGCACAGAAACCCCAGCTGTACGCAGGCCCCCGCCGTGCAAGCGGGGAGAAAAAAAAAAAAGAGAGAAAAACCAGCTCAAAAGCCAAAAAACCACAGGCAAGGTGCTGCGTTTGCACAGGGGCTGGCACGACGGCTCCTCTACGAGCCACCGGCCCGGCTCTCCAGCCCCCACAGTTATTTATGAACTGCGAGGGCTCGCAGCCGCAGCACCGCCCTCCAGCCAACACACTTTGCCGACGGGCACAACAATTTTTGCAAGAGTGCTGCTGGCAGATCCCGGGCCGTCAGGCCGGTCCGAGCGTCACTGGGGCAGCGGCAGCCCCCAGGGACCCCCCCCTCGGTCCCCACCTGCCCCCCGACACGTCCGCACCAGCCTTCCTCCACCCTCCATCGCCAGCTGCAAGGTGGGCAGAGCCCCAGCCAGCATCGAGAGGGGCGGCTCTGCCGTCCCGCCGGGCAGCCAAGATGGCTCGATCCCAGCAATCCACGAGGCTCAGCCAAAACCAAAAAATAATGTTTTCATACTTTGACTTTTCAGGCAGGATTTAGTCATTTGTGGACACGAGGGCTTGGCAGGACGGCGCTGCCTCCACTTACCTACTCCAGTAAGCAGCTGTTTACGACAGCAAAGCCTTGAAGACGGAAGGAGAGAGAAGACTTAATTCCAGATTTAATCCAGGTGAATTATTCCTGCTCCCTTTCCAGCGTACCCAGCTGATGAGGAAGGGGGGGGTTCGGCACCCGTGCATGCCAGGGACGGACTCGCCGCACGAGACAAGGCGTCGCAACACAAACAACCTCCAACGGCTCCGCAGCGAGGACTTTTGCCCCGTCTACCTAATGGCTAAAAAATTAGTTATAGGCAGAAAAGCCAAACCCTCTCTGAGTACACTCGCTTTTTAAAGAGGCAGAGTGGCTGAGACCTGGTCTGTCATACTAGAAAAGCAGGTTCCAGCCCCGGCTTCGTAAGGGTTGGACAAGCCCTGTTTGCTTACCGCCGCACCAGGGCACTCGGCGTCTGCCCGGCACGGGCAGGGAGACCAGAAGTGAAGTGGTCATCGACACAGGTTCGTGGTGGCTGGGGGGGGAAGCTGGGTTATCCCTCAGAAACCTCCCACGCAATGGATCCATGGGTTTGGCCCCAAATCGCCCCAGCCTGGGCTTGACAGGCGGCTTACGGAGCCAGCCTAATGCATCGGAAGCTTTCAGAAAGGCTGAAAAATTCGGTTTTAAAAAGAAACTGTGTTGGATGAGGAGGTGGTGCTGCTCTGTGCCCCCCCCTGGCTTTCCCTCCTGTGGCACCACGCGCTCAGTGCCAGCTTTGTGCTCTCCTCCTCCGTGCCACAGCTCTTCAGGCTCAGAGCAAGATCTCCCTGCACCTCAGGAGCCAGTCTTTGTGTTCCCACCAGCAAGGTTTGCCTCCCTACCCTGCTTTCAAGACCCCTCTCCCACCGAGTCCCTGGGTCTGCCCATCCCATGCTGGAAACCGAAGCACGGAAGAAGAGCCTCCTACCAATGACCAAGCTTGACGTGCCACCTCCGCGCCAGATGAAGATACAGGTAATAGCCAAGCCCACCACACATAGTGTGGCTGTCCCATCTCAGCGTACTGCAGCCTCCCTCCAAAATTCCTTATTTAAGGTGGAAAGGGTCTCTGGGTTTTCCTCCCCAACCCAAGACACACAGAGCTGCATCTCCCCGCTCTACTCGAGCTCCCAGGCCAGGTCACAAGCACAGGCAGGTGCCTCCAGAAAAAGATGCAGTTCATCTGTCAGGGTTTGAAGGAAAGAGCTCACGTGGAACTAAGGAAATGGCTTCTGCCACAACGCAACCTTATTTTGCCACCACCATTACAAGCAACTGCTTGAATCCTCACCCTGGACCTTATCTTAGTTCTAAACTCATGTTCCAGGCATCCCAAGAGCCTTGGCCGTCACTGCTTCAGAGCAAGCCCAGCGCCAGGGAGCCCTAGGCAACAAGGCAGAAGACGACATTGCTGACAACCCATGATCCTCCATACACCTCAATACATTCAGCAGGAGCTACAAGCCCAGCCCCGAGCAGCCAGGACAGCCTGCAGAGCTTCTGCAGAGGAGCCAAGTGCCAAGAGCCCTTGCACTCAGGAGCCAAGGTCCACTTTAATCCCCTGATTCTTCTTATTGGGTCAACAGCAAGGTTTCACAGAATCACAGAATAGTAGGGGTTGGAAGGGACCTCTGTGGGTCATCTAGTCCATCCCCCCTGCAGAAGCAGGGTCACCCACAGCAAGCTGCACAGGACCTTGTCCAGGTGGGTCTTGAATATCTCCAGAGAAGGAGACTCCACAGCCTCCCTGGGCAGCCTGTTCCAGTGCTCCGTCACCCTCAGAGGGAAGAAGTTCTTCCTCATCTTCAGACGGAACTTCCTGTGCCTCAGTTTGTGCCCATTGCCCCTTGTCCTGTCGCTGGGCACCACTGAAAAGAGCTTGGCCCCATCCTCCTGACACCCACCCTGCAGATATTTGTAGGCATTTATAAGGTCCCCTTCGCAGCCTTCTCTTCTCCAGGCTGAACAAGCCCAGTTCCCTCAACCTCTCCTCGCAGGGGAGATGTTCCCGTCCCCTCATCATCCTCGTAGCCCTCCGCTGGACTCTCTCCAGTAGCTCTTCATCTTTCTTGAACTGGAAAGGACAGAGCCATCTTCACCTCCCAAGGCCTGGCCTGCTGGGAAGGACGGACTTCTGTCTTGCAAATGTGTCCTCATTGCCTTACAGTACTGAAGCCACCAAGCCACTGTGTCCCTCTCTTGGTCTCAACACACAGCCTTGGGCATGGGATGAGACAAACTGGGAAGGCAGGTCGTGAACACACGAAGGAAGCTTCACCAACCCCTCCAGTTTGCAAGAGCACGGTGGCTCCCAGCGTCGCAACAGGCGAATGGTTTATCCAGCCGCAGAGCCAAAACCTCCACACAGCATCTGCGGAGGATGCAGAGACACGAGCAGGCCACCACTGTGTCATGTGTCTAATCCTGCTTCTTCTTCTGATGAGCTCTGATGAGGACAGGAGGGATGCGAGCTGGGAGAAGGACTAGGCTGTAGGAGGGCGGGCAAGGCTCGCCTTGCGCCAACACTTCCTCCAAACCACTAAACACCACCAGATCTGTTGGCAAGACCTTCATTACAGTCAGACAGGGTGCCTCTCCACGTAGAAAGGATAAACCAAGTCTAATCTAGAGTGCCAGAAGATGAGGACGGCAGGAGGAGGGGAGAAAAAACTGTCCCGTTCACCTCATCAAAATATTAGCTCTGGTGCAACTCCCCACCTTAGTGTCAGATTAAAACTTTTCAGGCACGAGCCCAAGGCTTATCTGCTGCTCCCCTCCCTTCTCCCACATTTCTGTTATCAAGCCAACTAACGCTACTTATCTACAAATCCTGCCTCTTAAACCAGCAAAGCCACACCACGGTTCCTGCAGTGTTGACACTCCACCACGCGCCTTTGCTTCAGAGGAGGGCCCAAGGCGAGGCCAACAGCTCGCTCCCCCAAACCGTGCACTGGCTGCCTTCAAAGCTTCTCCAGGACGTGGGTCCCACCACGACGCGGGTCCCACCACGACACGGGTCCCACCACGACGCTCTGCAGCTGGCACCTGCATTTTCACATAGTTATCAAACCACTCAAAGCACCCTGAAGGCCGAACTTCCACGGGAGCCTACAGCAAAGCCAGCGTGGAGCAGGTCTTCAAGGAAAGGGAGTTATTGCAGAGTTGTGCCTTGTAACCAAGCATAGGCTAAAGCTCAGAGAGGCGCAAAGAAGAATTCACTGAGACAGCGCACGGATCAACAGCACAAACCCACTAAGCTCCGAGAAGTTCTCCTCCGAGGAGCCTCTGTGCCCTCCAGGCAGACTCCACGCAGCAGTCCTACAGCTGTCCCGAATTTGAGAGACAGATAAGGCTCAAATGATTCATTCAGTGTAAACCTTTATTTGTTCTTGCTTACCCAGAAGGAGCCACAGCTGCTAATGCTGAACTGGGCCAGCTCCCAAGCGCAGACAAAGGCCTGCAAAAATGGGTTTAAGGAGGAACTGATTGTTCAAAAAGCAATCCTAGAAGAGGGAGTTAGAAAGAGGGAGTGCAACGCAGCGCAAGAGGAAGAGGAAGCCAGAGAGCACCTAAAAATAAATTTTAAAAAAAGCAGCCAGGCACAGGACAAAGGCCTTGTCTGCACGTGACCGTTACCCACAGTGTAGGCAGGATGCGAACTTGGTACACAACGCTCACTCCCCAGCAGCTCCACGCACAGAGCCGCAGTCACCTCGCAGCGCGCAGCAAAAGCCACGGCCAGCACCTTCTCTCGCCCAGGACGGGCTCGTTGCTCCGGTGCCATAAATCCCTCAGGCGCAGGATGCTGCTCCTGCCCGTGCCCTAACCCCAGCGTGCCGTGCCTGACCCACTCCTGGGTGGAAATCCACCTCAGCCCGGCTGAGCTGGCATCAGAGAGCTTCAACAACGGTTTGAAAAAGTGAAAGGGATTTAAACAAAGTCTGGAAAACAAGATCTCTCCCAAAAGGCACTCTCAAAAACAGCTAAGTCCTGCGGAAGGACTAGCGAGCGTCCCTCCGCATCCATCTAGGCATCACCTTCATCAGATCTGAGCGAGAGCTGGTGGGCAAATGGTGAGTTCCCAACGAAACAGCCAGCACTGGCTGAGCAGACAACAGATGAGCCTGTCCTGTGTTTGTGCTGCAACTGGGACTGATGCTGCCCGCTCCCTTCCTGCGGCTACGGGCTGTGGAAAGCTCCCACACAGACACCCAGCTGGGACCCTGTGCACAGGCCATCAAACCCTCAAAGCCCTTAACCTGTCCCAGCGGTGGCTGTGTCCACCAGACGCAGATCAGAGCTGCAGTGCAGGCCCACGCGTGAGCCATTCTCCACACACCACACAGAGGGATGCTCCCATGTACACCTTTAGCCAGAGCACCTGACCAGTGAGGATTTACAGCCGTGCACGGAAGGAAAAAAATCCCCCAGAGATGGGAAAGGCACTTACAGGACGGGCTGAACATCACCAGCGTGGCAGGTATCTTCAGCCTCGGCACAACACGGAGAACATCCAGCTAGTTCCGCTCCCGGGAAGCCACCGCTCCGCATCCCACATTCACTTCTGCTTCACTCCTGCCACGCACGTATCTGGTCATCAGTGCAGCAAGTCAGACGCATCTGATAAGGCTGCTCGTAGATGGGTCAGATGCAACGGGCAACTGAACAGACTCTCGCCCACTGACTCACCCCGTCTCCCGACCGTCTGCCTCCTCCGGAGCACCTACAGGCTCCGGCAACTCTTATTTCCTACTCCCATACATGTGGCTCTCTTTTAGAGCATGCAAGTCTGAGGCTGCTGAGTAGGGCTCCGCTCAAGCCATCCCTTCCAAGCTGCCATGAAACGCAAACAAAACTCCTGCATGGCAATGGGCACAAACTGAGGCACAGGAAGCTCTGTCTGAAGATGAGGAAGAACTTCTTCACTCTGAGGGTGATGGAGCGCTGGAACAGGCTGCCCAGGGAGGCTGTGGAGTCTCCTTCTCTGGAGATATTCCAGCCCCGCCTGGACAAGGTCCTGTGCAGCCTGCTCTGGGTGACCCTGCTTCGGCAGGGGGGTTGGACTAGATGACCCACAGAGGTCTCTTCCAACCCCTACTATTCTGTGATTCCGTGATAAGTTTGCTAGTCTTTACCCTACAGTCCTTGAACTCATGACTACTGAGTAAGGCGGCTTGCTCAGCTAACCAGCAAGCTAAGAATAGAGACCTTGAAGTGAAACCTACTGGGATTGGCAGCTATTTTGAGCGCACTCGGCCGGCGGGGCAGCGTGACATAAGAGGATATAAAGAGGAAACTCTGCACAACAACTCTCACCTCACCAAGAAAGATTTGGGTAACAGAAGGTAGAGCCACCGCGTGTGCTTTGGAGGCAAAGCAAACTCTGTGACAAATCGCCAAGGCCACCTCCACACCACTTTCCCAGCTCGCTTCTCAAAACCCAAGCCATGGCGTCTGTGTTCGCAGCAGCGTGGTATCAAGCAGGTCATCCTCGGCACAGCACCACCCCCTCGGTGCCCTGAGCATCCCGAGGACCAGCTGAGCCCGCTGAGACCGGCACAGCTGGACCCCAGCGGGCAGCAGCCCAGCGCAGCCACTGCTCCTCCCTGCCTGGGATCCCACAAAACCCCAGCAAACCGTCCGCCGTGCTGCCCACACCTCTGCCACGCAGCCCACGCCGAGCAGAGCGTGTTGCCGCAGGTCCAGCCTGCCCAGGCACCTCATGGAGCAGGGCTGCCAGAGCTCCTGCTGTGACGGAGCCGAGCCTCAAAGCGAGCCGACACGACCAAAGCGACCAGACAGAGCACCCACAAAACCCCAAACCCCGTCTTTGCTGTCGAACCTCAAGCAGACCCTTGCAGCTCTGCAGCACAGCACGCTCTAAGAGGAAAGGGTTGCGACTGCGCTCGGTCACCAGACGTGTCTAGGAAAGAGTTGGTCTCCGTTAGCAACCCGCATTCAGATTAATGTAGGGAAATTTAAACGGCAACACTTGGAGCATATTGGATTTCAACCCTTAGATACTGGGAAAACAAACATAAAAGCTACTGTTTCTGGAAATCAGACTCACCACCTGAAACCGGTCCCTGCAGCAGCTCTCTGCTAGCTCATCGCATGGCCACCTCGTCAGTGTGTGTATTTGAATACTCGTGATGCCAGTGCATTCTGCCAGCTTACTCAAAACCTAAAAATATATTTTCTACTGTTTTTTTTCGAACAGGAGTAAGTCATAAGTAGGGATTGACAGAGTCTACAGTGCTAAATAATTGAATTCCCCAAACCCACCAGCTTAGCCTGCTATAAAAACATCCTCCAAAACCTACACAGGGCATCCGAGCGAACACGGCACCTCCAGTTCCAGTTGTCATCCAGACAGCAACTGCTTATTAAGGCCTCTGTCAAACTGCCTGCATTAAACCACGGTTTCAAAGAGGCTGAGCACTCTGAATAAAGCTCACAAGCCGCAGATTTGCTTAGTGCTGCAGTTCAATTATTGCAGCGGCGTGAGCCAGCGCTGCTGTCCTTTCTGCCTGCCCCACGCCAGCAGGTGACAGCCACGTGGCTGCAGGGACCCAGACGAAACCCAACCACCCTGGCACCGTGGCAGGGACGGTCCCCCAGCGTGGGGAACCCCTCTGTGGGGACATTGCCACCTCCGGCTGGTGGCATCTCCAGTCTGCAACTGTGCTGTGGCGATACAAGTGCCACCAACAAGGGCAGGGAGGATCCAGCCTGTCTCAGCCCCAGTGCGGAGGGAAGCAGCGAGGCCACGAAGCGGGCTGACCACAGGCACATGAGGAGGGCCCGGCAG
Organism: Opisthocomus hoazin; assembly: GCF_030867145.1. Lineage (NCBI taxonomy): Eukaryota > Metazoa > Chordata > Aves > Opisthocomiformes > Opisthocomidae > Opisthocomus > Opisthocomus hoazin. The sequence goes on from NC_134445.1 coordinate 3,123,519, forward strand.
TTTCTTCAGGCTTCGATGCATCCCCGAGCCATGGAGAACTGCATCCACTCTCAAGCTTGGTCTCTGTGGAAGGAATTCTCAAAGCATATGGACCACACTGCAAGTCTGCCCACCAGCATCTCCTCATCCTCACTTGGTGGCTGCTCTACCACTGCAGTGAGGTGTTGGTGCACTCTTGGAAGAAGGAAAAGAAGGAGGCAAGCATGACCCTGAGCTCAGGAGAAGCCAGGCAATGAGCCCCAAGAGAAGCAGAGGCTCCCTGCATCCAGATGCTCCGTAGTGTCTGCAGAAATAGCCGACCTTCCATCCTCGACATCCCTGGGACAGCAAGGAGCCACGTGCCGGTCCCTGCCTCAGCCGTGGGATGAGGACAGAGAGGCCAGAGGACCAAGGGTGAGCTCCCACCGATAGCACAAAGGACGCGGCAAGACCTGTGACTGAGCAAGGCAAGGGAAGTGGGAGAATGGTGGGGGAACTGGGCTGTCCAGGGGCACGAGGGAGCAGAGACACGCTCCCACCTCGGACACAGCCCCTCCGCTGTGAATATTCCCACCCTACAGCCACTAAGAGATAATACTGGAAAGCAGGTGCTTTCACTGGCCTCTGCAGTGTTGCTGAAGGCAGCGAGGTGAAGAGAAGAGTCTACAGCAAGAACAGAAGAGACTATTTTCACTTGGCAGTTGCACCCCCAGGCTACGTATGGAAACGTATCCTCTGCAACCTAAATGCATCAAGGCTGAGCAAACCTGGAGAATTTACATAAGCCTTGAAGTTTAGGATACGCATAAAGGAAGAAATTCAGAGAGCAATCCTCGCTTTGTCTTGAGTGATGGCTAGAAAGTGGCCTTCTCCACTTTTTCTGTGCTGCCCAAGGCCTCACTCTTACGCCACAGCGGCTTTTGAAAAAGCAGCCTCAGCACCAGCACTGTTTTCCCCTCCCTTGCGTAAGAGATTCTCCTTCCGTGAGGCTCCAGAACACCCCCCGGAGAACCGCTCCCAGCACCGCGTCTGGACTCCCTCCTGCAGCAGCAGGGAGGCCGTTCCTCCCCAGAGGCTGCCCCGCTGCCTGGCTTCCCCCGCCACGGAGGTGAACCCCAAGGCACTCGCAGGAGCTCAGGATGCTCCAGAGGTACACGCTGCTCTCTTTGGGAGAAGCACACGACCCACTGACAGGCTGACATCCTTCCAGCCACCACTGGAACACAGAGCAGATCAGGACACCTTCCTATTTCTATAAATGCCTAACACACCTTGCAGAAGGGAGCTGCGGGAGAACTGGCTGTACCCCAGTAAAAGGGAAGGTGGAGAAAGGGAATAAAAGAGGCAAAGTAGGAGAGGAAGGTGAGAGAGCCTGGATGAAAAGCCCACGGCCACCTGACGTGACCCAGTGAATCAGTACAGGTGAGAGCAACCTTCTCACGCAGCCCAAGCGCACCGGGAAGCCCTACCTGCCTATTTCATGCCTTATGACAGCAGCTGAGTCATTCCTAAAATAAGCAAAGATTTGGGTCTTGGCTTTGAGGTATTACTTTAGGGTAGCTATAGTAAAACAGTAGAGCTTTTTTGATCCTGTTACACGCTGCGATGCACAGACAGCCCAGAAGAGCAATCAGCTATCAGTGCCAAAAGCCAGGAGCCACGTGTAGCCAGCTCCACGTCCCCCAGTCTCCAGGCAAACGCTGGGAGGATGCTCCAAGGCGGACACCGCTGACGGGGACACCCCGCACACGTGAAAAATTCCTCCACCAAGAGAAACGCATCCCTTCTGGCTGCCAGCACGAGATACTCCCCGTTTCCAGCTCTTCTCCATCCTCCTGCCCGCTCCCTGCAGCACAGAATCACAGAATCACAGAATAGTAGGGGTTGGAAGGGACCTCTGTGGGTCATCTAGTCCAACCCCCCTGCCGAAGCAGGGTCACCCACCTTCCCAGCGCAGAGCCGTCCCCCTGAAGCACACGCCGTCGTTTTGTGCGGCACGGAGAGGCCATGGGGTGAGCGTGACCGCGTGCCAGACCAGCGGCAGGGTTTGTTTTGCACTGGTGTGAGCAGTATCTTCATCCAACGTGCAATGCAGCCCCGTGGAAGAGCTAATTCTCCCGCTGGCATGCTTTCCTACTCCTGGATACAAACACCTCACGGGACAGAGCCCAACGTATCTGGCTGCGAGTGAGCCGTGCGGTTTGTTGCCGTGCCAAGCCAGCCAGACACCGAGGAAGACTCCAGCCTCAGAGCCACCTTCACAATTCTTGCATCGACAACAGCACTGACAGACCACGAGCACCATCCACCACGCTCAGCCTTGAACGTGAACAGCCTAAACTTTTCGGATGAGGGGAGATGAGCAGATACAAGTGATGGATGTGTTAAGGCATCAAAGTGTAACACGTAGCCGCCATCTCACTCCAGCCCTTCCCTGGGGTTAGGACCTCCGTGGAGATCCCCACTCTGGACATTCCCTCCCTGCCGAAGACCTCTCTGGGTGACAGCGTAGCACTGACTCAAGGCTCTTTCCTCAGCATCCTCAGATGTTACCCAACACGGACCACAGTGACATGTGGCACTCCCACCAACTCTGCCACCTCACCGACTCGCTTACGGGTACTTCTGCATCATGCTGAGCGTTCGCCGCCTTCAGCCCCGCTCTGCCAAGGGCTGATGTGCCTTGGCACGGATTCCTCCTCCAAGGTGAGTCTGGGAAATTTCCAAAGCCAGTTCGACAAGCGCTTGGGCTCCGCTTGCTATTTATAGTTTGACAACTGGGACAATGCCACCCAAGCACACCAGCTCCGCTTGCTCTGCCTAAACTCAAACCCATACGACTGAATCCTGCACAACATACAGCAGCCTCCGAGCTGCCTAAATCCAGCACGCATTCATTCAGTGTTAGCAACTGCTGCTATATCTGGAAGACAGTTTCAAGGGAGGACGGAGCTTTCCAAGGCAGAGAACGAAAACAAATCCTTTGCCTGCATTCTGCAGGACAGCACTGCTCTCCTAAACTTCCTTGGCTCGGTTTAACAAGACCCAAGTTTAATCTGCTAAAAAGTTAACATTAACGGCACTAGCAACTCACAGCCCACCCCACCAGCCGCTCCACGCCTCCTGAACTCTGTACATCCCCTCAAAAGCTTCCCGGCACCTTCACATCGCACAGCAAACACAGCAACTCAGACCTCCTTTGAGCGACAAAGCTGCCCCTGGCACGGCCAAGCCCCGCTGCTCGGGGAAGGCGATTCCGCAGAGCGGCCCGTACGCATCCAAAGAGGTGGGAGCGGGGCGGCCAGAAACAAACCACGTACATTAAGCCACCAGCAACGGCAGGAAAACATCACGGCCGCGCAGCGAGGCTGCTCGGCGGCAAGGGGCAGGGCTTTCCGCAGTATTTTTAGGGCAGGCGAGAGACCAGCCGTGCCAGTCGGGAACCGAACCGCGCGGGGCTCTCAAAGCCTCGGTCACAGAGGGCTGCTCAAGCCTGCCCCAAGCCCACCCAGCTGCAACCAGAGTGTTCAAACCCAGCAAGGCCAGGACACGCTTCTCTGGCCGGCTGTCATCTCCCCCATTTTACCAGCGACGAAAAAGTCAGCAAAGCAGCTGGTCATAGGAAGCCGGCAAAGCCTGAACCGGGGAAGGATGCATTCCTGCCTTCAGGGAGCATAGCGAGGGAATGAGAGCAGCCATCGGGAAGGACTCAGCAGCTGGCAGGACTGACTCACCTACCCACCCCGCGCGCACCGCAGAGAGCGGCTGTGGGGCTGGATGGAGATCAAAAGGTAATAAATCAGATCAGAAGAACTGAGGTCTTGATGTCTGAACCAGAGATTGAGGAGGAGATTGGCACATCTCCCCTGCGAGAGTCAGGCAACGAGGTAGAAGGAGCTGCCTTGTTTCGGAGCATTGCCAACACACTTGTTTGTTTTTTCCCCTCCCCAAGGTCCCAGCTGTTAAATTCATGATCGCAGGATCTCCCAGACTCCCTCAAAAAGCACGTATACCATCGCGTCTCACTATCTGAACAGGAAAAAGCCTGAAAATCTGAGCCACGGACTCCAAATACACAACATCTCCTTCCTATTGACATTTTCAAACCTCACTTTGCTTTCAACAGTTTCCAGACAGTTAGGGTTTTGCAGCACTGGCTTTCAGCTTCCCAAGAGCTGTTCCTACCCCAGTGCCCCACAGTGGGAGAACCGTTTGGCTTAACCCACATATCCCAAAGCCACTGGTGTGGCCACTCGCATCCCTGGAACCACCTGCCTCAAAAGACTTTCAGCAGCCAGCCCCCGTTTCCAACGCCAGACATCAGCTGGGTCTTTACTCCAATCCACAGCCCAGCGACGCGCGAACGCAGAAACCGGGGCCACAGCTGTGGCACGCACGCTCCAGCCAGCGCAGGCCTCAACTCCCCATCTCTGCCGGGGGCACGACACAAACCCAGACCTACAGCCACACAAGGACACGAAGTTTATCACTTTGCTAGGCCAGATGTAACGTCGCGCCGCTTCGAAACGCCTCTACCAGATCAGAACTGCACTGGACAGCCCCCAGCACCAAGCCAAAGCACCAGCCTCTCCCTGCCTCCTGGGAGGTTCCCGTCCGAGCCCCAGCAGGATGCAACGAAGCCATTTAATAAACTGCAGGAAAAGAGACACTCGCACACACCCGTCCACATTCACCTTCATCCTCCCGCTATGCTGTCCCAGGACGAGATACACGCTTGCACGGACCGGCCCTGGCACTGGGACTTGTCCAGCCCCAAAGGACATGGCCAAAAGGTTTAGGACCCTGCTCGGAACAGGTCTAACCTCATTACCACCCCACGCGCTGCCTGCCCAGCTTCCAGGCTCGCTGTGAGCACTTTTGTTGCCATTTTCACGCTCCCACTTCCTGCTCACATCAGGCAGCCGAGTAGGAAGTGCTGAAATCCTCCGATCCTCGCTGCAAACCAGGAAGCGCCGGAGATCTCCTGAGAAAGGCTGTGATTTCCAGGCTGCAAATGCTCTGCAAACATCTGGTCAGAGGTATCGCATCCGGACGCTCGGAGAGCGGGGCCCACCCTCCCCATCCTCCCAAGGCGTGCTGCTTTGACCGTCTGCTAGAACAAACATGGGACAGAAACCACTTCCAGATCATCTACTCGGGCAAAAGCTACTGCACAGCCCAAATCCTCAGGCCATTCCCTTCCTCCCCCATGACAAGAGACACCTCGTCTCTCCCGCGCACTCGCCATCGAGCCAAGCCCAGCACATCTCAACGCCGCCTCTGCAGGAGCCTCCCGACATCCCATTACTCAGCGGAGCCTCGGAACGTGCCCAAACCCCGGATAATACCTTCACCATGGAAAAAGGTGTGGGAAGATCTGCTTTCTGGGAGCCCGGGGACTGCCAGCAAAAGGGCAAATCTTGGACGATTCGCAGATCTGTGGGCTGCACTGGCTCGTACGCTCGGTCTCCAGACAGATTCGGGCTACTCGGGGTATCGACAGCTCTTTACCCAGCGCAGCTGCTCACACCCTTTCTCAGCAAGGTATTTGGAGAGATGCTGTTTCAGTAAATACACCCAAGGAGGACGCAGCTCAGCAGAACTCTTCATGCCATCGCTCCTTCGCCCTTAACGCCTCGCTCCCTGCCAGCGCCAGCTGGCCTTCAGAAGGAAAAGGCAACAGAAATAGAACAAAAACATCCCAGCAAACAGGCTCAGGTTTAACACATCCCAACACCCGCTCTCGAAGGTGGCCGCAGGGCTGCGGACCTCGTTCGACCCGATGAGTCGGGGACTCACGAGCCTCAATCTCTGCCTCGGCTCTGGCAGCTTGTCCGGGCTTACACGCACAGCCCCACGCACGCACCCGCACGGGACACCCTCTCCTCCCGGGGTGGATCAGCCCCAGTCGGAGCCACCACCACCGGACGCTTCCCCAGGTACCAGCACCGGCTCTCGGCTGCGGCCGGGGCCCATCTGCGTGCCGGCTCGACAGACGCTCGCTCGCCCGGAGCTGGGCACGCCACACGTACTCCGATACTGGGGCTGTCAGCACTGCCAGCACCCCTGCGTCGACACGGGGAGCACCCCACCCCCCAGCCGAGCCCTGGCCGGAGGCTGCGGACCCCAAGACAGGCACTGCAGGGCTCCAACACCCCGGGAATGGAGCCCCCCACCCCGATCCAGACCAGCCAAACCCCTGCTGCCGAGGGGGGCTTGTCCATCCCGGTGGAACGCAGGGCCCTGGCTTCAGGGTACCCCTTCGCAGGAGCCTGCTGGCCCCAGGGGGCTTTGGGGAGCAGGGGGGGCAAGCATGGGGGGCTTGGCCAGGGGTGCAAGGCCTGGGGAGGGGGGTGAGAAGGGGGGGCTTGGCCAGGGGTGCAAGGCCTGGGGAGGGGGGTGAGAAGGGGCGGCTTGGCCAGGGGTGCAAGGCCTAGGGAGGGGGGCGAGCCGGGGGCTTGGCCGGGGCTGCCCCGGGGGAAGGCATCTCCCTCCCGGGGGCGTGAGCGAAGCGGGGCCAGGCCCGGCCCGGGGGAGGCCTCTGCTGCCCGGGGACGGGGGCTCGGCCCGGGGGCGGCCTCCTGCCCCCCGCGGCTGGTGGGCCCGGCTCGGGAGAGGCCTCGGGCCGGGTCTCAGCCCAGGGGAGGCCTCTCGCCCCCCGCCCCGGGGTGACAGGGTGGAAGCGTCCCCACCGCCCCGCTGCCTACCTCGGGCCGGGGCCGGGCGGAGGCCGGCGGCAGGGAGCGAGGCGAGGCGGGCTCAGGCGGCGGCGGGCTCAGGCGGCGGCGGCGGAGCGGGGCGGGGAGGAGGGGGGGGGGAGGCGGCCCCTGCCGGGCCGCGCTGGGCGGCGGGGGCTCAGCGGGCGGCTCCGGCACCACCTGCGCCGCCGCCGCCTCACCGGAACCGGGCGGGGGAGGGAGGAGCGGCCCGGCCCGGCCCGGCCCACGGCGCGTTGTCTGCGGGCGGTGCCGCCCCGCGGCCAATGGCGCCGCCACAGCCCCCCCCCGCCCCCTTCCCCCCGGCACCGCCGAACCCGGGCTCGAACCCGCGGACGCGGCGGATCCGCGCAGCCGGGAAGAGGGGGGCGGCGGGGGCTGCGCGCAGGGTGTGGGGGTTCGAGCCCAGGGAGGAGCAGCCTTGGGGCTCCTGGGCAGCAGCGGGATTGAGGGGCTCGGGAGCCGCCCTCCGCGGCCTGGCGCGGGTCTGCGGGACCCCTCGGGCTGGGAAAGACCCTCGGGTCACCGAGACCGAGGGGATGGTGTCCAGAGGGACCTGGAGAAGCGGGCCCACAGCCTCCTGAGGTTCAGCGAGGCCAGGAGCAAGGTCCTGGGTCGGGGCAGCCCCCGCCATCAGCACGGGCTGGGGGTGAGGGCACGGAGAGCAGCCCTGAGGAGAAGGACGCGGGGGTGCTGGGGGTGGGAAGCTGGGCGTGAGCCCCCAACGTGTCCTCGCAGCCCGGAAAGCCACCCGTCCCCTGGGCTGCATCCCCGGCAGCGTGGGCACAGGGCGAGGGGGGGTTCTGCCCCTCTGCCCTGCTCTGCTGAGACCCCCCGGGAGCCCTGCGCCCAGCTCGGGAGCCCCCAGCACAGGGCAGAGCTGGAGCTGTGGGAGCGGGGCCAGAGGAGGCCCCAGCCATGATGCGAGGGCTGGAACCTCTCTGCTGGGAGGAGAGGCTGGGAGAGCTGGGGCTGGGCAGCCTGGGGAGGAGAAGGCTGCGGGGAGGCCTTGTTGCAGCCTTCCAGTACCTGAAGGGACCTACAGGAAAGATGGGGAAAATACATTCAGCAGGGCTTGTTGTGATGGGACAACTCTCTGCCCAGAGAGGTAGTGGAGGCCCCGTCCCTGGAAACGTTCAAGGCCAGGCTGGACAGGGCTAGGAGCACCCTGGGCTGGTTGCAGATGTCCCTGCTCACTGCAGGGGGGTTGGGCTAGGTGACCTGTAAAGGTCCCTTCCAACCCACAGCATTCTATGATTCTAAGGAGTCATGGCTTTAAACTAAGAGAGGGCAGATTTAGACCAGGTGTAAGGAAGAAATTTTTTACCATGACCGTGGTGAAACCCTGGCACAGTTTGCCCGGAGAGGTGGTCGATGCCCCATCCCTGGGAACATCCAAGGCCAGGTTGGACGTGGGCTCTGAGCACCCTGGGCTGGTTGAAGATGTCCCTGCTCATTGCTGGGGCGGAGGGCTAGATGACCTTGCAGGTCCTTTCCAACCCAAAGCATTCTATGATTCCACGATTCCAGGGTGCTGGGGGTCATAGAACAGCCTTGTGCTCTGGGCCCTGCCGCTCATCGCACGGCTGTGGGGTGCTCCGTGACCCCCGGCCACCGCCGCACCCACGGGACGCCAGCACCCATGGCCTTTCCCATGCCTGATGCTCACAGGATGGGTAGCATCGTACCATGCACGAGCTGATGCTGGACAAACAGGAGCAGCATCTGCCACAACAAACGGCTGTGAAAAACCCCGGCAACAGCCCAGCGGGACGTGTAACCCACAGCCAAAACGCCTAAAAGCATTCACAGGTGGCAACTTCAACTGCTGCTGCCTTTGGAGGGTCGCTCCGAGCTGTGTTTCACCTGGACACGCGATGCCATCCTTGGTTTACGTGCTTCTTTCAAATGGAGTCTGTCTCCTTTCTATCTTAACATCTTATTTTATTTAACATCATAGAAAGTCACCCAGTTAGGTGCTTGCTGAATTCAACCTCGGTGGGTTCAACAGCTCCTCTTCACCGACCGTACAGCGTTTGGTCCCCACCAAACCGATCGCCCTGAGATCAGTGAGCTGCAAGAGAAGCTTCACTACAGCTTATAAATCCCAGACACAGAAAATGTGAGGGTCAGGCTGGTTACACGCAGGAACTTAAGAAACTCTCCTCTTGCAGCAAGAGCTTTTCGGTCAGAAGCTCTGCTGTTACTGCAGCTTTTTATCTCGCTTCCCAAACCTGCCAGCTCGGGCAGAGCGCTGCTCTTTGCTAGAGAGTCCGGTACGATTCACAGACATGTTTAAAGAGCAAAAACTAGGAACTGCAGATTTAAAACCTCTTGCAGCTGGACCCTGAGCCCAGACTTAATCACTTAATTAACTTTTGGAAAAGACTTTTCACCACGGATGTACTCACAAAATCTGAAATCCAGCAAAGTCCGCAGCGAGAGCTGTATGGCAGCGCAGAGGACGCAAAGCCGAAAGCACGGGGCTGTCTTCAGCAGATTGGTGCCGTTTCCTTGGGACTCTGTCACCAACGACAAGTCCTTTCAAGTGGCCACATCACTTGGATTGGATGCATCCGGCTGGTAAAAATAAGGGTGGCTCCAGAAAGATGTGGGATGTGCAAGCAGGAAAGAGCCATGACACTTGCCAGCCTTTTCTACTGCTATTTATATTAGTCTGAAGTGTATTCGCTTTGAAAATTAAATACTACTAATCCAGAATATTACACGGATCACAGTCTGCCTTAAATTTGATATTTGAGGAGCCTAGCAGCTCTTTAATTGAAGTTGAGCCAAACATTCCTTTTCCGAGCAGCATTTTCAGCTGCTCTGAAATCCACATGAATATTTAGGTTGTCTTTCAAACATGCAGCATCCTGGGTTTTTGACGGGTCAGGCTTCAGTACCTCCCGTTGGGACTGGGTGCTGTTTTCTATTTAAAAACCCAGCCTTGCAGCCTCCCACCACAGGCAGATGCCTGAGGGCTTGGAGTGCTGGTGGGAAGGGACCTCTGGATGCTGCTGCTCAGAGCAGCACCCTCCCCACCACCACAGCAGGGTGCTCGGGGCTTTGCCTCGCTCAGGCTGGTCATCCCCAAGGGTGGAGATCTTCCCCCTCTCCGCATGCCCACCCCAGGGTTGCAAAACCCCTCCGCTTGTCCAGCCTGTACCAGCCAACCTCGAGCTGTCCCAGATGCCTTTTGGTGCTCCCACCACTGGGAACAGGCTGGCTCTGCTGTCTTGTGCTTGCCCTCAGGTTGCGATAGGCTGTGGTCAGACCTCTCCTTCGTCTGCTCTTCCCCACCCTAAGACAGACCAGCTCCCCTCACCTCTCCTTGTAGCCCCTTGCTCTCGACCGTGACCACCTCAGCAGCCGTACTGCAAAAGCAGTAACCATCAGAGCAAGACCCAAAACTCAGGTCGCTCCCCCATGGGATCACCCAGGAGCACCCTCACCACCAGAAGGAGGGCACCGCACTGCATCATACCCAATAAAAATGGTATAATTTTATAGAGAGCGGACCTGCTTCGACAGGAGGGACCGTGAGCAGCTTGTTCCGGCAATCCCTCAGCCGAGCAGTTAGAAACACCCAGGGCGGGTGGGAAAACAGTTCAAATCCTTGTCACTGGAAGCCAAACTTGACCTTGAGTCCCCTCCATCCTGGGTGAACGTCCAAGCCACCGAGCTGCTGAAAAAAGGGGCAGCAAACACACTGGCAGAAGGCCCTGACCTGAGGAGAGCTTTGCAAACCTAACTGGAGATCGACACTTCCGCACAGCCCTGAGGAAAACTCTGAAATTGCATAAAATTGCGGGCTTAAGACACGCCATTCTCCTGCGTGTTTCCCGGCAACTCGCCGGCTGTCGGGGCTCTCCCGGCCCCCCGCTGCGGGAGCTCGTGGTGGGTGTCGGAGCCAGGACGGGGCGGCTCCATCGCGGCCGGACGCGACGGGGTGAGGAGGGGACGGGGGAGCATCCCCACGCGGCGCACGGTGGGCGCCTAGCACCTCGAAGAACGAAAATGAGCCAAATTCAGAGCAAAGGAGGTCGCGCTCGGGGGCTTCAGATCCCGTGCAGAGGCAGGGTGACATCACTCGAGATTTCCTTACTGACCACGGGATGCGCAGCCTGCGACGCCTTCTTTGGCGGCAGCTCCTCTGCAAGAGGACAGCTGCATTTCCAGGAAATCCAAAACGCGGAGGATTCTCTGACCACCAAATTACACTTCTCTTTTCCAAAGAAATAAAAATCGCTTCAGGGGCAGAGCGAAACCCTGCCTCGTCCCGGAGCGAGGAGACCTAGAGGAGCCTTTGCTCGGCTGCAGCCGCTCAGCATCTCCGGAGGTCGCGGATGCAGCGAGATAAACACCGAAACATGGGTGGGCAGAGGCTGTGTTTTTGCCGAGATATTTTGCACGCTCTGACAGTACCAGAACAGAACATGGGAAGCCACACAGCCAGCACGCGTGCATGCACGCAGGCTGGCACAGAGCTGTAAGCCCCGGTGACCACGCGGTTATTTTTGGCACTTCTGAAGCTGGGAGGCTCAAGCTGCAGCCGCTCACGGTGCACCTCACATTTGGGGCTTTCTCTTTCCCTTTCCTTTGTGCCAGTTTTTTTTTCTGGGTTGGCCTTTCCTTCCCTTTCATTTCCGAACTTTCAAAACCTGATTTATCCATGGTTTCATCTTGGGAACGCTTGGCAAAAGCTCGGCTGAGGAGATGCGCGACCCTCAAAGAGCACCTGCTGGCAGTTCAGTCTTCAGGGGACAAAGGCTTTATCACTGACTCGTAACTATGGAGCTTATGCTTAATGCCTTTCTGATTTGGGAAATAACACTGGAACAGAAGTCCTGCTCATTTAAGATGGCTGCAAATGAATCCCAAACTGAAGCCGGGGTAGATAGCAGGGAAACCTCAGCATCGGTGCCAGCGGAGGAATCCGACCGGTGGGGGAAAAAGCGTTGACATCCTTGATTTCATGAGCTGCAAAAGCACTGGCTGTTTCCCAGGCTGGTGAAGAAGCCAGCGCATGGCTGGGGGCTGCTGGAGGCTCAGACCCCCACCGGGAAGGGGGTCCACACGTGTGCCAGCCTGAGCTGCGCTTTGGGACCGCGGGAGGACCACGCCACAAAGCGGTGCCAAGAGAGAAGCAACAAGGTGCAAAGCCTCTCCAGATGCGTGAGCAATGGGAAACCAGGAACATGGGGTGGGTGAGCTGCCGTGAACCCCCTGGTGAGCACCGAGCGGACCCACAGACATCCGAGGGCTCGCCCGAGCATCACCTGCCTGGTGGGGGGTCTGCGCTCCAAGCCCACCCTGTCCTCACCCAGAGCAACCTCCGGTGTGGGATGTTGATGTGCTCCCAGAGCCCCACCACCACCAAAATTGCCGTGGCAATGTTTTTTCTGACTCACAGCTCATTCTGAGAACTTTATAACATAAGCCCCGCCAAGCTCCACTCTGCATAAATTTGCATATTACTCAGTGGAGCTGACCAAAGATGCCATCAGTGAGGACCGTTCTCTATGGCTTATGTTGGGCGGCAGCAGCAGGAAAAAGGGTTTCATCCTCCTCACCTAGCTCTTTCCCCTGTTCAGGGCTCTAAATTCCACTAAATTCATCCTTCAAAAAGGCTCAGATACACTGGGAAGGGCAAGCCGGGGGCTGCTCCTCCTGATTGCTCCCCGTTCCAGTATAACCCACGGGAATCTACCCCGGGGCATCCTGGAGGAAGCCGGTGTTTTTCCCTTACAAAATAACAGCTCAAGTAAAAGGTCAGATTTGGGGCCAGCTGGAAAACCAGAGTTCTTCTGGTCTTCGTATTCAGCTTTGGAATCTGTGAACTTTTTCACGTTCATATTTTCAAAAAGCAGCAGCAGCCTGGCTTCTCCCCTTACAACCCCATTCAGAAATTACCTGCACGCAAACAGCAAAACCCACCTCCAACAGCAAAGAGATCCCACCGAGACCTTCCTCCATCCAGCTGACCAAAGCCCAGACTGCAGTTACTGGGGAATCGAACCAGCGGGCACTCTTGGAGCGTGGGGTCAATCGACATCATTCAACCAAGATTATTTTGGAAGCGCAGCCAGTATTTTTAGCCTGGAAAGCAAGGCACCGCTTCCCTTTCTTGAGTCTCTCCTCCCTCACAGACCATTGCCAGCAGGGCTGGGGCTCTGCTGCGGCCGGGCGGGGGGACATGTGCAGAACCCACTGCCGGTTGTGAAAGAAACGTGCTATTTTGGTCAGTGGAGGTGAACATGCTTCACCCCCACACGTTGTGCAACCCTCAGACTGCCAGAGAAGGAGACGAAGATGCTCAAGGCTGCCCGGGCTCGTCCCAACTTCCCCGCATCCCCACACGGGCTCGGCCCCGATGCTCGGGGTAGGGGGGAGCTAGAAGAAGGACCTGGTCTGCCTAGGAGGGGGAAGGAGGGTGGGCAACAGTGGCAGTTCCCATCCGAAACCTTTGCTGAGCGGCGGGGCGTGCTTTTCTAGTTGCCACCCATCACACCACGCTTCCGAGTCATGCAGCAAGCCAGAGAGCTGAAGGGGCCTACAAGAAAGCTGGAGAGGGACTTCTGACAAGGGCATGGAGTGATAGGACAAGGGGCCATGGCTTCAAGCTGAAAGAGGGCAGATTTAGTCTGGATATAAGAAAGAAATTCTTTACTATGAGGGTGGTGGGGCAGTGGCCCAGGATACCCAGAGAAGCTGTGGCTGCCCCCTCCCTGGAAGTGCTCAAGGCCAGGTTGGACAGGGCTTTGAGCAACCTGGTGTAGTGGAACATGTCCCTGCTCATGGCAGGGGGGTTGGAACCAGATGATCTTTGAGGTCCCTTCCAACTCAAACCATTCTACAATTCTATGAAAACACGGGGATAAGCCTGGGAATGTCCCCAGGGCTGTGGGTGCACTCCTGGCTCCCCAAATGGCAGAAGCCACGAGGCTGAGCACGCTCCCTGGGAAGACCCATGCATGGCAGATACAGGCAGCCCTGTCCTTAGCAGCTCTCCTGGCCTCCATCCCCCATCCAGGGGCATCTCGGAGACCACCAGCCACCACCTCCTGCCCACCCAAGCTCAGGGCTGCTGCGCTGCCCGTCCCACGCCTGCTGCCTGTAGCTTCTCTGCCTGCCGCAAGCGGGAACGTCTGGAAGAGCGCGAGGCCACGTAGGTGGTGGCTGCGGCAGGTGAGGAGTGACGGTGGTTTCGATCAGACGGGAGCAATGCTCCCCGGAGGAGAGCATCCTCTGACGCACGCTCAGCTCCCCGGCCCGCCCCGGTTTATGGAGCCACGCTGGGAACCTGGGCTGTGGCCAGCTTTCTCCTGGCACGGGGCTGCCCTCAGCGGAGCCCTGGGAACAGGAAGCTGCCCGGTATCTCCACGCTGGTGTGCAGGGGCGACTGGGCAAACGCCTCTTGCTGGCACTGGGAGAACCGTGTTCAAGCGTGCCCTGCTGATCTGAGGGAAGGACCTGGTAGAATTAGGGACACAGCAGCCAGCATTCCCCCCCGCTGGGACGGATCGCGTCCCTGTGGCTCCAGAATTACCTGAGCAAAATGAAGGCATAAGAAAGAAGCACACAGAGCTGCTGTAGGCAGGACCCACGGCCTCGGGGACAGCCCAGCATCCTCTCCCCAGCTTTGTGCTGATCTGTGTCCTCCTCCCTCCATCCACACGCTTTCCATCCCGAGCACACAGCTCCTCCGCCTGCCTGTCCTGCAACCACAAAGCTCTGCTCTCATTAGGGCTGGTCCAGGGCTGTGCATGGTCCGGACCTCCCAGGTCACCTGTGAGCCTCACAAAATGTGAAAAAAAATGAAGGTTTCTCCTACTTTCCAGGGGGAAATGGCGTTGTGCTGGTTTCAGCTACATTTCGGCCTCCCTGGGCTGCAGCAGGAACTCACAGTCTGGCAGCAGGATGCTTTAGCCTCATTACAAGATGCTGAAAATCACTGTTTGCTCTCACTCAGTAGCTGTGGATCTCCTGCTAATGCTCCAGCACGCAGCGTCTGCTCCAAGCATGCCCTTCCACCTGCAAACCAAGGCAGGGACGTTACCTACCCCACTGGGGTGCGTGGCGGGGGAGATAAAGCTGCCTCTGCTCCCCGCATCCGCACAAGCCCCGTCACGCCAGAGCGGGGCCACAGCTAACACGGCACCCAAGGCAGCGCGCTCGGCGCTGGCAGGCTTGGAGACACGACCGGGAGAGAAACCTGCTCCGTTTCCTCAGATCCTATCTGAAAACCTTCTTCCTGCTCGCCTCAACTCCAGCTTCATGCTGGTGACACCGGAGAGCCCCGCGTGGTGCTGCCTGGCATCCCTCTGCTTGAGCAAAGCAGCCCGCAGCTGCAGCGGGGAATCACAGAATCACAGAATCACAGAATAGTAGGGGTTGGAAGGGACCTCTGTGGGTCATCTAGTCCAACCCCCCTGCCGAAGCAGGGTCACCTACAGCAGGCTGCACAGGACCTTGTCCAGGTGGGTCTTGAATATCTCCAGAGAAGGAGACTCCACAACCTCCCTGGGCAGCCTGTTCCAGTGCTCCGTCACCCTCAGAGGGAAGAAGTTCTTCCTCATGTTCAGACGGAACTTCCTGTGCCTCAGTTTGTGCCCATTGCCCCTTGTCCTGTCACTGGGCACCACTGAAAAGAGCTTGGCCCCATCCTCCTGACCCCCACCCTGCAGATATTTGTAGGCATTTATAAGGTCCCCTCGCAGCCTTCTCTTCTTCAGGCTGAACAAGCCCAGTTCCCTCAACCTCTCCTCGTAGTGGAGATGCTCCAGTCCCCTCACCATCCTTGTAGCCCTGGGTGCACGAGCAGGGATGAAGCCGTTCCTCCCAACCCCTACATTTCCATCAGCCTTTCTCCTTTTTTCCCCCTCTCCATTCGTTCTCTGCTGGGGATTGAATTTGGGATGCTCGGGAGGGTTTGAGGGCAACCTGTTGAGCCTGCCAGCAGCGGCGGGACGGGCTGACCCAGCAAGCGGGTGGGTGGTGGGCGAGTTGCTGACTTGGGCACAAGAGTGCTTGATGCCTTTTTTTATTTGCTGATGTACGATACGAGAGCAGCAACTCACGCCCTGCGTTGGGCAACGCGCGGCTGGGCCGGGAAGCAGGCGCCGAGCGACGCTTTGGGTAAACAGGCAGTGGGCGATGGGTCGGGTCTTTGGGGTCTGTGCTGGGCACTGGAGGGTTTGTGTTTCGTAACTCAGGGTCTCAGCTGTACAAGTGAAGGAAGCAGGGCCGGAACAGGGGCTGAGCAGGTCCTGGCCACCCTGGGCAAGCGTTAGCCCACTCCCGGTGCCATTTCGGCCCCAGTTGCATCCTGCCTGGAAACGCCGGGCACGGCTGAAGCAGCTCAGCAGAGCCGCTCTGCCTTTAAACTTCTTGACTTTCATTCAGTAAACCTGAAATTATTCATATTTAAATGCAAAACACTGGGAGCGTGCAGACACTCTGCATACAGGAACTTGTATAATAAATAGGGTTTTTTCTGCTCCACAAGCCCTTGTCTTGCACCGCCTCTGCGTACACCACAATGGGTCCACCCTCGGTACGGATTCTGCTGGGACTCGGGCTCTGAGGACCCTCAGAGACCCCCCAGCACCTGTCAGACAGCCGAAGTGCAGAAGCCCTCAAGGGGCTGCCACCAGCCAACCCATTTCCCCATGAGCCCCGTTCTCCGCCTGTGCTTTGAACTGAACGATGCCATTTGCTTGGCAGCCCAAAAGTTGGTTTTAAATAGACACTCCTTGAATAAGACCTACAAAAATACCTTCACCATCCTGCTGCTGAGCGTGAAACCACAGCGCAGTAAAGAGGAACCGTCGACTTTAAAAAAAAAATTCGAAAATTAAAAATAATCACACTTCTGCCTGCCTGTTTCACCCTCCCGTTGATGTCAGCGCGGCCGCGCGTTGCGCAAAGCGGGGGGCAAAGCGGAGGAAGGGGCGATGCCGGTGGGTGCGTTTGCTCCAGGGCGGCCAAGCTGGCCCAAACAGGACAAGGGGTAATGGGCACAAACTGAGGCACAGGAAGTTCCGTCTGAACATGAGGAGGAACTTCTTCTCTCTGAGGGTGACGGAGCACTGGAACAGGCTGCCCAGGGAGGTTGTGGAGTCTCCTTCTCTGGAGATATTCAAGACCCGACTGGACAAGGTCCTGTGCAGCCTGCTGTAGGTGACCCTGCTTCGGCGGGGGGGTTGGACTAGATGACCCACAGAGGTCCCTTCCAACCCCTACTATTCTGTGATTCTGTGATTCTGTGATTCCCCTGCTGCTCTCGCGGGGCTTTCGTACAGCCCCAGGGGAGAGAAAAACATTTGTTTTAAAAACAGGAAAATGTGATTGTAAAACCACAACAATGGGCTGGGGAAGGAGCTGGAGCAGCTCTGAATTTAGCTTTCGAAACAGCCTGCGAGTTGACTAAATGTTTCTGTAGCAAACCCCGTCCGCGGCCCCGGGCCGCACGCCCTCTCGCAATAACTCGGTGGCTTTGTCGTCTCCCCTGTAGCCGGGTGCCAAATCCACACCTCCCAATTCCAAGCCTCTTCCTCACTTATCACCCGTGGGATTCGCAAGCATGGAGGCAACCCGGTGGGTTCCTCACCGCACATTCCCTGCGAAGCAAAGCACAGCCCAGCTTACACAGGAGTTTCTATGGACATCTCCCTTTTTAATACATCCCTAAAAGCAGCTCTAATGTGGAGTGGAGCCCGTCGCGTGTGTACGTTGCCTGCTACCTGCTCTTCCTTGCCTTTTTCATTAGACAAGCTGAGGCCAAACAGTTTTGCAGAACGGAGCCGTTGAAGTTCACGGCAGTTTGCAAATGTCGCCGCCTGAGTGAGTGGAAATTGTTTATTTCCTTTCAAAATACCCAGAGGGTTTGCATCCAGATAAAGAAATAATAGCCGGCAAAACTGTGTTTTCCTAAACACCAGGAGAAGGAACAAAAGCCTCTGGCACGCTCTGGGCGCTGCTCTGAGCTGCCGGGCGCGTTGGCATCAGAGGCTGTAACCCCTGTGTTGTGGCCCGACCTCCTGGGCCACCGGTCCCGAGTCCACGCTGGGTCCCGGCTGCCTGTCCTGTGCCTGCAGCACAAAACTGGCTCTGCTTCTACCCTCAGGGTGGGTTTGGGGACCACCCCGGCGTCCTGCGCTCTGAAGGTTAGAGCACGGACTTGCTCGGGGGTTAAAGCCAGCGGGAAGGGTTTGGGGTGCCAGCGCTGCGGGTCCTGCCCTTGCCACCTCCCCTGGCCTCTGTCACCCGTGTGCCCCCTGCGAAAGGCTGGGGCCGGAGGGTTTCCCCGGCAGAGAGGGTTTGGGTGGCTCATGGGGTTTTGCAGTTGGCTTTCCTTCTCCAAACCTTTCAGGCAGATAAAGCAGAACTTTAACTATCAGGGCGCAAAAATGACAGTTGCACCTCGTCTTAAAGCTCCTCAGAGCCAGCCTGGGCACAGGAACCACCCGAATTTACTGCAACTTGGCAGCGACTGCTAAAAGAGAGACAGCAGTTTCTTAACCTGACCCAGGCAGTTGTGATTTTCTCATCGAACCAGTTAGAAAAAGGAAATATTGATCTGAAGCTAGCAGCTTGCCGTAGGTTGCCTGATAGGAAACACAACCGAAGTGACCGAGGAGGGCAACTTTCCACGGGCACCGCATCAGTCGCTACAAGTGAAAAACCACACGTGAAATCCCTGGGCAGAGCAGGCACCGTTCATCTCCAAAACAGCCCAGATGACTCATGCCCTAGAAAAGCTGTTCTCCTCAGTCGCTTTAAAGTGATGCTCAGGTGAAGACATCTGAAGGTAGGTGAGATGAATTCAGACCTTCAGGAAAGTCCCACTGCCAAACCTACACGCTTGGCTCCTCCAAAGCCTGACACATCTCTGAAGGCATGAGGATGGACCCCGGCTCTGGCACCTGCCCTTGAAGAAGGGTGGTGAAACATCACAGCAGGTCAGTAAAGATCCAGAGTTCGTATGTCCTACCGTGTAACGTGTCCTACCATGTAACATGAGCACCGTGTGCATCCAGGGGAAGGTTATGGGATGAGTGAACTGTAACCGGAGCTATCTGCAAGGGGCAATATTTCTCAGTGCAGAAGGATCTTTCTTGTCCAACAGCAGAGAGAGATCCAAATGGAGATAAATAGATCTCAATGAGAAATAATGAGCATTTCAGGGATGTCGTAATCCATCCAGAGGCAAGGTACTTTCTCCATCAATTCAACAGCTTGAATCAATAGCTGCTCTCTAATTAGTAAGAATGCAGAGCTCACCCAAGCGCTCTAGCCCTGGGGTAGGAGACGCTGTGAGGATGGATTGGGCTGGAGAGGGAAGATCAATATGTTCTAAAGCTTTGTGACAGCAACCCTGCTGTCCTCTTCCTCGACAGGGTCTACCTGGGTGACCGGAGAGCTGTCTCCAGACTCAGCAACGCAGCCGTGCCACCAGACTCGGCGGGTCTGCAGAGGAAGGTGGATTCCTGCCTTTCAAAAAGGCTCAGAAAACACACCAGGAATGACAGTGCTAGTAAATCTTTCCACCCAGCAAGCTATGAGCTCAGCTCCCAGCCTGTCTGCAGAGGCTGGAGGCAACACTTAGCTCCTTGGTGCCGATTCACCGGCGAACGCGCCGGCAGTGCAAACAGGCGACGTGGAACGGATTGTGTCATGCTCAGAGCTTGCTGAGAGACACACATGGAGAAAGCCAGGAGCTGCACAGCCCCGACGGTCAAGGAGGGGGTGGGAGGAGGAGGTGCTGGCTGCCGTCAGCAGATGGGTTGAGAAGTGAGAGCGTAAGCAGCAAAGTTCCTACTATGGCCAGAAGAGTTGTCATCGGGTCATAGGATAATTCAAGTTGGAAGGGACTTCTGGAGGTCTCTAGTTCAACCTCCTGCCTGAAACACGGACAGCTATGAGACGGAGGAAGTTGCCTGGGGCTTTGGTCTTGAAAAGCTTGATGATGGAGCCTGTACAACCTATTCCAATGGCTGACTGTCCTCCTAAGGAAAAAGGTCCCCTTCATATCCAGCCAGAACCTCTCTTATGCTCATGGCTACACCTGCCGTGCACCACGGTGAAGAGCCTGGCTGCAGTCACGCAGCACAGGTCCCCAGAGCATCACTGCAGAAGGGTCCTGCAGCACAGGTACCCAGGGCATCACCACCACGACGGACACCAGGTCGCTCCCTGTAGCATAACCTAACCTGAGGATCTGAAAGCTTCTTCCAGCAGCAGGTCAGGCTCCTCACCTGCAGGACCCAGGGCAGACACAGTGCCACCAGGTGGACACAGACACATGTACAGATGCCCTTGCAGCTTGCTCGGAAACATCCAGAGCTCATGGTCCCTAGCAGAGAATGTGAACAGAAGTGTCTAATCCAAGATGAATTCAGCAAGGCAAATAAACCCACCAGCTCCTGACAGCCTGGGTACCCCAAGGGTTGCTTTCGCTCAAGCAGTCCACCTGCTGAAGATGGTTTGAGCACCAGCTCTCCTCTTCTCTCCCCCAGTCCCACAAGATCTGACAGCAAAACTTTTGTCAGTTCCTCAGCACCTCTGAGAGCCACAGAGGAGCCCAAAGTGACCTCTGACAACTGCAGAACGAGCACGTTCAGAGCGCTAAGGGTGACAACCAAAGAGATGAACACAATGAGTCGTGAGGATGGAGATGTCTAAAACCCATGGGCAAGGATGCGCCCAAAGGCTGCTGAGCAACCACATCCTACCCACAGCCAGGCCAGTCCTGGTGGCCCCTGCTTTTAACTCTGCCAGATGTCCCTTGTGAGGGTGACTGTTGAGAAGAACAGCTCAGGCTGGCCAACGCAGCACTGCCAGCGAGCCTCCTGGCATCACGAGCTCCCCAGGGCCACCACAAGTTGGGCTGAGGTGGAAGCCCCGCCAGCAGTCTCGCTGCAGAAGTGGCCAGACCTCCAAGCGAAGGGGAATCTTGCTCTCAGGCTGAGGTCATGTTTCCATTCTGTGCTTGGCAGCGCTGCTGGCAGCCTTTCCACGGCCTCCCAGCCCTCTGGATGCAACAGCAGATGGGCCAGGTCTGCCAGGGACTCCCCAGCCAGCTCACAGCCTGCTCAGCTCGGCCCTCCCTTCTCCCAGGACATGCCCGTGTCGCTGCCATCCCAAAGGAGACCTCCTCCGCTGTGACGTTGCTCAAAGCAGCTTCCAGCAGTGGTGGACAGCGGGTGCAAAGGCAAAACTCCCGAGTGTGGGGACATCCCTTATGGCTTGGGTTTCCTCCTGGAGCTCAGACATGGGCCAGCTGTGGTAGGAGCAGGGAGGATTTCTGGGTGCAGCTACACAAAGTGCTCTGGAGGTGCCGGTGTAACCCCGCTGTGATGGAGTAGGATGGAGGAAGATGCCAGCAGAGGCGAGGGGAGCAAGCTGGGATGTCTAGATGAGGAATTTAGCACTGCTCACACAACAGATCACAGAAATCCCGAGAAAGTGAGGGGACAGCCCAAGAAGTACGTATGCCCCGGCCAAGTCGCTGGCAGAGAGGGTGGCCAGGAGATGGCTGAGGCTGCTCTGCAGCAGCTGGCAGGGACCCAAGCCTGCCTCTGGCCAGCTCCCTTCCTCTCAGAGAGTTTCCGGGACAGACTTTAACACTTTGCTGGCTAAGCCATGGCTTTGGTTGTGGTTGATGGCATCTTTGAAATAGAGCTGATAACTCTGATGGTTTTTTTTATCTTACAAGGGAGGTAAATAAAAGTTGGGGAAAGGAGGTTCTTGGAGAGGCATCACAGCCAAATGCCTATGAATTTGTTTTGGGACAGGCATCAGCTGGATCCCACCAAACAGCTCCTCATTGTTCACACCAGCCTCTTCAAGGGCCACCTTCCCTTACAGGACAAAACAGTGAGGTCTCAGCCCAGCTTGGAGTTACTCACCTTGGGAGCAGCTCCCAGGCTGCAGCCCCAGGCTGCCTACTCACCCTTCCCACCTCTGCTCCCTGCACCCCGAGCCCTTGGTAGCTTCTGCAGCTTTGACTCAAGGTCCATTTCCTCTCCACCTCCTCTCACCAAGAACTGAAGCTTTCTTTCCCTCTCCTGCAGAGCTATCCCAAAAGCAAGGAGCAGAAAATCCCACCCATGCACACTCATTTCCAACACACACCTCTGTGGCTGCCCAGATTTTTTTCTTCTGACCTTCTCTACTGCAATTGCCCACGATGGACGTGAACGTTTCCAGTAGAGCTATCTTTAAAACCCAACGCTCTTACAATAAGCTGTCTAGTTTGAGGTTTCATTGAGCAACATTTCAGCACATTGTGGTCCCCGTTACATGGGTGCTACCCTCGTGTGAGCTTCGAACACGACACTCAATTTTTAAGGCTTCCTTTTAACAACTGTAACCTCACCATCCCCATGACTGTGTGATTACTCATCCTTCAGATTCAAAGTAATTGGTTGGAAATCATCCTGTTTTGGTTAAAAAGAAAAGGCCACCCCAAAGGCCCAATAATGAGATGCGGCTCATTCTCTGCCGTTGCTGCAGGGTTTGACTCTGCCTGCAATTGTGGGGCAAGGAGCTGGGCTCACCAGTGAGGCTTTTCCTGAACACCAAGAACATTTTATCCAAAACCATCACATCCCCATTTCCCAGGAAACATAGAGAAAGACCAGGTGCATGTGGGCTGGGCATAAAGTTCTGGATTTGTCACCAAAAGAGCTTTTACTTGTCAAGTCAGCATCTTTTCAGGTTTTCTTTGCCCAACGTCAGCTCAAGCACGCTCAGCCCTAGAAGGGCTTTCTCTGAAACATGGGATACCTGCCCAGCAAGAAACAGTGAGAGAGACCTTTTACCCGTTTTATCCCACCAGTAGAGATCTTTCAGGTTTTTGATACAGAGCTCACAAACACCCATGGTAAGAATGACCCCATCCACGTGGTGTAAGCTTTAACCACCGGTTTCCTCGCTTTGCTTCTCTAAGTGGGTTTAATAACATTAAGGACGAGAGCCTAGCCATGGTGCCTGGTTGTACCTCCAACAGCTCTGCGAACTGACCCTCTTCACCATGCAGAATAGGTAAATTCTACTTCTTTTAGGTATTTTCAGTCATTAGTTGAAAGCATTTGCCGTTCTCCTCCCTGCGAGGCCAGCAGCTCTGCCGTGGGTGCCTGCACTCTCTCCTGCTGCGTGAAGCCTTCCCGGCCACTTCTTATCAGCTCACTGTTCGCATTTTCACAGTCCCATCCCTTGAGTTTTCACTTTTTTCCTCATTTTTCTCATCTTGGGCCACCACTTACAGACCACCCGCCCAATGGCACTGCCTCGATTCCCCACCAAAGCCCAAGACCCAGCCGGTTCTCTCTTGTCCTCGCTCAGAGTTTTACTGCTTGGATCAAGACACCCCGTCAAGATTTTTTTCCACAAGGTCTCATCTCTGGTCCCCATCACAGTCTGGCCACAATCGATAGAGTTCACAAGCCCACCAGAACTGCCCATCAAACTCAGCACAACCAAAACTGTTATAAATGCCTCGTGAGACCCTCTTTTTTTGAGTTCTTACCTGAAACCAGTATCCTTCAACAGTTTCAGTCCTGGTAGGACTACACTGTTATCCAAGGGTTTGCACCAGCATCTGATAACTCAAGTGCAGCCTGTCAAAGAAAATCTTACAACCTCTAATAAGGAGGATTTTTAAGCAGCTATCTCTTGCTCATTTTGTCCCCTGCAGCTTTCGCTGAAGCCTTCAATTACCCTGCAGCAACCTCAGTGGCTCGCAGCATTTGGGCACTTGGCTTGCCAGCATCTCTAGCTGCTCTTCTCACCCTGCTCCTTCCCTCTCTCCCCCAAAGATGCATTCAGCCTCGCTGCTGTAGGCGGGGAACAAAGACAACACCAAACCAAAACTCATAAGTGATTAAGGCTTAATACAAGAGGAAAGCAGCAGAGGAAAGTGTGGGTGAAGGAGGAGAGGGTCTGCTATATCTCTCTCCTCCTTGCTGACTGTAATTGACTCTAATTTGCACTAACTCTTGACCATGATCAGGTGGTGCTGTCTCCAGCTGTAGAGAACAACCCTGAAGGTGCTTTCTTGGCCTAGAAGTGGTTGTAGGAACCCTGGGACTGAAAGCCTTCCTGCTGCACGAGGTCTGTGAAGTTCCTCCACTTTCTTCCCTGCTTCTCAACAACGTCCCATCATGTGTAGGGCTCAGTTTTCCTTAGCACTGTGTCCTCTCCCTCTCCTTTCTTTCTCACTATCCCCCTCAAAGCCAGGAGATGAGGTGCCTGAAACACAGTTGTGCTGCCAAGGTCAGCCATCGAAAAGTCACGTCAGATGCCTTTAGATCATGAGATTCAGCATTAAGGGTTCTGATATTTTAAAAGTGCCAGCTCTTCCAATTTGCGTCCTGGTTTCTGAAACAACTAGGGCACCTTGAGCATGTGCTCTGCTTTCTCTACAGCCCAGAGAACCAAAACCAGTTGGTTTTAGCTGGAAATTCCCAGGCTGGGGTGTGGGAGAGTTACACCAGTTTCAGCACTTTTGAGGTAGGACAAAACTCAACAAGTTCTTCCATCACAGCTTCCATCCTCCTAACTGTGGTATCACAGCCTGCACATTTCTATTTTGATGCAATTTTCCAACCTATTCACAGAAAGAGAGCAAGGAAGTACCAGGGGGTGGCGAAAGCAGAGAGAAAAGCTGTAATACCCATCTTGGGATGAAGAAAGCGGAGAGATGCTCCCACCCCATGCCCTGGCTCCAGTCACAGTGTCACAGTATCACAGTATGTTAGGGGTTGTAAGGGACCTCTGTGGGTCACCCAGCCCAACCCCCTGCCCAAGCAGGGTCACCCAGAGCAGGGGGCACAGCACCTTGTCCAGGCGGGGCTGGAATATCTCCAGAGAAGGAGACTCCACAGCCTCCCTGGGCAGCCTGGGCCAGGGCTCCGTCACCCTCAGAGGGAAGAAGTTCTTCCTCGGGTTCAGCTGGAGCTTCCTCTGCTCCAGTTTGTGCCCGTTGCCCCTTGTCCTGTCACTGGGCACCACTGGAAAGAGTCTGGCCCCGTCCTCCTGACCCCCACCGTGCAGATATTTATAAGCATATATAAGGTCCCCTCTCAGCCTTCTCTTCCTCAGGCTGAACAAGCCCAGCTCCCTCTGCCTCTCCTCATAGGAGAGATGCTCCAGTCCCCTCCTCATCCTCGTAGCCCAGTCACTTGGTCCAGGCCAGGGCTCTGCAACGCCAGTACTGGTGTATGGAGAAAAAGTCGTCCATGTAATTTAAGCAAATGCTGCAGCTATTGTACACCATCATGGTGCAGCACCACAGAGCTAGTGTCAGGCTAGCTCATGCCTCATAAAGCTGTGAGTCCTATGGTAACAGTGTCCCCAGTGCAGCACACACAGGAGGGTCATGAGGAGCAGCAATGAGAACTTCATGCTTTGAAGGCAAACACCTGTAACCCAGCATCTAGCCTGGAAATTGGAGAGCTCTGGTGTCCCGTGAGAGCCGGTGCTGCTTTTTACTGTGCTAAACCTAATGCAATGCCTTTCTCACCTGAAAGAAGGGAGCTGTGCCCACCTGCTAGGAGATTGTCACATGCAGTATGGTGAGCAACCGATGGTGAACACCAGCAAGAGCCACCTGCCCTGTCGGCCATTCCCTTCCTGGCTGATGTCCACCAGGAGATCCTCTGTGCTAAGCCCTTTTTGCTACGGCCCGTCTATCGGAGCATCTCTCAGCTACTTAAAATACAAGAGGCCGCAGAAGCTGAGGGGATGGAGATGCTGACCTGGGGCTATCTGAGCAAGAGCAGTCAGCAATAACGCAGTACTCACCACCATAAAATGGGTCAACCGCACTAAAAATCCCTGACTCCCTGCGTGCTCTTGGGTGGGGTATGGTCTGGGTCACAAGGCGCTGGAGCTACAAACCCAGCACACACCAACCATATTTCCTGATAAACAGTGTTTAGGCTCTTGAGCAGGCTGGCAGCTCACTCGGCAGCAAACCAGATGCAAACGCTCACTTCAACAACCGACCGGAGCCTCCTCTTCTCCCTACCTCGCCATTCACTCCCCTCCACCTCCACATCTCCTCGTCCTCCCGAGCAGCTCCGGCCAGGGGATGCCTACAATCACCCGTGCAGCGACGGTGGCAATCACAGCAACACGACAGAGATGTTCAGCAAGGAGCAGAGGACAAAGAGAGCCCGAAGACGCATTCAAACACAAAAGATGGGTTGGATGAGAGTAGCCTGGAGAGGACGAGAGTACCTTTGTTGTCAGTGCTCATCTGCCCGGTCAGAGCTGCCTGCTGCCCTTCAAGCTTCCGTCTCTCTTTTGCCCCAGTGCATGTGACAGTCCCCAGGCAGAGCAGCTCTTTAGTGTGGTCTGCACCCTGTGTGGCGAGGAGCCCGAGCCCTGCTCTCTAGCTTTCTTCTCGGTGCAGTTTCCATGCTCGGTTTCAGAATGACGACCTCTGATGCTGCGCTGCCTCGGGCAGCGGCTCACTCTCTCGCACAAGTGGGTTTATCTCGCATCCTTTCATTTTACTCTCACACCCAGCTGGGGGCCAACTGGTTTCAAAATAAAATGAAGCTGCCAGAAGCACTTGGGACTCTACCAACCTTTTGCAAACACTTTGAGCCGTCGCAGAAAATGGCCTGTTTCCATGAATGCTCCCGCTGGTATAATTGGTCACCCAGGGATTCTCAGACAATGAATATCCTGGGAGCAGATGCAGCAAGATGCCCAGTTTTATATCTGGGTGGTGCGGGCAAACTAAAATTGGAGCAGCTTCGGAGCCACCCACGCTCACCCAGGAAGGGAAAAATCCCTCCCTTCAAGAATTTACAACCTAAAGCTCAGATTTCCAAATGGCAGCAGACACCCACGCGAACAAAGGGCCGGTCCCAATTAGCAAGGCAGACGCAAAGAGAATGGAGACGCTGTCCCCCCAGTTCTGCAAGCAGGGTGAGCCGATGCCCAGACGGGCAACGGGCTTGCTCACCGGCACTGGGGAGTCTATAACAAAAACAGGAATTGCCCCAACTCTCCATTCAGCATCTCAGAGCACCAGCATCGTCCTCCCTGTGCTCAGCAGTCTGTCCCTCCAGTGCAATAGTCACTGGGAGCTGGCTGTTTCCGCGTCGTCCCTGCCGGGATGCGGCTCTGCTTCTGCGCTGGTCGAGAGCAGATGGAGGAGCCTGGTCCTCCGCTGAGCAAATGAAGCTTTTTACATGGGCGGCTGTCGATGGGAAGGCCTGGAGGTATTGCTGCTGCCATAGCAGCCAGACAGCCCGTGGTGGGCCTCCAAGAAGGAGGCCAAGCACAAGAGGGCGAGTTCACAAACTATCGCCATTCAAAATAGCTGGAGGCAGAGAACCTGGACCGGTTCTTCTGCTGGGAAGAACACCGCGGCTCAGACAATGGAGCAGTGTCTTTCCCCCGCCACGCTGGTGGAAATTAGTTTTCTTTCTGTAATTTGCCTTCTGTTCACAAATCACTAACGTGCGCTTTTACTCTAAATAACTTTTCTTTAAGGTTAAAGGCAAATGGTGAATCAGGAGAGAGCCCAAGTGAAGTCTCCATGAGGCAGAAGACACATCTGTCTCCCCTGCCATGAAATGAATTGACTCCCACTAAGTTATAGCCCTTACCTAGGAAGGACCATGGGACTAGAAGTGGTCCCCAGGGCCATTAAGTCCAGGGCCAACATCTACACGAACTAAGTAACACGGTGCAGAATTGTCCACAGCAGTCCACTCCCCACGTCCCCACTCCTGGGGTATTCCCCATGGCAATATTTATTGCTTAAGAACAAAAGCCACCAGCTATAACTTGGCACATGAAGAGAGCAGGATAAATTAAGGGCACATGCAGCAGCGGAGCCTCTGTTATTTTTGGGTGGGGATACAGCTAGCAAGCAAAAGTGGCCAGTGCCCTGGGTAAAGCTCAGGAAGACCCAAATCCAACACTGCCTCCGAGAAAACTTGCGGATTCACTCTCATGAGTAAGATAACCTGAGCCATAGAATTCTCCTTCGCTTTAGATCGTCAAGGTGTCAGGCATGCAAGAGGCAGATAAAAACAGCAGATGTTCCCCAACAGAAAAAGTTTATAAGAAATATAGGGTCAAATTATCTCCTTATGCAACACCCCTGCAACTTGTAGAATCTAAAGCTGCAGGACGTAAATCAACCACTAACTGCCTGGGGTTAAAGAGAAGCTTCCTCTCGTAGCAACCTGTTGCATAAGTGCCTTCTAACAGGAGCTCCTATCTCCTGAAATCTCTGTTAGAAAGATGTTGACTGGACCATGGGCTGATGGGCTGAGTCTGTGTGATCCTTCCTGTGCCCTTTCGCTCTGATCCATCTTATTGCCTCTTCCTCAAGCCAGCGAGCATCGGGAAGGAGGTGCAAAGCCAGCAGCTCCCTGCTTTGTGCTGGGGCTGCCGCAACGTGCAGCTCAGCTCGAGCTGAGGGTGGTCCCACCACCATCGCGTCCCCATTTTCTGAGCCCTGCTCTAAGGCCCCCCTTAGCACCTTCCCTAGCTCCAGCTCAGGTCCAGGAAAATTTCGTAAGGGATTAGTGAGGGCTGTCGACTCTTTCGTGTGCAGTCGGTTCCTGCCCGTCACTTTGTTGGTGCTGTCCCAGAGAAAGGCTGGGAAAGGCTCTCAGGTTGGGCCCTTGCTTACCCTGGGAATGCAAGTGGGAAACCACAGCGGGACCCTGCTCAGAAATGCACAACAGCGTTACTGAGACCACCCTGCAGCTGCCAGCGCTCCGCTGTCCACGGAGAGCCGAGCGGTGCCGAGGGGCTGGTTCCACCCCGGCTGTTGTGAGCGTTTGCTATAAAAACCCCTGTGAGCCCGAGCAGGGTGTCCCAGTGGGAGACGTGTTCCCAGTACAGACATCGGAATGGAAGCAGCAGCTCGTGCTGCTCCCCAAGGCTGTTCAGCATCCCCCGGAGCCAGCTGCGATGACACAAGCCCACCCAGCCCCTAGAAACCAGCTTCAGGTCCAGAGCCGGCCAGCAAAGTCCCCATCCTCATGGAGGCTGTTCCTCCTTCGCTTCCCGTCCTCCACGGCTTCCCCCAGCCCATCAGCCGGCTAAACTGCTTTCCACCAGCCATTTCTGGCTGAAATTTGTTTTTCTTTATATTTTAACCCTTGCCTTACTCCCCCCTCCCACCAAATAAGCCAGAAACAAAGAGAAATCAGTGCAAGCGGCAGCCACCGGTCTTTGCAGCACCGCGTTATGCCAGAAGAACCTCGCGGGGGGTTGGGAAAACCGCTGCTTTCGGTGCCCCTTCGCCTGCCGCTCCCCCCGTGCCGCGGGATACGTGAGAGCTCGGCGCCGGGGCTGGTGTTGACGCGCTGTTTGTTTGGTGACTGCTCTGCACGGTTATTTTTAGCCGGTGACGCCTGGGGTATTTCGCTTCAGGATGTCCGGTCTGAGCTTCTTTCTGGGAATCCCATGTTCTCTAATTGTAAACAGCCCCATTCAGTTGCTTGCAAGCGCGAGAGGCCCCAGCTTGTGCTGTCAGGTGTGAGTCAAACAGGAAGCCGCTGCTGCGCGGGCGAGCGAGGTATCAGCCATGAAAAAGTGCCCTCGATTAACTCGTGGGACCTGGCCCCGTCGCCCACCCCTGCCCAAGCCGATTTAGCTGGCTGCTGCCAGGCTGGGGCATGCGGGATGCTGCCCGCGGGACGCTGCCCGCGCTGGCGTTTGGCTCCGCACCTCCTCCACGTCACGGTTGATTTGGAGGTTTGGTGTTGCCTGTGCCACCTCCTCTGAAAAATGAGGTTTCGGTAATTTTGAAGCCCCGGCTGCTGGTTTATGAAAATGTTGTCACCATGGGAAAAGGGCTCCGGAGTATCGGAAGCCTCCTCGTGCGTGGATGCATCACTTCGGGGGCACAAAGGCATCGGGTTCTGGATGGTGCCGGGAGTCTTCAGGTGCCTGGGATAGGACCCTGGAGGTGTGGGGGCACAGGAGGGGAAATGCTGGAGCTGAGGGGGGGGGTTCAGTCCTGTCCCCCTCCCCGTGGGGCTGAGACGAGGCCTGACCTCAGAAACCCTGCAACCGAGTGACTTGGTCTTTTGCTAGCAGCAGCAGCACGCTGCCGGGGTGACTCAAACACATGGCCCACGTCTCTCAGCGCCGAGGCGGAGGCTGCAGCTCAGTCTCCATCACCCCCAGGGAAGCTGGTACCGGGCAGAGGGCAACACAGGGTGGGTGGGACCGAGACGAGCCTGTAACCCCATGAAAACACGGGCTGGTGCCTTGATGACTGTCAAGAGACGGTGGAAAGGCAGGGGATGTAAAGACAGCATCCCGTGTCTTTACGTTCAGGCATCACTGGATGATGCACATCAGCAGAGGTCCTAAAAGCAGCACCAAAAATGCACCATTTCGGTTCCCAGCAGCACCAGCCGGCCCTCCCTGCCACGCGGTGCCGGTGGGCTCTGAGCACCCAGGATGGACACACAGCTCCAAACAGTCACTCCCGCTCTTCTCCCTTTACAGCTGCTATAAAATATTAGCAATATAACGGCGGACGAAGCGCTCCATTTATCCCATTAGCAGTTTATCCCTATTTTCTACCCCCTTACGTTTGGGAGCCCAAAAAAACCTTGCAATAGTAGCTATGTTCATACAACCAGACTTTACCAGTGCTTGTTCAGCTGGAAGAACCTGGGACCCCCCCCAGCATTTCCAGACCACGGACTCTGCTACCTGCAACCCCCCCTGCGCACGGGAGTCCGGCTGCCTGGGAGGCAAAAACCTCAGGGACAGCAAAATCCTCACTCGTGCTTCTCTAAAAGCCAAGGATTATGGAGCTGAAGTTACACGACCTCCACACCAGAAGCAATTTTTCTGCACGTGGTAGCAAAGCTGGGGTGACGCCTGCCCGGCTCTGCGAGGTGCAGCTGCATCCCCAGGGCTGGGACGCCGGCGGAGGCTGGTACCTGGCAGCCACGAGGATCTGCTCAGGACACCCCTGCTCCCCTGCAACCCCTTCGGGGAGCTCAAAACACGAGTAGGACTTTAGCCAGGTTAGAAAAATAACTCTTTCATGGCCGAGGCGTGACAGATTGATGCCGGAGAGAGATGTTTTCAAAAGGGGAAGAGGCTAGGATGCTGTAAAGTATCTAAACCTGGTAGGAACACGAGTCAGACTGAGCATCTATAGGGACTGCAGCTTCCAAGGCACCTCGGCACGTAGAAAAATCTCCCCGGAACAGCCCGTGCACGGAGCAGCGTTGCCGGCACCGGTGAAGTAGGGCATGTGCACAGTTGTGCCCGTCTCTTATCTGACTCATTTCAGCGTCTCGGGGGAAACCCTGGCATCGATAAACAGCTCTCTGCTCCCTGCCTCCGCATTTACTAACCGAAATCTGGAGGCTATTTTTAAGCCCGAAACCCCCACCGCGAGCGGGGGGAGCCTGCGGCGCGGCGGGTCGGCCGGCACCGTCGGGTCGGGACCGTGTCACCGCCAGCCCCGTTTCTGAGTCTGAGCTGGCTCGTGCTGCTGTTCACCGGGGTAATTTGGCTGGCGTTGGCAAGTTATCAAGCAAAGTGAGACCAAAACAAGTCGCACAGGCACTTTCCGTGCTCGGTGCCGGCTCCGCGCCCCCGGATGGGGTATGCAAAACCAAAAGGCTCCCACTTTTTGTTTTCCAGCACATCCCCCGAATGAGCAGGCTGTTTAACCTGCTCAGCACCGCTGTTTTCTGAGGGACTGGTTCAAGGGGGCAACGTGGCAGAGAGGCAAGAGAGCCGGAAAGAGCCTCCAGGTTCGAGATGAGTTTCGAGGGAGTAGAAACCACCTTCAGACCACGCTGCTGCTGGAGGGTCACTTTCTTCTTGGTGTTTACTTCCCTCGTGCTCAGGGCTGTGGTGTACACAAGCACACACCAGCCAGGACTACTGCAAGCGTGCTTAGCTGTGCACGCGTGTGCAGACACACGCATGCCTGCACGCACACGCAGACACACGCATGCCTGCACGCACTGCCCAGCACAGCGGCGGGACGGAGCAGCGCGAAATGGTGAGACCTCAAGGCTCTTCGGGTCTCAGACTCCCACGTTACAGCTCGTCCGTCCGGAGATGCTCAGCTGCTCTGCCTGGAAACAGCAAGAGAAGCAGCATTTTCGTTTCCCAGCCGAACCGAGAGCAGGAAGGGCAGGGGCAATCACAGAATCACAGAATAGTAGGGGTTGGAAGGGACCTCTGTGGGTCCACCCAGTCCAACCCTCCTGCCCAAGCAGGGTCACCTACAGCAGGCTGCACAGGACCTTGTCCAGGCGGGTCTTGAATATCTCCAGAGAAGGAGACTCCACAACCTCCCTGGGCAAGACAAACTGTGTCAAAGCCCAAGCTGCTGCCGAGCCGTTGCATCCGAGGTGACGCGCGTCCGAGCCCGGGTGACGATCGGAAGGCTGGCGCTGCCATGAATTTGGAAGGGAAGCTGAAGTTGGCAAAGCCACGGGCTGCTTCAGGTGTTCACGGGAGCTTTTCATGCTTACGCATTTGCTTTTTATCCAGCTTGGCTTTGTGCTCAGGGGAGGACATCTCGTACTTTCTCTGGCCTGATTTCGGAGGATCCAGGGGTAAAGCTTCCAGCTCTCCCTCGGGGAAACACCTCCGCTCCCAAACAGAGCGAAGAGAGTCTGGTTGTAATTCCTAATTCCTCTGCCTAAACAAAGGCTGCCTGTAGCAGCAGCGTCCCCTCCCTGCCACGAGACACCCGACCTTTCCTTCCCAAAGCCCCCACACCGTCTGCGGGGTCCTTGGCAGTCGTCGATTACAGGACAGCATTTTTCTGGCTTTAGGAGAATTTCTGTGGCCAAGAGTCCCAAACGCCTTTGCTCTTCGCCCTGCGCATCACAGCCCCTCCGAGGGCAGCGTGAGCCTGCAGCTCTCGTGGGAGACGCGTTTCATCGCCTCCAACTGCTCCACCCGGCCAGGACCCCCGTGGACCATTTTCTCCCATTTTCTGCCTCTGCTCAGAGCCTCATGCAGACTTTCTGCCTCCTCCCCAGGCACCGGCTGAAATGCTTCAGGTCACCTCTCCTCCGGGGCGTTTCGGGCCAAAGCAGGAAGCTCAGCAAGAACTCGGGAGGTGTAAATCAGCCTGGCAACAAGAAATACATCCCCACTTCCCCATCGGAGAGGCCGCTGGGGAGTCCATGCCGAGGGTGGGTCGTGCGCCTGTTCCCAGGCTGCGGTTCCTGCTCCGGCCGTTCCCGCTCCGTTGCAGGGATGTGCTATAAAACCTTCACTTCCTGACACGCAGGGGATGAGGCCAAGGGGTCGTGTTTTGGACAACCTGGCTTCTCCATGGCAACCAGCAGTGATGTCACCGACATGCAGTGATCAGAAGGGGCCTGGGGAATGGAGAGCTCTCCAGGAACGAGGTGGGAGAAGAGGCTGACACGGCAGGGGACATGAGAGCAGCCCGGGCAATGTTTTCCCTGGATGGCCCCAAGCACCAGCCGTGGCCAAAGTGCATGGACGGACGCAGCACCCCGGGGCAGTGGCTGTAGCAGAGACCATCCTACCCTCTCCTTCCTCCAGCTCCCAGCCCTCTGGGTATCGCCCCCGGCATTTCATCCCCCTGCAGCCGAACGGCCCCAGCCAGCTGCTCTTGCACAACACTGGCTAAAACATCCAGCCATCTTCTCTCCCATGCACGGGCATTTGCAGGATTAATCCCTCCTGCCCTGCACCTCCGAACTGCACTGCTCCCCCTTCCCCTGCCATTTCTCTCCCTGCTTTGTTCCTCCAGCCACTCTTCTTCCCATCACAAATTCCCTCCCTGCAGGGGAGCCCCTTTACGACAGCAAAATAATTAAAAACTTGGCCAGACAAGTATGCACGGCCCCGACGGTCGGCATCTGTCGCCATGGGGCAGCTTGAAAGCTCTCATGCAGCGGTGTCCGTCTGTCTGTCCGGGCTTCCTGTGGCTGCAGCCATCTGATACCGCAGTGCTTCACCTCTGGGCATTGAGCTGCAGTGAAGCCCTATCTGGGTTAGCTCCTGGATGCTACCAGGATAAACACGCTGAGTAAAAACATCCCTGTGTGCGTGGAGCTGCCAAGGAACTGCTGTTCCGCCTGTTTGCAACGTGACAGAAAAGCCTAAGGATCTCTTTTCCACCCCAGAAACACCTATGCAGGCGTGAAGCATCGGCTCTAACCCCATCCCTGACTCCTCTCTGACGCTTCACGGCACTGACCTGGACACGCAGTTGTAGCCGAGGAGGGAACAAGGCTGGCGGGGTGTTGCAGAGATGAGAAACGAGCTGCTTGCGCTTACAGAGCGGTTGGGAAACACCATCCATTTGAGCCGCGGTGGGCAGGGACTGAGAACAGCCATCTATCACAGATTTAATTGGTAATAAAATTTTCACCTGCTGTACCCTCCGAGTATTCATCTGCCTAAAGGTCCTTCTCACACAGCAAGCAAATAGACAGGCAAACCTGGCAGATTTGATCCGGGTCTCAGCTTTAACTCCTTGCTCACATGCTGACTCGTTATGTGATACTAGGCAAGTCATTTAAACGACCAGTTACAAATACACCTTCCTCAACAGTAAATGGAATAGTGTCCCATTAAAAAAAAAACCAACATGAAACACACACAATATTTCACTACACGGCACACATCCACAAAACAGCAGTTCGAGACCAGCCAGAGTTGCAAAGAAATCAGGTGCTTGCGCATGCGGACCCGCACTGAGCGGGGTCCACGAGGGAGAGATGCTTGCGCTGCCTGTGGTAACACGTAGCTGTTGTCAAATCACTGCCAAAACCCAGCGCCTTCAGCAGCAGGAGGCTTGGCAGTGGTGTGAAGAGCGCACAGCGCCTGTCCTCCCTGTGTTTTACGCTGAAATCTTTTGGTGAGGTCCAAGTGGAACCATTTTCAGCATCAGCACGCTCAGCCCGGCGCGTGTTGACTCAGGGCTGTCTCTACGCATCCTTCCTACGGGGACCCAACGCCACCAGCACCACGTGCGGGGCTGGGGGAGGGAAGGAAAAAGGAAAGAAGAAAAAAAAAAAGAAGAGAAAACAAAACACCACCACGAAAGACCTTCCAAAAATGCTGGATGAAAAGTGAACACTCAGCAGAGCGAGGTTTCCTGCGCAGTGAGAGTTGGCCAGCGAACGAACAGGAAATCACTGCTTCCTGCCTGCAGAGGAAGCGCCTATCTGATGCCTGCGATCAAAAACAAACACCACTTCAATTAAACAAACAAAGGACCTAAAACTTCAACAGCTCGCAGCCTGGGTCAGCTCCAGCGGCAGGGAAACGCGTCCAAACATAAGAGGCTTGTAACCTTGAAAAAAGGCCCTCGTCCTCTTCCCCTCGCAGCGACGCTGCTGGTGCGGAAAGCGGAGGGGATTAGGCAAGCTCCTGGCTGCGTCCCCAGGAGGTGCTGCCATCCCAGGAACCAGCCGTGCCACCCCGGGGAAGGGGGAGAGGAGACCTCCAGCGATGTCCCAGGCTCTTAGGTTTGGGGAAGGACCACTGCCGACAGCCAGAGCTGCGTCTCAGCTCAGCCCAACGCATCCCCAGCGCCGCAGGAATCCCAATTTCATGAAAAAAAAACTTCTGCTCCGGTCTTGTGTCTCTGAAGAAAAGCTTGAGAAGCATTTACACAAGGGCAGCAGCAGTAGCTCTGTGTCTTCTGACCCTCCATGGGAGATGGGAACCAACCTTGCATGTCCCACAGCCTTAGGAGCTGTTGAAATCACTAAGCTGGCAGATAGCACCTCCACCCATTCTAGAGCACAAGTCCTGTGAGGAGCGCCTGAGGGAGCTGGGGCTGTTCAGTCTGGAGAAGAGGAGGCTGAGGGGAGACCTTCTCGCTCTCCACAACTGCCCGAAAGGAGGTTGTAGTGAGGTGGATGTTGGTCTCTTCTTCCAGGTAACCAGCGATAGAATGAGAAGAAATGGCCTCAAGTTGCATCAGGGGAGGTTTAGATTGGATATCAAGAAAAATGTCTTCACTGAAAGAGTGGTCAGGCACTGGACCAGGCTGCCCAGGGCAGTGGTGGGGTCCCCGTCCCTGGAGGGGTTCAAAAACCATGTGGATACTGCACTTCAGGACATGGTTTAGCAGGCATGGGGGTGTTGGGTTGACGGTTGGACTGGATGATCTTGGAGGTCTTTTGCAACCTTAATGATTCTGTGATCCCACCCGAGACCCACCTCGGATGCAGGCTTTAAGCCAGTTCCCTGGGTCTGGTCTCCATTTTGGTTTGAGATTTAGTTTCATGTATAGCAATGTTTCCTTTCTGATCTGTTACAGACATTTTGTTGTTGTTGTTCTAATACAGATTCACTTGTCTTAAATACAAAGAATTCAGGAAGTGGGAAGAGGGATCCTTTCTCGTTAGTTACACCTGAACAGAGCAGGATTTATAGTCCCTGAACTACAAATCATTCCTAGGAGTCGTACAGCAATAGGATCTTGAGCCTGTCATAATTTCAGGGTTTCACCTCTGTAAGGGGCAGAAGATGCCAAGAGCTGTGAAATGCCCGGGAATCTTGCCGTGTTTTTCCATCTCACTGAACACCTTTTGTCTGGACAAATCACAGTGAAGAGATTGATCGGAAACGTCAGCGGGATTCAACAGCCAGGTCCTGCCCGCCCCGGTGCGTACTGTCAGTGCTCCAGCCAGCTCTGCTGCAGTGCTTATCGCATGAGTTACAGGGCCTGGGTCTCACAAATGAGGGACCAAAACTGAACGTTTGCTGTTTGCCAGCTTTAAAGCACAGGCACAAAGAGATGGAGGAAATAGTTTTCCTCCAAATCTGAAGTCTCAGGATGTCTCCAGCTCAAAATCCATCTCTGAAAGCCTATATTCCCTTTAAAGCCATGCTCCGTCCCCAGAATGCGCCCTTTCCTCCCCTCTGTCTGCCTGCTTTCAGGTCCTCCAGCAGCCCGGCGTCTGTCCATCCAGCCCGGCGTCTGTCCATCCAGCCCAGGGTCCTCCAGGCTGAGCCCCGAAGCTCCACCATTGCTCATTCTGCACATGTCCGGTGCTCGGGGCTTTTCCAAATCCACGCTGGCTGGAAAAACTGCTCTCCCAGCAGGAAAGCGAGCACAGGAAAAAAAAAAGAAACAAAAAGGCCGGGGTTGTCCTGGGACTGTGTGTTTGAAAGGGAGCACTTGTCTCCATCTCGCTGAGTGCGCTTGACGACGTGGTGAGAAATATGGTTGAAGAACAAAGGATGGCGAGCAGTTACCAGGGAGGAGCAGGCTGGCGTGAAAATAAAAAGGCTGAAGCAGGCTGAGCCGCGGTGTTACCTGTCTCCCAGCCTGCTGGGCACTAGCAGGAGCCACGGGCTGGCAACCCGGGGTTGCAGCAGCACCGGAGCGACCTGGTCACCTACGAGAGAGGCTCCACCTCCTCCTTTTCCACCCTCCGCTCCACGCGTGCAAGCTGCAGCACCTCGAGCCCCGACACACTCGCTCTGCTGTAGCTTTGCACCGGTGCTGCAGAGCTCAGGGTGGATTTACAGACCCGCACAAAGATCTTTTTTTTTTTTTCCTCCTTCGGTGCATTTTTTGTTTGGAAGATGCCAAAGCCACAGCAAGCTAGATCCGACTGTGAGCTGGAGGAACAGCTATTCCGGAGTCACCGACAGCCCCGCAATGGTCTTGGACAGCAGATTTCATGGATGGGAGAATGCGTGTGGCCACCACACAAGATCCCATTATTTAGCAGTTTGCCTGGTTATATTACAACCATCAAGCGCAGCCATCGCAAAATGCTAAATACTTCCAGCTCTGGCTGGATTTTTTTTTTTTGCCTCATCCGCCTGGTTTGTTTGGAGTTAAAAAAAGAGAGTTTACCTGTTTCCTGGCATTATAGCTGCTCGCTGGTTTTATTTGCTGTTAAAGTAAACTTCCTGATGAATTAACCAAGCCCAATTAATACATATTTAAAGTGCATCTTCCTGACGACGCAAACACAATGCATGGCTGTGTCTGTCCGGCAGAGATACCAAGGGCTGTGTCACTGGAAATCAGGTCACAGCTGGGTACCTGCCACCTCCTACCCCGGCGCACCACCAGGGTGGTGAAACAGGTCGTGTCGCCTCAATCCCAGTTCACCAACTATTCCAGGTGGCCATTTCTAAGCGCTTTGTCCCAGTTTCCCTTCCCTGTGTGACAGCCCCCACCGAGCAACCCCAAGCTCAGCTTCACCAAGGCAATGGGGCCATAAGGCCGGGATGATGAATGCCAAAATCTCAGATAGTCCATCAAGGTGCCAAGAAGCTACATTGAGTGGGAGAAGTGTCTACCGAGAAGCCTTGCCATCGCACTGGTCCCTCCTGCCTTTGCCCAGTCTGCCCACTTGCCTGCTGGTGTAACACTGGGGCTGCCAGGGGGAACGGCTGGGGCAGGGCGCAGCGCCGGTGACGGCAGCGATCGCCATGCCTTGCCAAAACATCCCAGCAGGGACAACACGCGAGGGCCAAGCGCCAGGACATGGTCTGAATACAGAGCTCCTGTGCTGAAGGAATGGCCTCGCCGGGCATTTGCACTCCGAACGCTCTCGTCTGGGTCTTTTTAAACATCGTCTGGTTCTTTCTACTGCAGAACTGCAGTCCCAGCCTGGTGGATAAAAGGGTTGCTGATGCTGTTCCATCCCTTGCTGGAAAATCCATGCGACATCCCTGGAAAGTTGATTGCTAATATGGAAATGCTGGCTGATTTCCTCATTGTGCGAGTGCCAAGAACACAGATGAACTCCTGGAGGCTGCTGTGGAGGGGACTACGGGCACAGAGGTGGGGAAGCCTTGCAGTGGCAGAAGAGGCAGTAAAGTTCTCAACTCTTCCTGAAAATCACGGGAACACAATTATGCCTCCGAAAAGCTCCATTAAATCTGAATGTTTCATCTACATTTATATTAACACATGTCAACTCCTGCTGGAAAAATGCCTGTCCCGGGCAGTAGCACCACAGCTTCAGAGCTTTCCTCCTGCTGAAGACCTGAGATCTGTTCAGTATCAAGTCCGGAGATACTCATTTCGCCTCCCTCATTCTGTTATTTTAAATCCCAATTTAATCAACTGCTTCAACTTAGTCAACGGGATTTAAGGCGAATGCGACCGCTTCCCTTGCGCTGATGGACTCTGATCCTCCCTGGAGCAGAGCAATCCTGTTCCTGCCCATCTAGCCCAACGTCCATTGCCGAGCCATCTGTACTCCTAGTCCATTTTCAGAGATACAGAGGGCTGCCCAAAGTTGCTGGATTTAGCAGAAGTCTCTGGCTAAGAGCAAATGGCACAAACACAGCTGCACTGGGATGAAGGGAAAAACACCCGATGTTGTGTTAGACTAGAAATGTGAGACTAAAGCTTAAAAAAATGTGTCTAGCCTACTCTGATTTTCTGCATAACGGACTACACAGGCTCTCTACATGAATCCTGCACAAGCCATAGGTTCTGCAGGTCTCCTAGAAAACTTCCAGTCACTTTTGGAACAGTTTATATGTTGTAGAATACAGGATAACTTTTGGGTTGTTCATAGGACAAGAACATCTCCAACATCTACCTGAACCGACACAGAACCCAAGACGGTCTCAGTAATGCTTTAATGAGTAATAAAAGTGTTCTTTTACACCTTCTTTGATGGTTCCCTGTTTATAAGGCCCAAGATCAGGCTTGTTTTTTCAGCTGCCATGTTATACCAGAAACAGTACCAGGAGGTTTCTGCTTTCAAAGTCTCCTACAGCCTCTTCAGGGCATGGTTGCTTAAAACACAGCTCCTCGTTGCAAATACACCCTACATCTATAGTGGGCAGCATCAACATTTCTATTTTCTAAAACAACCCACTCCAGTCAGATTAAAACAAAATTAACAGCTGTCTCTTACTCTATCTGCCTCAGTAACACATTGGGCCTTACAGGAGAAGTGGGGCATGTCCTCCCGATCACGCAGGCGGTGGCCAAGTCCTGTCCAGAGTTGGTTTCCTAGAATAGATCCAGCAGTCAGCATCGGACCTACTTGCTCTGTTCTCAGCTGTTCTCTTCCAGTGTTTCCCAACACAAAATCACATTGTTTGCATGTGCCCAGGTTTACCCTGTTAATTTGAATTTCCCTTTATCAGCTGTCTTCCCTCTGTCTGTTTTTCCTGTCTCTTCCATGTGTAAGTCATCACCTGCTTCTCCTAAAACCCCTACCAGAAGGGTTCAACTTAGCCAGATTAGAAGCACACATAAAATATCTACTTCCAGCTGAGATGAACAGTCCCCAGGAGAGTCTCCTCCTCCCCTCTGCCTGCAAAGGGAGCCAACGGTGAGCACCTCAGCTGGGCTCATGAACCTTAACCTGGGTGAATTCCACCTGACAAGCCTATACATGGGTTGAAGGTGACCAATAACCACAACTAGGAAGGTTTCCAATGGCTTTATCTCAGACTTTCTTTCCTGTTCTAGGGCAGAAGACAGAAATTGGGGAAACTCACCTGTAATAAAGCTTTTGGGAGAATTTATCTGAGGATCAGTCACTACAGCATAGAGGCTTGCTATGGACTTGCAGGGACCAGTCTTTTCCATGCCCCACATGAGGCCCTCAGACACCCCGTGGTATTTCCTAGGCCAAGATACTATTTCCTATGAATCATATTTCAGCACAGACAGCAGATACTGGAGACAGATGGAGATGAAGAGGAGAAACTCAAAGGGGGGGTTACTGAGATATGGGGTCATTAGATAACAGCATCTGGGCTGTATTTAGTTGCACGCAGTCGACGACTCAGCCTGGGAGCCATTCCACTTCACGGTACCTTTGGCAGCGAAGCCATCAGGGCTTCCTAAGGACATCGGATCCCACCAGCTCATCGCAGTGCACGGCCCGTCTCAGCGGCGGCACGACTATTGCTTGTGGTGTTGTATTGTCAACCAGATCACTGAGCTAATATCGAGCAACTGAGGATAAAAAGGAACCCTTAGGGCCCAGTTTCACCACACAAGTTCAATGGCAGGAGTAAAGGGGCAGCTGAGAGATGGGAGAAGTGGCAGAACTGCTGGAGCACCTTCCCTCCCCAAAGCAGCTACTGCTGCACCTCGCTGGTTTTCCCTCCTCTGCTGTTCCAGCAGCCTAAGGAACACGCCATAACACAGCAACATTTCTCTCAAGCATGCAGTATTTCCCATTTGCCGAAGTACATCTCCCACCACTGTCCTTGGCCCATATTGTACTGCAGGTTCCCGCCCCACCACGCAGCCCACGTGCATCACCCATACCGTGCCTCACCATCAGTCTTCCCCCCCAGTACCCCCAAGTAACATGGAGGTAGGGAACAGAGTGCAAGTTATTCAGCAAATAGAGGAGCCGATACAAGTGCCCTAGTGAGGCCTCTTCTGGAGTACTGTGTCCAGTTCTGGGCTCCCCAGTTCAAGAAAGATGAAGAGCTACTGGAGAGAGTCCAGCACAGGGCTACGAGGATGGTGAGGGGACTGGAGCATCTCCCCTACGAGGAGAGGCTGAGGGAGCTGGGCTTGTTCAGCCTGGAGAAGGGAAGGCTGAGAGGGGACCTTCGAAATGCCTCTAAATATCTGCAGGGTGGGGGTCAGGAGGACGGGGCCAGACTCTTTCCAGTGGTGCCCAGTGACAGGACAAGGGGCAATGGGCACAAACTGAGGCACAGGAAGTTCCATCTGAACATGAGGAAGAACTTCTTCCCTCTGAGGGTGACAGAGCCCTGGCCCAGGCTGCCCAGGGAGGCTGTGGAGTCTCCTTCTCTGGAGATATTCCAGCCCCGCCTGGACAAGGTCCTGTGCAGCCTGCTGTGGGTGACCCTGCTTGGGCAGGAGGGTTGGACTAGATGACCCACAGAGGTCCCTTCCAACCCCTACTATTCTGTGATTCTGTGATTCTGTGAAGTGAGAGGGGACTTTTTGAGCTTGGACATCCTTCAGAGTCACGGTCCCTGCTCCTTTTTCCCCCCATTCTCACCTAGGCACCACAAGCAAAAGAAGTTTGATTAACAGCAGAGGCAAGAGGGGGGCTGCTACACCGGTGAGTACGCCAGCGCACGCGAGAGCTCAGGGGATGCAAGCACCTCGAGAGGCAGATTTCCCGAGAGGAGCGTATTTCAGCTGCTTGCAGAGGCCTGCCAGGAAGAGCAGCGGGGAAGCGCCAGGAGCACGGAGCTGTGTTGGTGCGCGTCGAGCAGAGCAAGCGTCCTGGGAAGCCGCTCTGGAGGAGGAGCCGGCAGGTTTACAATGTGCTTTTTTGCGGCGTGGAATCCCTCGGGAAGATGTTCAAGGTTTATCTGGGATAGGCCTTCATGTCCATCATGGTCTCCCATGTGAATCGGTTACAGTTTCCTGGGAGAGCGAGGCTGGGACCCCGTATTGGAAGTTGCAAGTGATGAAGATGCTGCCTAACTTGTCCCAAATTCCCTTAATTAACACACATCACACTTCTGCTGAGGTATCCTGTATTCTGCCTTCTGCTTTTTGCGCACGAAACAATCTAAACAGATCACTCGGGCAAAACCAGACTCCAGATAACACAACGCCAGCACACGCTGCTCCTCTGCCTGCGTTCTGCGGTCCCCAGCACGGACTGCAGCGAGCCCCACCGGCCACGCTCTCTGCCCGGGACGCAGCGGCTGCGAGCCACCGATCCCCTGCGCCAAGCAGAAGTTCCCCTGCGCTCCAGCCCATCTCTCACTTCGCCATTTAAAACAGATTGGAAAATTCCTACGAGGCTGTGGGAGGCAAGAGGGCAGAAATGCCACGGACACCGGCAGGAAGGTCTGCAGCATCCGCACGACGCAGCCCTCACCTCCGAAACCAAGCGCTCCGGCATCGTGGAGATGTCTCCCACCCGGTCACCTCCCCAAGCTCCTCTTTTAGCATCGTCCCTGGATTACGCAGCCCCAAAGCCGCGGGGAAGCTCTCCCTCCCGCAGCCCAGCGTCACGCTCGATTGCATCATATTTGTTTTTCTTTGCCTTTGAGAGCAGGATTCCTCCCACCTTGCTGAGAGCCACGTTTGGCCCAGTCTCACAAGGAGGGGAGCCGGCGGGTGACCCATGTCCAGGCACACAGCTGGGCGGCAAAGCCTTCGCCAGCACGCGCGCGTCCGATGGGGACAGCGTCCGATGGGGACAGCGTCCGATGGGGACAGCGTCCGATGGGGACAGCGTCCGATGGGGACAGCGTCCGTGCTTTTTTGGGAGGTGCTGGGTGGTTTTCAAGAGTTTTAATGCTTACAGCATCTGCTCTTGTGCTGTACGATACCTCCGCAGCCCGAGAGCGGCGAGAGGACCGCGGCGCTGCGGGGACGGCCGCGAGCACCCACCGGGAACGGCCGCGTTTGCAGACGCAGTGACCGGCAGAGTCACTGGCAGGCTACTCACCCTGGCTTTGTCCTTGCATCCAGAGGAATTAAAGCCCTTGGAGATGAGGTCTCATTGTTCAAGATGTGCTTAAGGCAGGCAGCTGCTTTCTTTATATCTCAAGATTCACTAAAGTTCAGGAAGAGAGAGAGAGAGAAAGAGAGGGGACGGCGAAAGGGGAGGGACTGAGAGAAGGGCCCAGAGGCCGTATAGAATGACAATGGAAGGAAATGCTTTATCAAACCTAGAAAGCCAACCCTGTCCTGGGAACACAGAGGGAGAAAAAAAAAAAAACTTGCAGAAGAAAAGCGAGTTCAGCTGCCCTGGGTTCCACCCTTGGCAGAGCAAGCCCTCCTCCCCCAGCCCCTCTCTCCCAAACACAATGCAAGCCGGTGAAAGCCGTCCGGCTCACTTTTTTTTCATTAAACAGAGGGAGAAGTTTCAGTTCTTTAAGAGAGAAAAAAAAAAAAAAAAAAGAAATCCAACAACCAAACCCTGCCCGGGAATGGGAATGTGACGCTCTTCCCCCTCCCCCGGCTCCAGCCTTCCAAGTTTCTATGAGTCAAACGTTTGCAATGTGTTACCGAAATGTTACCAAGCTGGAATGCAGCATCTGAGCGGGTTTAGCTAATAAAAACTTTTGTTTGTTGGCTGGGAGAAAGTGTCACCGGCAGAGAATTCGGTTCTTCTTCTTCAACCTTTTGCTTTTCCCATCTGGGTCTTCTCTGGAGAGGGTTAACTGGTTGTGCAATGCTGACGCCCTACGAGGGTGGCATTAACCCAGCGTTCCCTGTCCAAAATGGAAAGGGAAATTGCTCTGTTAAGCAGGAGACCAAGGGAAACAGCCACTTGGATAGAGCCGGTGGGAATCAGAGGGCCAGAGACAACTTCAATTGTGCAGACATCCTAGGGCACAGCTAGGGACGGACCTCAGCTACCGAAGCGTGACTTCTCGGCCACAGGGTTTGAGATTTTGGGGTCAGAAAAGCACTGTCTTCCTCATCTGAAAGTCCTCAGGTTTGTCCCGAGACAGGAACATTCACCTGAGACAACCAGTGACTGGGCCCAGCATCTACAGTGTTTTCCAGCAGCATCTGCTCTGGACACGCACGCATCAAGCTTCTCAATTTTTTTCCCCTCAATAATTTAACAGCCTAACAAGGAATACTTTGTTAATGTTGTTAAGTCACCACCATAACCAGTGTCTTTTCTTGTTTGACCTGCGCCTGGCTTCAACTCCTGGAAATTGTTTGTTGTTCTGCATTTTATCACTTTCAAATCTAGTCAAACCCAGTATTTTCCAGTGTCACTAAATACACGGTGGAACAATGGATTGAAGGCCTGTTGGGTTTTGATGTGCTGAGTAGGTTAAGCTCCTTCAACAGCTTCCTGCAAGTCACCCTCTCTGCTGTGCCATGAGCTGATCTCTGCCCTGCCTGGAGCCATCCTCCCTTTCAAGGGTTTGCCTAGGGAAATGCATACAGACTTCAAACTCAGCTGAAATCAGGCGAAAAAGGTCCCATCTGAAGGATTTTATTTTGAATTTGTTCAGAAAGTTTTTCAGCCAGCTGCACTCTAGGGTGCTGAACATGGTTATAACGCTGGGTGAAAGTTTCAGAAGCACAGAACTCATTCAGATGCCTATATCTAATTTTCACTAAAGTTTTCAGCAATTTTAAAGGAAAGTTATGGGAGCTGAAGAGAGGGCTTCCTCTCTGGTCACTCCAGAGAAGGTCTCCAGGGTGGGATTCCATGTTATGCCTGTTCTTCGCTCCATTCCCACTGGTGTTCCCC
Organism: Opisthocomus hoazin; assembly: GCF_030867145.1. Lineage (NCBI taxonomy): Eukaryota > Metazoa > Chordata > Aves > Opisthocomiformes > Opisthocomidae > Opisthocomus > Opisthocomus hoazin. Next base: position 3,168,364 of record NC_134445.1, read on the forward strand.
CAGTCCTCAAGGACCTTGGCCACATCACTGCCTGCCCTTCACTCCTCTTTCCTCCTCTTTGAAGAGGAGCCATTGGTGTTCATGCAAAAGGCTGAGGGACGCAGATGTAGCACCTTCCAATAGATCTGATGGGGAATTCAGGCCCTAGCACAATAGCTTTGCAGCTCTGAGCTTTTGAGCATCTCACTCTCACTGCGAGAGCACAGGCCAGTCCAAGAAGAGTATGTGAGGAGGAGTGTAAGAAGGAAAGCAGGAGAGTAGGGGAGAAGCTGAGGGACCGTCCTTCTTCAGTGCTTGCAAGCCTTCGGCTTTCCAGGAGGTGGCTCCTTCCACCCGGGATTCCTAGCCCCAAACCATTTCCAAGGCTTGGAGCCTTCACCCTTCCGAAGGGCCTTGTCTTCAGGATTCGGCTCCAGGAGGAAGACAGTAATGCTCTTCCTGCCTCACCCATGGCCACCCCAAGTGTCCCTTTCACTAATAGCAGTTAGCCTAACATAGGAGGCCTGGCTTCAGGTTTTGCCTCTGTCCAAGGGAAGGAAAATCTCCATCGGCCAGGAGAATCCTCCCAGGAGCCTTGTAGAGGGATGGACTCCACCTCTTCCGCTGAAGTTGCCCGGCTTTGTGCAGAGAGCACACAAATTCTCCTGGGAGTGGTGTTTGGGCTCCCTGCCCTGTTCCTGGATTGGAGAATCATCGTTAACCTGTCCTGGCCATTTCCAGCCCAAGCACAAATTATCCTTTAATGCCAACTGGAACAGTGTCAGTAGAAAAGAGGGAGCATGGTGGTCCTTCTCTCACCTCTGAAAGCCAAGTGATGCCAGTCCTGCTCTAGCAGGTAGATGTGCATTCCTGAGACTAGAAACAGCTGCCATCTTCTCAAAAGCAAAAGTTTATTTTGCTGTCACAGGGATGAGGGAGAAAATTGCTTATTTGTCTTCACAATTGGCAGCAGCGAAATTCACGCTTCTGGCAACAGCGGGGCAAGCTCTGGAAGGGGGCTGCGAGGGATCCATCAGACTACAGAAAACCACGGTCGAGGGCTGCTTTCTCCCCCAGATAAGTCACATCCTGGGGCATCCCAGGAGGTCTTGTCCTGGAGAAGACCCGCAGGTTAAAAAAAAAAACAACTCCTCCTCTTGGGATTTTTCTGACTCTGTTCTCAGATAAAAGAACCTCATATTGTCAAAGAGGAAAAAAAAGAAAAATAAAAATAAAGGTCAGTTGAAAAGATCTGAGGGGAAAGGAAGTGGCCGTGGTAAAGGTGTGCTTAGGAGAGAGTGTGGCAATCAGCCATGCAGAATTGAGTGTCCCCAGACAGGGTCACTCCTGCACCTGGTCCGAGGCAAGTCTTTGTAATGAGTTACAAACTTTTACCTAGCTGGATATTTGCATCACTTACATGTTAGGTGTAAGGACACAGAAGGAATTGCTAAAAGCAGAGTTGTTTAAAGGCCAGGCAGAGATAAGAGATACGGCCTTGTTTAACAAAGAGACATTTCCGTATCTAAGGAAGTGAGGCAATCCTGTCTAATTAAGAAAACTGACCAAAGTCTCCCAGGAGGAAGAAAGGGGGCAAAAGATTAAAATCTTTGTGTTTCAAAGGCCGAGAGACCAGCCAGGAAAGCTCATGTTCTACCAACTAGAGAACCCAGAAGATGTTGTGTGGCAGTTGAGTACTGGGAGTGGTTGTAATGGTGGATCTAAGGAGGTTCCTGAAGGTGTTCATGATGGGACATGTGTCTAAAGGGTTTAGGATGGCCACCCAAAATCAGTTCTGTCCCAAAAAAGTTCTGTCTCCATCAGAAGAACCTGAGGCCAAAGGCAGACTCTGAACACTACCCTGCAGGACAGACAGTCAACTGGATAAGAGAAGAATTTTGAGCATGTCTGCACCCCAGCAGTCAGAGGAAGCATTTCCCACAGTTACTGGTTGGAAGGACCCTTGTCTGAGGACCTGAGGCTGCTCTGGCACAGGAGAAGCTGGAGTCTCTTACAAGGGTCCATTCTGCCCTGAAAGAAGAACATGGGCAGTCAAGGAGAACAGGAGAAACAGAGACCATGCAGAGCTTTTGGAGTAGACTAGCTGTGGTATGTGTGCGTGCATGGGGGCTGTGAGCACATATAGGCACCCCCTTACTGCAAACATGGGTGATGGGTCCATGCTGTAAGAGCTGGAAAGTGACACCTGGTGGACTTTGAGGTGGGAACACAGAGACCCAGGGATCGAGCAGGCAGTGAGCAAAGCTTTCAGAAACCACGCCGTGACCCATCTTCTGAAGGAAAGCATATGCCTGGCTCCTTTGAACTTCCGCAGTTGTGCAAATGCTAAGCCCCAGCGCTCTAATCTGTGCTGGCATTTTCCAAGAGCCCTTCTTCAAGGCTTTATCACGAAAAAAACAAACCTTTAAGCATTCCAGTGGGCTCCAGAAATCCCTAGCTACGTACCTAGCTCTCTCAAAGCGAAATCTTCACGTAGTCCACAAGCCCTTATCTGCCATTCATACAGCTGCCTTGATGGTTCACCCTGCTGCATTGAAGCTTCTACATGGAGAGGAGGAATTTCAAAATTTCAAGAAATTTCAGAGGAACTGGAGGCTAGCACAAAGGAATTTAAAGACATACACGGAGAACGCTCACGCTACGTGGGAATGATGATCTGGGACACTCCCAGAAGATGCTGTGCATACGCACGGGCAGCCTGCAAGCTTGCTGCAAACTTGCAATCTGCATGGCAGATCGCTTTGGGACCAGCAATGAAACAGCTCTGGAGGAGCTATATTGGCCTGATGCTGTGCTATCCCTCTTTTCTGCAGATGACGGGTCCCAATTAAGCCTGGGATGCCTCCTCTCAGGCGGTACCTGGCATCGACAGTCCCCATCCCAAGACCTGTGTGGCCCAGCACACCAGACACGGTGGCTCAGCATGTACCTGTGCAGGTGTCCTTCAGCGCAAGATTTCCCTTCGCTGCCACCCCCCTGATGCTGGTACAGCAGCCCAGTAAGGAAGTCCCAGCGTCCCCATCAGTGGGAGATTCGGGGGCACAGCAGAAAGGCATGGTGACATGGCCCTGCCACGTTGCCCTCTGGGATCGTGTGGCAGAAGACTCGAGCAGCTCCAGGGACAGCGTTTGTTGGCAGATGCCCTGACATCTGCCAGCACTGGCTTCTCTCCTAGTGTCCTCTCATGTGTGGCATGGTCACAGAAGCGTGGACAGTCAGTTCATTGAGGGTTGGGGAAGCTGAGGCAGCACAGGGAGGAGAGGAAGGGTTCTTTACATCGCAGGTACAGCCAGGTATTTCAGCAGCCTCGTCAGCTAGAAACCACTCCAAGGATGAGCAGTGTTCCATTCAAACGCTGGAATTGAATGCTGCTGTTCCTGTAGCTGCTATTTGTGTAACTAATGAGGCTGGAGCAGGTCTGAGGTGGTGTTTAGGAGTGTAAAGGGGCAGATGGATTTTGAAATACCTTTGGCTAACAAGCAGTACGAGCTCTGCTGAGAATTCTACTAGGTGCCTGTACCTCTGTGTTGAGCACACCTCCAGGACCTCAACTCTTCCAGTCAAAGCACAAAGACCTAAGCTGTGCTGCTGGATCCCAGGGTCTTGAGCCAAGCCAGATGCATCCCACCTGCCCTGGCATGCTACAAGAGCTTGGTCTTTGCTTCCAGCAGCCACAAGCCTGCTCTCACATCACCCGAGATCCACCTCCCTGCCTGAAAGGTGAGTGCAGAAGGCGACTGCCAGAATTGCCCTTAGACACTAAGCAGGCCATCAGCAGCTTAGAAGCTGGAGGAACAGCAGCGTGGGTGCAGCAGCGTGGGTGCAGGCTGGGGGTGTGCGAGGCAGGGGGAGGAGAGCTGCCTGGAGCCACATCTCACCATAGAAGGCAGGATATGAGCAGGTTTGTTTCTTCAGGAGGAGAAGTGTTATGTCTGCAAGGCACGCCGGCTAAAAATACTCCGAGCTGTTGAGGACCAGAGTGTGCAAGAGCGGTGGCTTGGGAGAGCGTGCCACAGGGTGCCCTGTGTCTGGAGGAAAATTGGAAGTGCCACAGGGGTGACACTCCGGCCTCCTTACAGCCTCTGCAGGGGACACCCTGGGGTGATGTTCAGCATACCCAAGGGGAAGAACTGGGGTGCCCGAGACTCCCCAGAACTGGATGCTGTCCAAACTCTACCCACGTACTTTGGCCCTTGTTTTAGACTCTCAAGTGACCACAAGCAGCCTGGCTCAGCCTGCTTGTTAATGATTATTACACAAAGTGATCTGAGCCCCAGCTACGCTCTGCAGGTTCCTCTCATCAATATTGTGATTGTGCAGGGAACAGAGATACGAGCCCCCCAGGCAGGTCACCCCACAGGGACTCAGTGGCCCTGCACAACACCAAGCAACAGCCAACACAGGGGACACCAATGAGGCCAAAACTCAGGAAAGGGGACAGCTGTTCCCATTCTCTGTCCTTGCAACCAACAGGCAAGATATCCAACACCAAGAACGTTCCGGACACCTGACATGAAATGGGTAGAGGACACAGACTGACAGATCCTCACACCTCTAGCCCCAGAGTAGACCCTCCCACTGGAATGCAATTAAAGACTGAGAGCAACTCTAAGAACTGTATTCCTCATGGGGTATTTCAATTAGCAACTGTTCAGCCACCACAAGCCCCAGCAAAGAACAAGAGCCAGGTTAAACTCACCTGTTCTCCCAGCTCCAAGCTTCTAAGGGTGGAGACAACAGCACATCGGCACGCATGACACCCCTCCACATCACACCAGCATCTCCCTGGAGACCTCATCCAACAGCAGACCTGCTTGAATCATTTCACATCTTCTCAAGTTTCAGTTTGCAAAAAGGCACTTCAAATAACTTTTCCCCTTTTGAAAAGGCTGGTCCCTTGTGGACAACTCCACAGCAACAGTGTGAGGAGGAACTTGCCTGGCCTCGGTCCCAGTAAATCACAGTTCAGAGACAGCTGAACTCCATTTTGTGATTATTAACCCCAGCCCTACTCCATTTGTTTGGCCTGTCTGAGGCTATATATAGGGATGGGAGCAGGCATGGCCAGGGGAGAATTGTGTGCAGCTGTTAAGCACAGCCCCCACCTTTAAAAAAAAAAAAAAAATAAAAATAAAAAAAATCCAGCAAAACAGGAAGACTATGGCTGGAAAATGAGAAGCAGCTGTGAAGAGGAGGGATGAGATGTCGTACAGGGAGGCCTGACTTCAAAACTTGCAGGAAATGTATGAGAAATTTCACAGCCACGTTCCTAATCCATCATCCCACCCGTGTCCCATGGTGGCCGGTGGCAGACTGTGAGTGCCAGAGGTCGGAGCATCTCCAGGGTGGACTCAGCAGGAAGACCTACAAGAATGGCTGTTGGCTCTCGTATTGCCATCAACAATTTCTTGCTGTGGCTTTGTAACAGATCCTAATCACTACAGATAGATTAAAGTTAAGAACAGGCAGATGCTGAATCAAGGGAGCTCCAATATTGATTCTGTGCGTACCTGGCAAAGAAAAGTTTAGAACAATAATGGTGGAAAACTCTGAACATACACCTACCTAATGTGTCACCTAGGTGCTAAGGGAGCGAAGGAGAGGACTGGGATGAAAAAGTAGAGGTGGAGAAACATAGACTCATAGAATCATAGGTTGGAAAAGACCTGTAAGATCATCTAGTCCAACCATCAACCCAACACCACCATGCCTGCTAAACCATGTCCCGAAGTGCTACATCTACACATTTTTTGACCACCTCCAGGGATGGGGACCCCACCACTGCCCTGGGCAGCCTGTTCCAGTGCCTGACCACTCTTTCAGTAAAAACATTTTTCCTAATATCCAATCTAAATCTCCCCTGACGCAACTTGAGACCATTGTCTCTTGTCCTATCACTGGTTACTTGGGAGAAGAGATCAACATCTGCCTCACTACACCCTCCTTTCAGGCAGTTGTAGAGAGCAATAACGTCCCCCGTCAGCCTCCTCTTCTCCAGACTAAACAGCCCCAGCTCACTCAGCTGCTCCTCATAAGACTTGTTCTCTAGAACCCTCACCAGCCTCCTTGCTCTTCTCTGGACACGCTCCAGCACCTCACTGTCTGTTTTTGTAGTGAGGGGCCCAGAACTGAACACAGTACTCGAGGTGCAGCCTCACCAGTGCTGAGTACAGGGGCATGATCCCCTCCCTGCTCCTGCTGGCCACACTATTCCTGATACAAGCCAGGATGCCGTTGGCCTTCTTGGCCACCTGGGCACACTGCTGGCTCATGTTCAGCCGGCTGTTGACCAACACCCCAAGGTCCTTTTCCACCGGGCAGCTCTCCAGCCACTCCTCCCCAAGCCTGGAGCGTTGCATGGGGTTGTTGTGACCAAAGTGCAGGACCCAGCATTTGGCCTTGTTGAACCTCACACAGTTGGCCTCAGCCCATCGATCCAGTCTGTCCAGATCCCTCTGCAGAGCCTTCATACCCTCACTCCTACCCAGCTTGGTGTCATCTGCAACCTTACTGAGGGAGCACTTGATCCCCTCATCCAAATCATTGACAAAAATGTTAAACAAGACCAGACCCAAAACTGAGCCCTGGGAGGTGCCTTGCTGAGACCACCCATGGAGGGGCTTTGCTGAGACTGCTGTCCCTCTTCCTGTACTCCCACGAGCCAGTGGCCTTTTGGCATCGATCAGAAGATGCTGCTGTTCCTCATTGCGATTCATTCTGGAGTTACCAAAGAGGTATACACCAGGCAAGATGCTGCATTAGCAGTCTGCACACAAAAGCTTCCCTTTGGCCTCTGCATCAGACTGAAAAACACCTGATGACTAAAAAAGAAACGCTCATCATAGAACTATCGAATGGTTTGGGTTGGAAAGGACCTTATAGATCATCTCATTCCAACCCCCCTGCCATGGGCAGGGACACCTTCCACTAGACCAACCCCTATCCAACCTGGCCTTGAACATTTCCAGGGATTGGGCATCCACAGCTTCTCTGGCAACCTGTGCCAGCGCCTCACCACCCTCATAGTGAAGAATTTCTTCCTTATATTTAATTTAAATCTCCCCTCTTTCAGCTTGAAGCTGTTACCCTTTGTCCTATCACTCCATGCCCTTGTAAAAAGTCCCTCTCCAGCTTTCTTGTAGGCCCCTTCAGGTACTGGAAGGCTGCTGTAAGGTCTCCCCGGAGCCTTCTCTGCTCCAGGCTGAACAATCCCAACTCTCTCAGCCTTTTTAGAGTATAGCCTTTTTTTATGATAGCAACCAGGGCTCTGAACTTTTAGTGTCAGGCATAGGAAAGTTGCTTCTCAGTGTGCACATGCAGAAGGAACCTGCTGGTCTGTTGATGCATTTAGTTTGGATAAATCCTGCTCTTGTATCAGTGCCGGCATTTTTACAGAGGTAGAACCTACCTGGATTTTGCTGGGTGCATGTTTCCTTAGGCATTTGTACTATCTAATATCAATTTATTTAAACTGATCATTTTCCCCTCTAGACCTTCCCTGAGCAGATATTTCCATGGCCAAGTGCATCTCACTGCAAAACAGCTTTTAATTGACTCGGTCACTTTTCCCCGGGTGCGTGCTTGCTCCTGTCCTCTTTCCACCAACGTACAGACAGACAATCCCTGTCTCCTGTGACAACAAACTGCGATAAGGGAGCCTCGCAGATTTGAGCCTGAACACCCTTAACTGGGAGCATGACAAGGTGGCCATCCCTCCTAGATGGACTTATTCCGTGTTCCTGGAGGAGTTCAGAGGTGGGAAGAGCATTGTGGGGGAGGAAAGACCTTCCCTCTCCAAGGGAGGATGACCTACTCTGAAGACCTGGTAGCAGCTAGCGTGGTACTGGCATGGAGGAGACTCGTTGTTGGCCACTAATCTCTTGGTTCTTCATCAGTTTTTCTCCCTGGCTACAACGGCAGCTCTGGCAACAGCCGCTTGCACCTGAACTGCTGCTCTGGCAGATGGTGCATCAGTTTAACGTTCTGTCTGAAGACAAAGCTCAGGGAGGGGAACAAAAGTGCTCAACCCGTCCCCTGCTTTGGATACAGATGTCAGTGTTTCAGCTGGACAGGTAAAACCCAGAGGCATGTGTTTACCTGGAAAGCATTTCTTTCACTTCACTGCAGGTGGTGTCTGGGGTTTGTTCCTGGTGTTACCCAAGAGCCTGTAAACTTGCTCTTCCACCCTTGCTCGCAGCTTCCTGTTTGCCAGGGGAGTTGAGGGTGAGAACAGCCTGATTCGGTTTTGTTTTCATGCAGCACAGCCCTCTCTCGAGCACGGGAGAGGAAGGCTGCCTTCATTCAAGCTGTGGTTTCAGCAGCTGCTGGCACCAGGCACCCCACAGTCAGGTGCGCTGCTCTCAAGCGACCGCACAGGGCTGAGTCGGTGAGAAGGAGAAGAGGGGGGGAGCTGAGATCAAGGTGTTCATCTGCAAAGGAAGGAGCTTCCAACCGAAGTGCTGCCTGCGCGGTAGGCTTGTGGCTAGCTAGCTCACCCCTCCCTGTCGAGGCTTGGTGAGCTTCAAACTTGGCCTGACGCTCTTGTTCTGCACCTGCTGCCGCTGAGCTGCTCACCCGATGGAGAGGTCTCTTTTTCTTCTTTTCAGCGAAACCCAGGCAAAGGTCTGGGATGAAAACGGGAGGCTTGCGTCTCTCTTTAGAGCACTTCTCAGGCTTACCACGTTTTTCACGCTTCCAGGAGGACAGGAGCTGTCAGCCTCCCTCCCACGGGCTCTAAGGAAAGGGTGCTGCAGTCCAGGCAGAGCGCATAAAGGCTGTGCCTCCTGCCCACATCTCTAGCCAGGACTCCCACGTCCCACTTCGAGTCTCTGAGTCCAGATGATTTCCCTAAAGAGGAAGGGGTGAGCAGAACACTCAGAAAAGTCACCCAGCCCGGGCAAGGATGTTTCATGCTCTTGGATCTGTTCACTCCATCCCTCTGAACGTGCTGCTCGGACACAGCCCAGAGCGGTTCATTGAAAGCAACCCAGAGAAGCTGATTCAGGCATGAAAGCTGCCAGAAATTCCTGAAAATTACCCCCTTGACACTCAGTTTTCCCCCTGGCTTTATCGTGCCAGTTTTAAGAGAAGTGCTGTATCCCATCAGAGCGGCTCAGTCCAACACGCCAGAGAGCGATGCTTCTCAAGCTTTCTTCTGCCAGCAACCTCTGCTCTCACCAAACGGTTGTGCCAATCCCATCATAAATTCCTGCTCCAAAAAGGACTGATTCCCCTTGTGAAACCGGGAGAACAGGGACTCTTCTGAGCATCTTCGTCACCCACAGGGGAAGGTTTGTGCCCGTAGAGTCACTGGATGGCTTGGTAATGGGACATTTCTCCTCTGAGACCTCGAGTCCTGTACCGTGTACTCTGCTCAGGGGGCATTAAATCTTCTCTCCCTGTTCTGCCTGCTTCAGTCATGGGGGTTTTTCCAGCTTCCTCTGAGTCCTGAGAGCTGCCACGTGGGTACAGGCATCTAGTGGGATGTAGAAAATACAGGACAAAACCTGGGTGGTAACAGGAATGTGGACACAACAGGAGGAGTGAGAGGGCAGAGAGAGGGAGGGTTCTTGCGAGAGGTCTCCGTGAGGTCCTGGTGGACCTGATGCCCCCTGAGAGGCACTGATTTTGACCATTCACAGATTGCAATCTGACCGTTAATAGCTCATATTTGCCCTATCAACCACCACTTCTTCAGGGCTCGTTTTCTGCCAGCTGCTCTTCATCCATCTCAGCCAGGCCCTTGGAGAGCTGGGACAGCGGCACAGACCTTGAGAAACTCTGGCTCTGTGCAAATGCATTTGAAACCCAGAACTTCTTTTCCGGCCCCCAGTTTGCACCAGCCAGTTGGGATTTAACCCCTTGTTCTTTTGGCTCTGCCATCTCGATCCTGTGTGCAGGCAGGAGAGGGAGAATGGAGGGAGAGCATCCGAATGACTGTTCAGATCCCTAGTCAGAAGTTTGATTTACTGAGGCCAGAGGTACTAAAGAGCTTGGAGAGGAATTTGCACTAAACCTTTGACACACAAGACATTTCCCTTTCTGGCCAAGACAAACAAAGGAAGGAAGTGTCTGGGACTTTTAAAGCGACCTAGTGGAGACAGGTAAGGGCAGATAAGGGCTGAAGGAAGAGTGGGCTGGCTAAGGGAAGTATCTCGTTTGAAAGATCCGTTTGAGCCCTTAGCATTCTGCAAATCAGACGTCGGGGAGGCGAAACTGCCTGGGGAAGAACAGCTTGCAGTGGGAGAAACAGGCTAAACATCCTTGAAGTGCTGAGTGCAGGGTTTCTATTCGCCCTCCGCTTTTTCTCTTTTTCCACATACTTTGCGAAGTTCTCTCTGCCCGATGCTTAGCCCGTGACTAAGGCTCGCAAGATTTTGATGCTCATTAGCTGACCACCATCAGGCTCTGTAAAGTCTCCTGCCAAACGGTGCTGGGCTCAGGTGCCTGGGTGATGTCTGCCAGTACCGGTCCTGCAGCATCGCACTATTTCTCAGCTTTGTTGCTTGGCGTAAACGAGCGTTTGTCCCTTTCCAGCACCTGTTCAGATCCTCTAATAAAAAGAACAGCTGGAGCTGTTCCTGCCCTGCAAAAAGGAGAAACACACTGTATGATGGAGGGATTCAAACCCCCCCCCCATGACTAATGGAAGGATCAGCTCTTCATTAATGCTGTTCTCTGTCCCCATACCACTTGTAGGGGGGACGCAGGGAATCCTCATGGTTCCAGTGCTGGGAATGGGACCAGCAAGGAGTCTTCTGTGGGACAGCAGTCAGGATGAGGCCTGGCTCCTGCTTAGCCACGGCATCTCTGCCTGACTCCGAGAGGGCACCCTGCACCGTCGGCTGCTGTGGGAAGCCAGCCATCTCTCCAGCCTAGAAGCAAACGATAAGTACCTTTCCCAATTTAACGTCGCTGATTCCTCATCCCTGCAGCAAATGATTGCTGGAAGACTGTCCGTGCTGACAGACTGCAAATGTAAGGGTTAACCTTGCCACGTAGGGTTAAAATTTCCTCTCTGGGTTTTAGTTTCTGCTTGGAGTTACCTGTGTGGTGACCACATGTCCTCTGCATGGATCCCTCCATTAACATTTTGCTCTTTGACCTCAACTCTTTCCATTCTCCACAAAACTGCTGCAGTTTCTTTTTAACCCTTTCTCTCACTCAGGATGTCACGCAGCAATATCGAGTCGCAGCGTGGGGAGGCTGCTGGTGTTTCTCTCTACAGTTCTACAAAACACAGTGTGGATGGAGGATGTGTTTTGGTCAGATCCAGGGGTCAGAGGGAGCAGGAAGGTCCCCAGTGCCATGCCCACAGTGCTTCCATGACACAGACTCACGGATCCTGCTCCTTGGTCTTATCCTGCCAGAATATTTTTCATGCTGTGAGTCATTAAATCAAATGCCTGCCCAGGGACCAGTCTCCCTGGCCAGGGCTGCCAGGGTTGGGACAGGCACTCTACTGAGGTTCCTCCACATGTCAAGTCTGAGATGGTGAAAACAAAGCCGCTGCTTTCTGGGTTATTTATAAAGCAAGCTGGACAAATAAACTTTTCCTACCCAGGACGGTCAAGGTTATGAATCCATAGTTCTCCTCTCCTATGGGGACCTTGTTTGTGACTCATTCCCAGCAGCCACTCGGGGGCTTCCAGCCCATGAGCTGGAAGCGATGAGCCTTGCAAAGCGAGGAGTGGCTTGGCAGAGGCAGCTGAAGGCTCCCTGCAAGGACTGAGCCCGGTCCACCCTCGTTTGTTGCTGTTAAGCAAAGACCTGCACAGCAAAGTCATCTGCAACACAAGCAAATTCTTTGGGGAAAAAAAAAAAAAAAAGAACAAACCACCAGAAAATTGGCTGGAGCACCATCTTGAGGCAGTTTCTGGAAGCTGTGGGCAGACCATCACTTGTAACATCTCTCACTGTGCTGGGGGGGATGCAGATGGGGGTGTCCCTCTGTGGTCCTCAGCTGGATCCAGCCAGGCTGAAGAGCTCCCATCCCACCAGCAACTACCAGGATACAGCCTGACCTCGCGATTCAAGGTCCTTGAAGAGCAGGTCGTTACCCTGTTCTTCCTTTCTTCAGCCAGGTACCCCTGGACAAGGTCTCTGTTACGGGACACTCTGCCATGTCATCAGCTAACGTGACGGGTGGCCCCGAGCTGAGGTTTTGTCACACTCTGTCTCTCCTGTGTCTCTGGAAACCAGGAGGGAGTCCCTTGAATCACCCTTTTTTCCTCTGCTGACTCTGATCTGTGCATTTATGTCATCTGTGACCACGGTGTCACATTCTGCCTGTGTTTCTCTGCTCTTTATTAGCGCTTGTCACTGAGGCGCAAGTGGGTCTGCCTGAAATTCAGAAATGCTTCTCCATCACTTTTCCAGAAATACTTGGCTTGTCATTACTGTGCTTGATTCGTTATTGATTTTTCTAAGGTTTTCTTTCAAGAACCAGTCTGCCTAAGAGTCTGCCTGTATCTTCTGCTGGTTTTGACCACAACTTTGTTATCCCACTATATCTTTCTGATAGTATTTGCACAGTGCAGTGCGCTGCTGCGGTTTGCTCTCTGAAAGCGAAGGCTATTAGATTTTTTAATTCTGCTGATGCTGAAAAGAGCCGCGATTTCTAAGAAGCGATCTTGTGCGTGCCCTGACATGTTTCACAGCTCAACACCAAGCAACCTGGGCTCTGCAGCGTTCAGTGAAGAGGCTAGAATTGGTTTTTTTGCAGGGATTTACTTTCTGTAATCTGACCATGCAGGTTGTCCTCAAAGACGACTGCATTTTTCAATACGTGCAAGTCCGTGATCAGCTTTCTCCACGGCTGATCAAGGCTTCCTGCACAATGAGTTGACTCTTTGTTGCCGATTCCTGAGGAATTCTTACCAAAGAATCAGAAAAAAATTTCTTACCAAAGGTTTAGAAAACCTTTAGCCTCTCTGCGTGTCCTCAGCTCCGAGGCCGCTCTGGAGATGCTCACCCTCGGCAGCAATGGGTTAACAGCTCAGGGCGTACATCTAAGGGCGATGCATCTTGAAGCGTTGTTTTTCTCTATATGCCCTATGTTCACAATATTAAATACTTCCTTCCCCTTTGGCCCTGGAGGCTGTTCTGAAAGCTGGAAGCCCACTGTCTGTTTGAGCAGGGCCTCTCTATCACCAGAATCTGCTTATCTGCAGCTCAAAGGAAATTCTGCTTGGCTGATGTGTTCCAGCTCCGGATGAAACACCTCCCGCCTGCACACGCGGAGAGTTTCATAAGCGAGGGGCTCAGATGCTGCGAGCTGCTGCGAGACTGCTGCTCGGGAACGCCGTCTGTGAAAACAATCAGGGGTTCTCGTTTCATGCAGTCAGCGATCGCGGGGCCAAAGTCGCCGCTGGGATCATCCAGGCACCATGGGACCCCTTCAAAGGCTTTAGGGCGAGAGATTTCAGGACTTCGGCGCTTTAGAGAGGGTTCAGGGACTCAGTAAATACTTACATGGGGAGCAACGTCTCGAAAATGAAACATCAGATAAAAATCACAGAATCACAGAATGGTCGGGGTTGGAAGGGACCTCTGTGGGTCACCCAGCCCAACCCCCTGCCCAAGCAGGGTCACCCAGAGCAGGCTGCACAGCACCGCGGCCAGGCGGGTCTGGAATACGATCACAAGGACTGAATTAAGCCATTAGAAAGTCCGGGCAGGTTTAAGAGCTCACTTCTGTTGAAAAGAGGGAGTTTTATGTTTTCAAGTGTCTTTGCATCGCCTAACGGCATGCCTCAGGGCACAGAGCGTGCTCTTGATGCCATGCTAAAAATAAACCACTCAGGAAGGCTCTGACAGCCTTTTCAGTGCTTTAGGTACTTTGAACTGAAAAAGGGAAAAAAAAACAAACCAAGAAGAGAAAGTCTTTGTGAGCCAGCTGGGTGCTGTGGGACCCTGAAGAAGGCTTTGGCCAAGCAGTAGACAGCAGATACAAAGCCAGTGTCCACTGTGGTTGTAGCGAGTCGTATCCCCAAATGTGGGCCACAAAGATGCTATAAACAACACAAGCACCACACGTTTCTTCTTGTCTAATTCAGCTTATATCTGAAGGCACCAGAGGAGCTGGTGGGATGGTACTGCCAGATACACGCCGCACCGTGCCTTTGCCACGCACCAGCGATGGTTGTTGGCTGAGATGCGTCCTGGGTGAGAACAAATGGATGAAGCAGAAGCGAAGCTTTCAGGAGATGCTGTTGAGAGCGGCTGAACATGCGTGGAAAACCTGCTGTCCTGGTGACATGTCTCATACAGGATTAGGCCATTGGACTTGCCTAGGTGAAAAATGGCCAACTTCAGCTCCACTTGATAGAGAAGTAAGCAGGGAGCTTACTTTCTGGGAGGAAATTATAGTTTATATAAAACTATTTCACCTCTGTCACTTGGTTTCCTGAAAGCTGATGAAGGAAGACTCCAGATTAGGGAGTGGTAGAGTTTGTTTTCTTTTTCTAGAAGACACTGTGTGTTTTTATCCTCCCCCGTCTTTTTTTTGTGTTTAGATAAAAGTTAGGACAAAAAGACTTTGCTGAACCGGTTCCAAGTTAAAGCCCAAGAAAATAAGCTTCAACCTTCAAGGCTGAGAGGTTCAGCGGGTCGTCAAACCCAGTCTTGCTCACAGAGAGGAAATCACATCATGTAATCTCTGGTTTGTGACTTTGGCCAAGAGCAAAATCCTTCTCAGCAAGAGTGTGCTGACATTTGAGAGACCTAAGTCCCAAGAGAAACACGGCATTTGAAGGAATGGGGATTTTTCAGGAACAGACAATATGGTGATCTGTGTGCAGAAATATCCAGGTCCCACCCCTGTTTGGGAGAGCAGGCATCCAGGCTCAGTTTGAGCTGTTTCACCGTGAATTAACACTTTTAGAAGCATCTTTCTGTCTGTAACTACTTCGCACCACATTTTTGTTGTCTTTAATTGGTTAAAATTGCTGACAGCTTCTTGTTTCAAGGTGTATTTTAGTTGCCTGTTTGCTTAAAAAAAAAAAAAAGTAATTTTTTTAGTTTCATGGCAATTAAAATTACATTATTTTCCAAAATATCTACAGAAGGCTCCATCAGTAGAGGTAAGAAATATCCTCCTGCCCCATCAAGGGCCAGTTGCATCGTACCCGACCCGTTTCTTTAACCTGCTCTTGAAAACTTGCTTTACTTCTGTCCTTGCACTTTGCAAAGAAACCACTGAAAATTCTCCTCTGTGCAGGGCTCGTCACTCAGCCTTGGATCCACTCTGGAGTGATTTTATCTGAACTGTGTTTCGTTAGCTTGCTCGTGTACCATGTGGAACACTGTCAAAAGCCATAAAACTGTATTTATTGCCTCTTCTTGGAGTGCAGCGCTCATAACATCATTGTTGAAGTGAATTATCTTAGCTTGGGACGGTCGGATCTTGCCAAATTAGTGTTGCCTGTTCCTCGTTTTCTTTGGTGTTCTTCTTTAAGTGCTGACAAACAACGTGTTTCACTGCTTGTTCCACTGTTTTCCCAGATCCCAACACCACATAATTCTCTCCTGAACTTCACTCTCCTTTTCAAGAGAAACCTTTGGCGTTTTTCTTCACCAT